>NC_090928.1:1180942550-1181248213 GCF_040938575.1 Ambystoma mexicanum | reverse complement strand
TGTCTGTTTAACCCATTCCTTTTCATTAGTGGGTTCTCTTTCATTAGCGGGAGGGGGTTAAGAGTGTGTATATCCTTAGCTTATTTAACTAAAAATATAAATTAAATAATTCCCATAGGGTCATTTATCACAGGGTGAATTTTTGTCAAAAAATCAAACCTGAAAAAAGTTCATCCCAGTGCACAGTAAATGACTCTAGTCTTTAATGTAATTGGGTAACATGACTGTTCATTTGAATGTGCTGTATCCCAAAACAAATTGTCCCAGTGATTCAATTTACCAAAACCCTGCCTTACATTTAAATGTGCCTTCGTCCTAAAAATGAAAATCCCTATCCATTGTATGGTCCCAAGCCATGCATGTCAAAATAAGCCAGGTGTGAGTCCGCAGTGATAGAAATACACTCTCTCCTGGGAGTGAGCAAGGGACACTCACAGCAGAAAGTTTTGAGACTGCTTTGGAGTCAGCAACACATTGGGCGTCATTATGAGTCAGCCGGTCCGGAAAGAACGGTGGTGGTAAATCCGCCACCACTGTTCTTTCCGGACCGGCTGATTAAGCGTCCTGCAGGCGGGAGGTCAGACCTGGCGGGATAACACCACCCGCCTGCAGGCAGGCATGGAAACACCGGCACCATTACAACATGGTGCTGGTGTTTCCACTTCCCCACTCCCATGGAGTTTGGACTCCATGGGAATGGGGACTTACAGAATTCTGCCTCTGGAATTCCCGGGTCACCCGGGCCGTAATGCCCTGGTAATTCCGTGAATCATGGAGGCGGAATGATAATACGAGTCCGGCGGTAACCTGCCGGTTTTTCCGGCTCGGTTACCGCCGGACTCGTAATGAGGCCCATTGTGTGATATAATAGTTGGGAGTTTGCAGGACGGGAGATTAAAAGAGTGAACCTGATTTGCATTCAGTGAAATACAAAACGAAAAGTCTCCCATCTATTTTGTTTAGATTTGGATGCGACAGAGAAGGTGGTAAATTAATTGTTTTCTAGATATCTATTAAAACCATTTGTTAATAACAATATCTATTATCTCAATACCCTGGCCTGGATCTTGACTTAGTTTGGCACAGGGGGAGAAAGCTTTGGTGATATATGTTGTTCAGACAGGCCTCAGCAAACTATATATTACAGGAATAATGGTATTTGATGCGGTGCTTTAACTGGGGGGGTAGAAGGTCCTTCCTGTGTTGATAGTGGTCCTCAATAGATATCATTACACTCCACATAAATACACTGTAAAGATGTGGGAATTCTATGTTCGGTGTGTAATCTTCATAGTTTATACCAGCAATTCTTATTTTAAATTAATATTTTAAGTCTGTCTTATTCTTAATTTTTTGTTTTCTTCAGATAAATAATTTTGACTGTTACTCAATCCTTCTTACATTTACATGGTAACAATTTTCGGGGAACATCTTTATCACAGTAACTGTACAATCCCCTAATAACCACATCTATACGTATACAGTGTTATAAATGCTTGAATAAAGTGCTGCAGATCAAGTGTTTCATTCACAATAAAGTGCTGTTGGTGCTGTACAATAAATTACATTTATTTAGAATAAAAAACATAAGCACAAAATACAAACACAAGTCTTCTAAATCCACACGAAAATGCAAACATATGCAACACAATTACATTTCTAAAAAGATATATATAAAGTCCAAATATTCATCTTAATTCCCCATTCTTAATGTACCCTACATGTACATGTTTCTGGCTTAATACTGTTTATGATGCTCAGACATTCATCAGGGGTCCTTTCTTGTATTTCAAATGTTGTGTAGAGGAATAGTTGCAGCTATGTTATTTCACCCTTTATTTCATCTACTGCGTCTCCCTTATTTTGACATCTTAGGATATTGTCATGCACTGATGTCCCAGATGAACGTATGCCTTCTTCCCCAAGTACCAGACAGGGAAGAGCAAAGACATTCCTCGGGCAGAAATTGGGACAAAAGGTGAGACAGGAAACAGCACCGCCTGGCACTCGGCAGCTAGAAGAAAACAGGGAATTAGTAACACAGAGACAATACTGTATATATGCACACTATAGCCCCTCCCCGTATACATAGCATACTTGATGTAGGAGTGGGTGAGTCTTGAGCAAAAGGGGTCTTCCACTGAGAGTTTCCAACCTAATGGCACAAGAGTGCAAGCTAAGTGAATGACAGTATACAGTTCCACAGTCTCAGCAGAGGGCCAATTTTTTTTTAAAGAAAATGTTTATTAGAGAAAGAGTCACACCAAGTCCAATGTTCAATATTTCCCGAATCCAGGGGAAATCCAAAAGCAGTTCCAAAGCCAAAGTTTCAGGGTCAAAATCCAATTATCCAAGTCTAGAAAAAATCCAATGCACCAGAACCAACGAGGGAAAACACAGCAGCAATACGTAAATGCATAAATTCAAAAGTCAAGGGTTCCAAAAAACACATGCAAAAGCAAAGCGCAACCCGCAGAACAGCTGAGAGGCGGTGTCACCCAAAAGTCCAGTGTTTAAATACTGCCAAAAGCGACTTCCTTTTTGGTCATGTGATATCATTGTCACGTGACCCCAGTTTTGAGCCATCAAGCCATCTTTGAGGTGCCATGGCAGCTGCCATACGCACTGCCGTGGGGGACCAGGGAAAGAACGCTGACACGGACACATCTGGCATGGGACCCCGATAAACCCAGGGAGGGCCGCTGTATCTTGTGCCGAACAACCGGTGGCCTAGGAAAGGTGCACCGTAAGCGGGAGGTAGCATGTTAGCGCACAACAGCTATTTGATCCATAAAGTAATAGACAACTAATGTCAATTCCTGATGTTTCTAATCTTCTTATTAGTGAGAGTCCAATATAGATCAGTGTTAGGAAAGATTCTCTTTACTGCACCTTTCCTTCCATCTTTATGGAACCCCCAAACATTTTGCTTTTATTTTTCAATCTGACCTGTACTTTTTGCAGTGCAGTGAAGCCTTAAGCTTCACTGTACTGGCCTTTGCTCACATGTTATGGGGAAACTGATATGTCCTTAAGGCTATCAGTACTGGGCAACAGTGTTTCCCTTAGTCTTGTGACTATGTTGCTACTTGTGGTTACTTTTTATCATTGCACACAGCAGCTTACACTGCAGTGCAATGGGGTTCGTTTTTGTTTTGTCCTTGACTAACACTCAAAGGATTTTTTGGTTACTCTGAGGTGCTTAAAAGATGGGCTTGTGGCAGCAGTGACTTTTCTCCACTTTTTGGGGAATTTCGTTTTAGCTTAAGCGCGTTTACCGCGTTTGGCTACTTACTGTGGCTACTGGTCAAACATGGCCGTGCCACGAGGTTTTTTGCCCATTCTTTTTGCATCTTGTTGTTTGGCCTTCTTCCTAGCCTCAGAGGCCAGAAAGTACCTTATAAGGACTTCCAGTGCCCTGGAAAGCAGCAGCTTTTGGCGGGCTACTGAAGGGCTTTGTGTGTTTGCAGGCAGGATGTGGGCTGGGTCAGTCTGACCCTAATAAACATCCTGGTTTCTGCATGTCTGAGTGGTATGCTAGAGTGTTCCCGCCAGTGGTCCTGATTTGACCACAGTGAGGTGTGTGTGTGGGCTAGTTCTGCCATTGGCTAGTGGGAGTTTTGACTCCTACCTGGCTTTTAGGATAAGAGGAGGACCCCTGCATGCATTTCTCAGAGATCCTGGAAGAACCTGAAGGAGCTAAGAATCTGTCCAGCTGAGAAGACCCGTAAAGAAACCTGTAACCTGTCTGAAGGAGGCCTGGCAACCAACTTCTGCTGCAGTCCTGGTGGAGCCCTGTCTGTCTCTTGATCTCCAGTAGGCCTGCGAAGGTGCTGCGACCCCAGAAGTGGAGGACCATCCACTTCCGAAGCCTACTCGGTGACCAGCACAAAAACTGCCTTCGGAACTGCCCGGGAATCGTCCTGTGGCTGACCAGCTTTGTTTTTGGGCTAACATGTTTTCTTCGTTGCTGTTCTGGGTTTCCACCTGAAACTTGGCACACTCTCAGCTGCCACTGCAACGTCAACCTCTGCGAAATTTCGGCATCCTAGCACCAAGGGGACTCAAGAAAGACCGGAAAGTCTGACCACGGCTACTGAGTCTTGCTGCATCGCTGTGCACAGCATGCACGGTCCTAAACCTGCTTTTCTGACCCGCCTCCAGTCCCGAGAAGGGTGCTGCATTGTTTGTTTCTGCATTTCTTCACCAAGAGTCCTTGCAACAGCAAAAGATCCTAACCGGAGAATCACTCAAACCTGCAACCCGTGAAAATCGAGGACCGCAGAATTTGGCGGGAAAAGCAAGCCAGGACACCTTTCCTTTGTTCTGGAACATCTTGGGAAGATTCGCAGTGAGGGGGTAAGTTACTGAGCTTTTAACATACCCCTGCACTACCATTGTAAGTCAATGGACTTATAATAACCTTTATTAACACTATTGGCTTTGCCACTACTTGCCTTGGCAAGTCTTCTGACTGTTGGGGGTCATTTTGGGCACTTGTCTATGTTGAACTCTGGCTCTAAGAATCCATCACTGGACCCCAGACACCCTATCTACATTTTTTCCTGCATCCTAAATTCTGTGTTATTGTATCCTGAACAATAGGGCATAAGGCCCCAGGCAACTTAGGGTTGGACGATATTAGTTAGGGCCCATCTCTGTGGACCTTTTTGTGTGTGATACTCACCTATTTATTCCCTTGCAGGAGTATTTTGATTTGTATTATGCACTTGAACCTGTGACTGTATATATGTATTTTAGTTTGATGGTATTGGTTGATAAGTCTACTTGCTTGTGTTAATTTTTCTTATGGTTTGTTTTGGTCATAATTAAATAACTGTATTTTTATACATCCTGTCTAAGTGTCATTTGTGACTCCCATTGTGTGACCTCATTGTGGACCCTTTACACTCTCACCCCTCTGAAAAACGTAGCCTAGACCGCCTGTCACTGCTACCTTAAACTGGTTTGGCTACAGCTTCCCAGAGTTGTCCCTGTCACAATATAGGTTGGCCTTCTATACGTCTGTCCACCAGGCCAGAGTATAGAAAATCATTCTTAACAATCAGAGTCATCCTCTTTAACATCTTCTGTTTTTCTTTGGGCTCCCCATAGTATATCTCCCTTCTTAGTTCCTCCACAGTTCCACTATCTCTTATTTTCACTCTGGAGGCGTATTTTCCGTTCCATCCAGTATCATGGGATTTGATTCTGCCATCCTCCCTCATGTCACTTGTGTGGCTGTGCAAGAGTGCACAAAGCCTCCTCTGAGTCATTCTGCATTACTCTTCCATGCAGCATGCTAATGGAAAAGAACTTTCATATTCCACTGCCATGACTTTACATTAGGAGGATACTGACCTCATTTAGAAATTTGTTTGCATGCAAAGATGGAATGCTTTCATTTATTCAAACTTAAATCCGGGTGGGTGCCACCCCAAGGCCAATATTTCCAATTCCAGCAATACCGTCCGCTCTTGCTGCACCTTCTTCCTCTTATGCAGTGTCTGCATTGTCTCTGGATTGGTCAGGGAAGAGTAGAATTATCTGTCTTCTGAAAAGCATCGACTATTGAAATGCTGGTGCTCTCAGGAGACGTTCCCTAGCGGTTGGATCTTTCATTTCTAGTATGATTGTTCCCAGTCCTTCATCTTGTCCCTTTTTCCCTTGCACAGATTTGTTTGTATTCAATATCGGGGTGCCACAAATACATTGTGTGTGGCCCAATGGCCTCCCCATTTCACCTCTAGATTCACACAATGTAGTTCTGAAAAGATAGTGAAAAAGACCAGGTGGATTCTGCAGAATTTGCACCTCGCCCCCTTAGTCGAGTGGCGGCTTTTGCATCAAAACAACAGAGGTATGGTGAGAGTGCTGGTGCGGTGCAGGGCTTTTGGGCTGCAGCGCTAAAGAGGGAGCAGGTCAGGTCCACCCCCATTTATGGTTGAGGGCGTTGGAGGAGGTGAGCAACAGTGGAGACAAAAGCAAGCTATGAGGGCAGTGGTAAAGAGAAGCATTTATGATATGTGTGATACATTCCCTAAGGAGTTAATGGAAGAGCCAAGTGAGGGAAGATATAGCACAGAAGGCTTTTTCTATACGTATTTTGTACACCCGACCAAACAGTGTGAATCAAATTTACCACCTTGGTAAATGCACCATGCACCATGGCTGCCGCCAAACCGGGCTCCTTTACCGGGTTCCCAGAATGGGGAATTACTGGGCCATTCCGAGTTCGGAGTTCGATTACGACCCACCCGTTGGTAGCTCCGTCTACTCCTCGTGGGACCCGGTAAGTACGCCTGGTTTTACCAGGCATCCTTACTGGGTCCCGCGAGGGGACCTCGTAATTTTGCGGAACGGGTTTAACGGGTCCACCTCCATTAGCGGAGCCCATTAACCTGCTCCGCGAAGGTCGAAATGAGGCCCAGTATCTCTTCATAGAACCCAATCCTGGCAATTTGCATAAAAGCAAAGAGCATTATGGGACCATAAATATGTCGAGAATTTTAAATGTGAAACATGTCTTATTGTGAATAATAATAATAATGGAAGTTGGGGTGATGAGAAGGAGGCCCATGTCGAGATGCCTGCTGGGACTTCCACGGTCCTGAAATGCTAGAGGAAGTGCACGCCACTTGCGGGATGCCACGTGCACCCATTTCACAGCGCCTGCAACCCTGCTGTGTGGGAGGGGGCCATCGAGCACGTGCACTTCGCGTTGGCGTGCCTCCCACTGACACAAGACCCACCAGAAGGTACGGAAGGGTACCAACACGAGGGTGATTGCCAAGGCCCACGGGGCCAGCAGGGGCAGAGCACAGGTACAAAAGACCCCAATAGCCACAGATGAAATAGAAGAAATACCATACCCTGCTACAAAGCAGTGTGCACACTAACATGCAAGTGTCAAGAACAAGGGAAAGACAGAACTGCGTGACACCAGCAATCTAGGACCATAGTGGAGAATATGACTGAGAGACTTTAAATTTTACGTAACAGCCAAGAGACTGAAGAACACTTTGTCCATGGCAGTAGGACCAGTGGTCAGAGACATCACTGGCGAGCAACTAGATCCAAAAACTGCATTATTCCAGGACCCACACACAGAATTGTCAGAGTATTTCTCACCCCACACCAACGTCGTCTATGAAAGGCACATCTTTCACACGATGCATCAGGAAAAAGGGGAGTCCCTCGACAACTTTGTCATGAGGTTAAGAATAAAGTTAAAACACTGCAAATTCCACAGATACTCCAACGACGAAGCCCTGAGATCACAAGTAATAGCCATATGGGACGTTCAGGAAGAAAGTCTTAAAAAAACAAAGGTCCCTAGAGGAAATCCTAGCCCTAGCATGCATGGAAGCAGCAGTTGAATCGCAGCTAGACAATCTAGGTAAAGTGAAGACAGAGCCCAAACACATAGACTCTGATGCCGTCAACAAGCTGTACGCTACACCCAATCCTCTGCCCAGATGTACCGAAGCCATGTGCTTCAAATGTGGATGCGAATATCCTCACAGTGAAGAGTGCCATTCGCTCGGTCAGAAATGCGCAGCATGTGTAACCGATGAACACTTCAGGGCAGTGTGCAAAAATGCGCAATTACCCCCGACCAGCAGAAGATCGTTCAGGGAATGACAGAGGACCACACAGGCAAACCTCCACGAGCCCGGGCCCGGAGGCTGAAACGAGACGAGCACGGATACCACAGATCATACGCCCGAGAAGACCAGAGAACACTCGAAGGCCCCAGACAAAGTTGTTGCAGACGGTATGTCCGTTACATTGAGATATCACCCTTCTACAGTGAATCTTCCGCATCCGGCAATGATCAATGCAAAAAAGGATACGTATGGGAAATGAACAACAATACAGTGAGGCAACACAGCCCAGTCCTCATGCTTGGCATCAATGACACACCCCTTGAGTTCCTGTTCACCCACAAGTACTTTACAAGGCCAGAAGACATTGAAGCGGCCTTCCCGAACCTATTCAAAGGCTTGGGAAAAATAAAAGAAATTGACAATTCAGTTACACATCAACAAAGACCTCAAGCCGGTTGCCCAACACTAGAGGGGCATACCCATCAATATACAATGACAAGTCAAAGAAGAGATAGGCAAACTCCTGAAACAGCAAGTAATTGAGCCTGTGACAGGACCCACCCCTTGGGTATCACCCATAGTCCTGGTCCCAAAGAAATTGCCAGATGCTCCATCAGACTGTGCGTGGAGATGAGGAGAGCAAATGAGGCAATCGAGCAGGAACGGCAGCAAGCGCCCAGGATCACCGACATGATCCACTTGTTACATGGTCCAAAATATTTCACCAAACTGGACCTCATGAAAGGCTATCACCAGCTCGAGATCGCCCCTGAATCTATATACATCACAACCTTCGTCACTCACACAGGTTTCTTCCAACACAAGCTGCTTAGTTTCGGCATCTCAGCTGCAGCAGAAATCTTTCAGAAAGTCATCTGCCATGTCCCCAGCTACCTCAACTATGCTGATGATGTCATCATGTTCGGCAATTCAAAGGAGGAACATGACGCAGCCTTGCACCGAGTGTGCACGGCTCTCGAAGCAGCGGGTCTCACCCTCAAGAGAAAATGTGAGTTCAGGAAAGGATCACTCAGGTTCTTCAGATATAGTTTTTTGGAAAAAGGAATGTGACCTGACCCGGAGAATGTGGCAGCATCAAATACAGCACTGCCACCTCAGAACATCTCATCACTATGCTCCTTCCTTGGCCTCGCAAGCTACTGCTCAAGATACCTCCAGGATTACGTTACAGTCAGCAACCCTCTCCGTCTCCTCACATGGACAGACCAACCGTTCAGATGGTTGACGGATTGCCAGCAAGACTTTGAGACCATAAGAAACAACATATCTAAGGCAGAAGACAGCGCCTACTTCAATGCTGAAAGACAAACTGAAGTCATATTCGATGCTAGCTCCATAGGCCAGGGAGCAATTCTCACACAACAAGTCTCCTCGGATCCAGCCAATGTCTTCATTGTAGCCTACGCAAGCCGTAGCCTCACCACGATGGAACAAACATACTCACAAGCGGAGAAGGAAAGCCTGTCAGTAGTGTGGGCCTGCGAGTACTTTCATCTCTTCTTGTACTGAAAGCCATTCACTGTTATCACAGACCACCAAGCCCTCCTGACGATCTTCAGTGACCTGAAAGCAAGAATGCCACAGAGGATAGCGCGATGGGGACTAATACTACATGACCATAAGTTTACCAATTCACACTGTCCAGGCAAGGAAAGCATCCCAGCCAAATACCTTTTCAGACATCCCACTGGACCACCACAAGCAGGCACCTCTATCGCGGATGCATACATTAATTACATATTCCGTCCCCTTCAAACTCTGTCTGTCGACTGGACCATGTTAGCAAAAGAAACGCAACAAGACCCCGCGCTAGCAATCGTGGCACACTTCATCAAGACAGGGACGACAACTCACCTCAAGAATCAAGCCAGAAACGAACTTGAGCCCATAAGGAATGATGTACAATGCATGGAGCTGGTGCAGCACAAGCTCCCAATCGTAGATGACCACACCTTCATGAAAGACAGCAAAGTGATGATTCCGGAATCGCTACCTGAAAAAGACAGTCATACTAGCACACAAAGGCCACCGGGGGGTAGTTTCCACAAAAATACCTCCTATGACAGAAAGTATGGTTCCCCAAACTTGACGCCATTGTAGACAAAATAGTAGACAAATGCACTATCTGCTTCCAGGTTGCTCCACCTTCTCATCCCAACCCACTGCAGATGCCCCAGCTCCCAGAAAGCATTTGAGAAGAACTGGCCGTAGATCTCTTTGGACCACTGAAAAAGGATGCATATGTCCTCATTCTAATTGATGAGTATTCATGTTTCCCAGATGCCCAGCTCATCAAATCGATGGCTGTCACTTGTGTCATTCCGCATTGGACCGCATGCTGTCAACGTATGGAATATCAAAGATCATAAAATCAAACAACAGCCTGCCTTTCACCAGCTATGACTTTGAAAACTTTGCACGCTACATGGGGTTCCAACACAGGAACATAACCCCACAATGGCCTCAAGCCAATGGCATTGTGGAAAGGTTCATGGCTAACATCAAAAGAACATTACAAATTGCCAACATCGTCAACAAGCCATTTGAACAAGCAATATATCAGCTTGTGCGCGAGTATCAGCACACTGCACCACGGGAGTGTACCAGTCGGACTCTATATTCTGCAGGACAGTAAGAACACAACTACCAGAAAGCGACAAGTATGAGCCTGCAACACCCTAGGAACAACAGGCCAGTCCTGAGACCAAGCAGAAAAAGAAAAAATGAAAGACAAAGCAGACACCCGTTGCCGGGCAAAAGAGTGTGGCATAGAACAGGGAGACCATGTACTAGTTCAGCAGTTAAAAGTGAAGAAAGAAGACCTCCACATTCGCACCCGAATCGCTGGTGGTAACCAGCAAAAAGGGCACCGACCCATGAAGCGCGTGTCAGTTGAGGCTTTCGCTACCACCTTCTCGCCCCTCCTCCCCCTTCGGCTGACTCCCACCCTGACACAGCCCTCTCCACTCTGCTATATCTGATACCCTTGATATCCTTGCCCCTGTCATGAGAATCCGCCTGAAGCCCAAAGCCAAATGTAACTCCTGGTATGACTCAGATCTTGTCACCCTTAAACGCAAGTGCAGGGTGGCAGAGAGGAAATGGCGTGCTTCATGTTCATCCTCTGACAAACTGGCGTGCTGCCTGCTCCAAAGGCAATACCGGCTCTCCGTTCTCACTAAGAAGAGAGCCCTTATCCACGCCCGCATCTCTGCGGCATCTAACAATTCGGCCGAACTCTTTAAAATCTGCAAGGATCTGGCCAACCCTGCTGCAGTCTCCACTCCCAGGCCCTCTGCACAGCACTGGCCTCTCACTTCATTTCAAAAACTCAAGACATCCTGTCCTCACTCTCCTCCTATCACCTCCCTCCCCTATTCCCTGCTCTCCCTCTGGCCTCTCTGCAGCCACCCCTCCTCCCTCCTTCTCTGCCTTTCCCCTTTTTTCTGCTGACGAGATTTCGAGACAAGTACGATCTATGAAAGTCTCGTCAAAACAGGTCCACCCCTGTTCCTCCAAAACTATCAAGGACCACATCGATTCCCTGGCGCCTGCCTTGGCTGACTTCTGCAAACACTCCTTCGCCTCTGGAGTCTTCCCATCCCGCCTCAAGCACTCCCTTGTGCACCCCCTTCTTAAGAAACACTCCTCCGACCCCTCCTGCCCAGCTAACTATCGCCCAATCTCTATCACTCCCTTCCTGGGCAAGCTCCTGGAGAAACTGGCCATCTCCCAGCTTAATCTCCATGCTGAATCTGTTGGTAGTCTTCATGACCATCAGTCTGGCTTCAGAGCTGCCAGAAGCACGGAAACTGCTCTCCTGACCATCCGTGAGGACCTGCTCTCAAACCTTGACTCTAATAGCCCTTGTGTTCTCATCTTGCACGACCTCTCCTCTGCCTTTGACACTGTTAACCACACCATCCTGCTCAACCGTCTCCATGATAACCTGGGTATCACTGGTCAAGCTCTGGCGTGGCTGTCCTCCTTCCTCTCCAATCGACCCTCCCAGGCCCAACTGGGTTCCTTCCTCACTGACATCTTTTTCTCTACCTGTGGTGTCCCCCAGGGATCTAACCTCTCCCCCTGGCTGTTCAATCAGTATCTTGCACTTCTTGCTCACTGCATAGCCACTCTCTGTCCCAACTTTCAGTGCTACGCAGATGATACCCAGCTCATTTTCAGGCTACCCTCGGCCTTCTCTTCCACTACCCTCATCTCTGACTGTCTTTCTGCTATCCAGGAATGGTGTGCCGCCAACGACCTCTGCCTTAATGCCAGTAAGACTGAGATTCTACTTATCAGCACACCCTCTCCCTCCTTCCATGCAGCTCTCTGGCCATCCTCCCTTGGCCCTTTTCCTGCTCCTACCTGCACGGCAAAAAACCTCAGGGTCATCTTCGACTCCACACTCTCCTTCTCTCCTCACATCTCTGACGTCTCTAAGAAGTCACACTACCAGCTACACCTCCTCCTCCTCAAAGATATCTTTCCTTTTCTCTCCTTCCCCCAGAAGCTCACTGTCTCCAGAGCTCTGGTTCTCTCTAGGCTGGACTACTGCAACAGCCTCTATCTAAATCTTCCTGCCTCTTCTCTCCACCCTTTGCAACTCATCCAGAACAGGACTGCAAGACTTGTCTTTGGCCTCAAGCCCAGGGACCGTATCTCTCCAGGACTGAAATCACTACACTGGCTCCCAGTGGCTGCAAGGAATAAGTTCAAAACCCTTTGCATTGTCCACAAGGCCTTCTGGGGCGTTGGGCCGAAATACCTTCAACTCTCTCTTCCTAAATATCTTCCTTCTCGAGCCCTTCACTCGTCCACCTCCAACTACCTCAGGGTCAGCCACTTCTCCAAGCAACGAGCTGGTGGTAGATCTCTCGCCGCAGCAGGGGCCTCCCTCTGGATCAGCCTTCCTGCCTCCCTGAAACTTGAGGAGAACCATCTCTGGTTCTGGAAGCACCTCGAAACCTTCCTCTTTGCCTCTGCTTTCTCTCCCTCTGTCCCCTGCTAAAATCACTGAACCTGCACTAAATCTGCAACTGGGCCACTCACCGATCTCATGTCCTGGCCCAGCCACTCTTCCTTGCACTGCCTACATGCACTACGGGACTGTCTCTGTATCCTACAGCCCCCTCTCCTGGCACTTACCTTTGCACTTGCCACCAGCTGGCCCTATTATTTATCTCGTATTCTATTAACCATGTACCGCACTTTCCTTGCACTTGCCACCAGCTGGCCCTATTATTTATCTTGTATTCTACTAACCATGTACTGCACTTCCCCTCTCCCCTTCCCCTGCACTTTTTTCCCAGTCCCCCTACCCTTGCACTTGCGCGATCTGAATGACACCTGGCCTAGTCTGTCTGTCTCCCTCTGTTCCCCCCCTGCCTCGTCGCGCCTTGAAACACTTGTGTATAGGCGCGTTACAAATGCCATATCATATCATACAAATGCCATATCATACCATGATAACGGCCAGTGGAAACCATCAACAGTTCATAACGCAAACCTCTTCACGCTTCAAGATAGTTATTGGGCCACCCCTCACAGCCTGGCAACTGGTGAGCAGTAGTCAAGATGACTGTCTCTCAGATGATTCTTACCAAGGGGATGGCAAACAGTCAGAGGAAGAAGCCAGCAGGGGAGAGGTGGAGCCACTGCCAGCTCCTGATGCACACAATCGTCCAATGCAACCCCAGAGATGTTGCATCAAGCCCCAGAGACTGATCGAAGAAATGGGTTAAGCTGGGTGGCGAAACAACATGTTAAAAATGGGGATATGTCATGTTGTGAATAAAGGGCCATGTGCCCTTCCACATCGTTGTGTGGGAAGATCCTCGTTGGGGCCGAATTCAAGGAAAGGACGTTGGGAAAGGGAGGGAGCGGGAGTGTGACCGGATGGCATACAATAAAGACGCATGTTTGTACCAGCCGTCCGTGTATTTATTTCAACGTGTTAGGCTTCCCTGCCCTGAGAGGTCCTCACAGCAGGAGAGGCTGGACCGCACAGGGTCTGAAGTTTTAATTGGTCACACTACTCACCGTAAGAAAAACATTTCTCTACTTTGCAGGACAAATAAACCAGTCTGGACAGCTAAACCAAGTATGTGAGCATGCGCGCATTTGGAGGAAGTGCCTTTGAGAAGTGCTGTCGGCTGTGGAGGAGACTGAATGCCCGTTTTACTTGGACTCTGGAATATTGTTGAAAGTTTGGAGCTACGAACTTAAGCTCCGCCCCTTTCTCCCACAATCCTTAAAAACAACGAGCCGTGCACATTTGGCACGCGTGCATTTGGAGGAAGTGCCTTTGAGAAGTGCGTCGGCTGTGGAGGAGACTGAATGCCTGTTTTACTTGGACTCTGGAATATTGTTCAAAGTTTGGGTAAAGACACAGAGAAAGAAAATACTTTCATTCAAACTCTTTATTACATCAAAAGTAGTGTTATTTATATTATATATACTGTTATTTCACTTATTTACAGAGCTACAAACTTAAGCTCCGCCCCTTTCTCCCACAATCCTTAAAAACAACGAGCCGCGCGCATTTGGAGGAAGTGCCTTTGAGAAGTGCTGTCGGCTGTCTGCTGGCTGATGGTCTGTGGGCTGTGGGTAAACATAACGTTCTTTTTCAAATTCTGAAGCACTAAGTTTTGACTGTTTACCTTTTCGAAGCAATTTGGTTTGACAGTGTGTGCCTTATTCTGGCACAATACTGATTAGAGCAATAGACTTGAATATTTCCCTATTTTGTGCCGATCCTTTGCTCAGCAGCGTAATTATATGTCTAGTGGACAAGACATTGTTTTCGCCATTTGAAAGGTGGCGGTTATGGGTGAACACGCAGGCCTTTTTTGATTGTTGAAAGTGTGGACTGATTTTCTGTGCTGTGACATCCCCTGCCTGTAGCATCTAAGTCGTTACTATAAGTTACTATAAGCAAAATGGTAATGACATTGTGCACGGGGATGCCGTCAAAGGAGGTCATCACGGTGTGCGCAAGGGAAGACATTTCCACGCCCAAAATGTCTTCGAGAACAATAAATCTCATGCGAGTCAGTAAGTCGGCCTCTAGCATAAGAGCTTGCTCAGCAATGGCCGACATAAGAAAATGTTGTGCCCCAGGGGGGAAACGGGGAAAGAGTCATGAAACCGTCCAAACCCCAGGTCTTAATGTTGATTTAATTAATCAGGGTCTTTTGTGTAGAGACACTGATGAGAACGATACTAGCATACAACCCTCTATCCCTGACTCATTAATTGCAGCAGGAGTCCTCAATATAGTTGACCAACAAGGACTCGGGAGGGGGGTGGAACCCCTAAATGAGGTGATGGCAATCTCACCTGGCTCACAACTTACCCATGAACATAGTGATTAGGAATTTGGGATGAATGCTCCTGCGATTACCATTGAAAGTGGGAATGTAGATGAGGTGAGAATGGAAAATACTCATAATAGGACTATGGCTAGTTCACCCAAGGCAAAAAAAACTAGTAGTCACAAACAGGTCTTAGATGATAGCGTAAATAGACAAGACCTATACCAATCACCTATGATGTTTTCCCCTACGGTAAATGCATCCTCTGTAATGTCTTGCTCCTTTGCCCAACCGACCCCTCGTCGGAATCATTCTGCTCCAAATGAGAAAATACAAGCCATACCGGGAAATTTCGTAATAGGTCTAGAAACATCTTTACAAACCATAAATGCAGCACGGTTCTCACTTACACGTTTATATGACACTTTAGATACCAAAATAAATGATCAACATACGCTATTGATTAAATTGTTACAAGGAAATAAATCCAACGAATCACACTGTGTATGCTGTGAAAAGCAAAGCAGCCTAGTAAATAGACCAACTGTGGTTTTGGATCCGAGGATTGAAGAGATAAAAACGAATCATGATGAGGTACTGCTAATTAATTGTACACAAAATCAACAGACGGTATTGCAACTGGGTGCCAAAAAAAAAAAAGGAGTACGTTTTGTCGAGCTTGTTAATAAACCTGTTCCTTCCGAATTGCATAAAGAAAAGAGTGTGGAGAGTGCTCCAACAAATACTACCCAAGAAAAAAATGATGAATGTAAACCAGGGCAGTCATGCACTAAAAAAAAGAAAGCCAAGTCCAAAAACTTGGAAATGCCCGAAGACGGAAAAAAATTGTGTGGCTCAACCTACTCCAGGGGCATCGGGGGATAGTAATGCCCTAACGTACAACATTTTTGATATAAGAAAGAAAGAAATGAATACCATTGCAAATCCTGCAACAAAAAAAACCCAAAAATGTTCCAACTGTTGTAAATTCTAAAATTACAGGTTCAAGGCAGTTTATTCAATCAATAACGCTGCCGAAAACTGCCACTGCTATAGCTCGTACGGTCATCGCTTAAAAATATCGAAATGTGATACTACAAAAAGCGAGTCAAAGTCGGCAGGTACAAAACATGCCTATAGCGTACGAGCCCTTGGACAATTTAATCCTTTTGGCGAAACAGCAAAAGGATGTTGTATCTGAAAATACTCAAAGGGAGCAGGATAGAACGGACGCTAACAACGAACCAAATGCCACAGCTAACATTGTCGTGTCAGCAAACTAGTGATCTAAATCACGCAGAGAGAAAATCAGTGGGACAGACATCAGAACAAACCTTCGAGGGGGTGGACGATACGGCACAGCAGAACTGAGCCAGGAAAAGATAATTTCAATGAGCGAATGGAAAACTGAATTAGAGCAATCTTTAAAAAGAATCATTGCCCAGGCAAATATACAAGAGAATCCAGCATTAAATGTTACGAGTGGTGTAGTCCTAACACCCATGATCAACACCGAAAGGCAATCTCATTTTCAGTCCCAATCGAAAGTAAGTTATGCAACTAAAGCTGGGTTTCGTACTCCATCGAGCGATTCGACCTCAAATTGTTTGATGATGCAGTGTCGCCCCCATCCCTTTTGCAGTTTTGACCTGTATAGACAATCAGTGATGAATATATTTGCAGAGGTTTTAGCTCTTCAAGGGATATGCTCGAGTGACATAGACCAGATAGAATTTCCTCACAGAAATGATTTGTCTATGATAAAACTATGGATAAAATCAAGTTTTATCCAAAACGCTGTGTGGCAGGTGAGAGATGACTTGTATGAACTGGGTTTCCTTTTGCTGAATCCAGCTCTATTTGACCAACAAGAGCTCCCTGACCTGAGAAATCAGTATGTTTCTAAACCTAATGTGTATCCGAAAGGCCAAAGTCGCAATTCACAGACAGACTCGGCAAGAACGGATGGAATAATGTTGGATACTAGAGAAATGAGAGTGAATAACAACTAACTAGTCCAAAATTTGAATACCCTTTCCCTAGCCTCTTGGAACACAAGAGGCTTTAAGCATTTTACCAAATCCAAAGATAGTTTGCTGATGAGTTATGACATTCTGGCCTTTCAGGAAATATGGCTTTCCACCGTCCCTGTTTGGGATAAACATGTTGTACTATTGATTCTGGCTATTATGCCAGTCAGAGGTAGACCCATGGCAGGTCTAATGGTAGCTATTAAAACATCTCCCAATATGCAAATTGAGCCTTGGTTCTCCCCGAATAGTTTTCTCCAGATGGTAAAGATAAGATTTAAGTCAACAAATATTGGTCTAATAAACATTTACTGGAACCATGTTGCAATAAATGATACTGGCCCTCATTACGACCCTGGCGGAAAGCGACTGACCGGAGCGCCACAGCGTAAATAGCGTTTCCGCCATTGCACGAAGGAGCAAAGTGCGGCCCATTCCGACCCATCGGGCACGAGCACCACGCCACGGCGGAAGTGCAAAGTCCGCGATGGCGGAAATGACCCCAAAACGGCCCACACCGCCGCCGTACGGCGCCCTAGGTGCAATACCGCCACCCCTCTTAGCGGTCACCGCAGTGTGCGCCTACCGGAAAGTACGGTGACCGGAAATATACGGAAACGGAAGTTAAAACATGGGCCCGGAACGGGAAACATCCCGGCGTACACCTATAAAAACACTAAAACCACACAACCACTAAAATCACTACCCTGAAACACACCCCAACCCGTCAACCACCCTAGCGAAACAAAGAAAAATGGGAAAAGTAGCGAAGAAAGCGTGCGACCGCAAGCGGCAGGTCCACTTCTCCCGTGAGGAACTCACCGTGCTAACAGAGACCCTCCAGGAGAATGCTGCCGTCGTCTTCTCCACGCAAATGACCAGGACGGCACTTGCAAACAAGAAGGCCATAAGGGCTCTGGTGGCACAGCGGGTAAGTGCGGTGGGGACCGCACCCCGCACCCCACAGCAATGCCGCAAGCGATGGGACGACCTGCGGATACGCGTCCGCAGCATACTCTCTGCCAACCGCAACATTGCCACAGCCACCGGGGGAGGTCCTGAATCACCCATCAAGTTGACCCCCTGGGAAGAAATCTGTGCCTCCACCATCGGAATGGAGAGCATAGAGGGAGTCGGAGGGATGGAGAAAGGAGTGCAGACATCCGAAGATTCAGGTAGGTGGGCCAGATAAAACAATGCCAAATCCACACAGTCCATCCATGTGAAGTACCATGCGTCCACATAGTGCAACAGAAACACATGTCCAGGAGAACGTCCACACACATCGGCCTGATAGCGCACGTTAAAACCCACAATAAATACATAAATAATTAAAAAACCCTAATACACGCACTACACGTGCAGCAGGCACACCCTAACTGCAGGCTGCCAAACAACTGCACCCTCACTCCACACACAAATCAAAGCACCTCCAAGGCCCCGACCCAAATCACCCTCAGGTACCACCCCAAAGCATGTGATACAATGCCATTCCAATTCCCACAGACCCATCAATAACCCTCGCCCTCCTTTACTCCACCACAGGGTCCGATCCAAACGACGAGCTACAGGACACCCGTACCAGCACACCTGCAAAGAGGGCCAAGACCAACGGCCAGAGACCCTCCACCTCAGCTGCACGCATCAAGACACGGCAGCAGCACAAATCAGGTGGCAGCACAGAGGAGGGAACATCAACAGGCACCCCAGCAGCCAGCATGCCCACAACACCACCACCACAGGTCCCCCCAATGGATGCCACAGAAGGCACTGCCTCTGGTGGCAGCAGCACCATAGGTGACACCCCATTGATGGCAGCATGCTCGGACACAGAAAACGGGGATGCCGAAGTCAGATCCATCCATGACCTGTCCCAATCCCCCTGTCTGTCCCATCCCGTACAACATGAGGATACCACGCAGGGGCACCCACAAGACGACGACTGGCCATCCCCCACAAGCCCTGTGGCAAGGCAACATGAGGACAACAGCCCCTCTGTGACACCCCCGCAAATGGCCATGGCCCAGCAGAGGCAACAGTCCCTCGACCAGTTGATCGAACAACAGCAGCAACTGGCCACACTCCTCAAGGACCATGCCGATGAATGTGGGGGCACTAAGGCAGACATAGAAACATCAACTGAGACACTTAGGGCAGAAATGGAGAGAGGTACAGAGACGCTAAGGGCACAAATTGAGAGAAGCACCGAGAGCCTGAGGGGGGAACTGCATGCGACGTCCAAAGACGTATGTGCCGAACTTGCCGCAGTGCGCCGTGTGCTCACTGAGCTCTCGCAAACCCTTAGGGACATGCATGGACGTGAGCAGGCAGACACATCATCCGTTGCAAGTTCCGTCCAGGGCAGCCCCCAACGTAGATCTGGAAGGAACCTGCGCTCCACAGGCAGGGGTGCCCCTGATACCCGCAGAGGGGGCATGCAATAGCGACAGCCCACTGACAATGAGCATCTTTGGACACTGGTGTTCGGGGGGGAGGTAGGAGGGTGGAGGGGGTGTGTTGGGCTCACTTGGGTGGCGGGTCGATAGGGTGTTCAACATGATATCACATATGCCATAAAAAGTGCACGATCAACCAATGAGAAGTGTGGACATTGATCTTTGTGTACTAGGCCATCATAGGCTTACAGTCCATATTGTGCATGTCCCAGACACACGCAGTGCCACGAGTCCCGTGTCCATGTATCAGCCACCAGGTGTGAGTGCTAGAAGCATACATCAATGAGATGCTGACGAATGTCACGGGCCTCCGGTGCCTCGCAGACTCCATGAGGTGCTGCCACATCCCCACCCTCATCATGACCATCATCAGGTGCTTGCAGTTCTGCGTCAGGGGGCATGGGCACATTTCTACGTACGCACATGTTGTGGAGCATGACACATGCCATCACCATCTTTGCAACCTTCTCATGGCGGTACAGGAGTGCCCCGCCAGACCTGCTGAGGCAGCAGAAACGAGTCTTCAGTAGGCCGAATGCCTGTTCAATGACTACACGGGTACGTGAGTGGGCATGGTTGTAGTCCTCCTCATGCTGGTCCCGTGGGTTCCGGACTGGTGTGAGGAGCCATCTCTTCAGTGGATATCCAGCATCACCTGTATGTGGACGAGAAACGTATGATGTGGAATGCCATTGATACGTACGCACACCCCCCCCCCTTCCTGGCAGGTCATTGCCAATTCACATACCCCACATCATCATGCATGTAATGAGACTCACCGAGTAGCCAGGATCTGTTCCCTGCATGTCGCTCCATGTAGCGTGGTATTGTAGAGTTCCTCAAGACCATAGAATCATGGGTTGATCCAGGGAATCGGGCACAACAATGTGTAATGATCCTGTTGGAGTCACACACCATCTGTACATTCAGGGAATGAAATTGTTTTCGGTTGCGGTACTGGGCCTCCATGGCATGTGGGACGACCAATTCAACATGGGTGCAGTCGATGGCACCAATGCAACCCGGTATGCCGGCAAGTGCATGGAATCCCACTTTTGTGTTGGTTATTTCCTGCTCCGAGCGTGGTAGAGAGATGTAGTCGTCTGCGTGCTGCAGGAGGGCATCGAGCACTTGCAATAGTGTCCGTGAGAACAGTGGCTGAGAAATGCCATGCAACTGTCCGACTGTGTGCTGGTAGGTGCCTGTGGCCAGGAAGTGTAGTACAGACACCACCTTCAGTAGGGGTGGGATGGCGGTTGGGCTATCTATCATGCTGACAAGGTCAGCCTGTGTCATGTCCACAATGGCGGCTATGGTGTCCCGGTCCAGACGGTAGAGGGTGTGGATCTGCTCATCAGTGAGGTTGAACGGATGTGCTCGGAGGCGTGGTATTGCGGGCTGCCTGCGTGGTGGTAGTGGCTGTGCTGGTGGGCCTTGCTGGCCCTGCCTTGGCCTCCTCCTCCTCCTGCGTCTCCTCCGTGCGGCTGGTTGTAGTTGGTGTTCGTCTTCTTCTTGGAGTCGGAGCACTTGCAGTGCTATCAGGTCCCCCAGGGCCAACATCGCGAGTCCTGCCGATAGCATTTCGGTGTGGTTGTGGGAGGAGACTGGCTGTGCAATTTATGTGTTTTCAGGCTGTATGGCCTCCACCTGTGGTGATTGATTCCACCTGTGCAAACTGCTCTCCCCTTTGGCCGAGCACGTCCCGCGCACAACGCTGCAATTCGGGGAATTGTATCTTGCTATTGCAATCATGTATTTGTACCCGATGGCCGTGTAAGATTGGTTGATATGTTCATTCTGCTGTGGTCCCATTGTTTCACATACTATCTGTGCAGTCGCGAACAGACTTGTGAGGGGTCAGTGGAACGTAGTACGCGAGTAACGGTGGGCCCTCATGCATCACTGTACCGAGTTGCAACGACGGGCGGGGCGTCCCATTCGTGGGTGAAGGCAGTTGCCATTTTCACACACAGCCGCACTCGATGGAATAATTAGTGATTTCAAACGGCCACAGATGCCTTTTCGACGTGATGTTGCAAATGAGGAATTCGAAGGGCGGCGCTTTCGGTTTCCAGCTAGCGGCGAGGAGATGCCCACAGGTCTGACTGCAAATATAACGTTCTATTGTTCTATGTCCTTAAGACAGGGCCCATGGCGAGGGAGCAACGATTGATATGAATAGTTTGGGATGCGCAATAGCTACGTGGGCGATGAGGCCGTCCGTTCCCAAATACATGTTACTTCACAACACTGGAATTACGGGCTGGGGCACTGTGGATTTAGCAGGCTGCATAACGCACAGACTCAATGGATGTTTCTAATGTTATGTGAGTAATTATTCAGGCATTTTGATCCCGGGATGAGGGAATGATGGATGGATGCATGGGCAGGTGATTTGATACAGAGTTTGCCATGTACAGGGCTTCTTGGGATCTATCCGCCTCCCCTACGCTATGTGATGCAGGGCTGCCATAGTGGGACCATCGTCCATCTGGCCTTGTTGAGCCCTCCCTGTCTCGAGGCGCCCTCAGACACTTGTGTCCATGCACGTTAACATTCCCATCTGATGGAATCTGTTTTGACAGACGCATGCACAGGTACACTCGTTTGTGATGGTGTTTGCACCTCGATATAGATGGTTATGAGTCGCAAGTGGTTTTGGGGTGGTGATGATCCTTTTGAGTGGGCTAGCATGCATATGGCTGTGGATTTCGTGTGATCATTGAAGTGAGTTGTTGGAATGTAGTTCTGATGGCCATTCTGTTCTTTTTCTTTTCTTTTGGTTGACAGGTATCTCCTCCCCTTTTGCCACTGCCATCTGTATGCCACTCCTGCAGATGGATTTTACTCCCGACACCTGCTGCTTCGTGTTAATCAGTGGAGCAGCATTACGATCTTATGGGACGATCGCCAATGGCCCACATGCCCTTACGCAGTACTGGTGGCTCGGAGCAACATTTCGGCCTTTCAGCTGGACTAGTGCCTCCCCATTGGGACGGCCCTGCGGTTCTGTGCGCTTCCATGTTGCCTTTTCGTACGTGAATGTGGCTCTGTGTACCATGGGGGAACAGGGCGACACACAGGTAGTGGCTGGTCATTTCTTGCGGAAGCAGCCCACAATGGTGATTAGTGTTTTGGAGTTCATGGCCTGATGGCTGTATGGGCTTGGTGATTTTGATGTGCATAAAATTTCTATTCTGATTTGGCCCGTGTAGCGTTTTTCTTTGCAAGTGATGTGGCATATGCCTATTTGGGGGCCGATGTATTGTGAGGAGATCTGCATTGGGTTCCAGCTTCGGGGTTTAGTTGCGTGGTACTGTGCTGTGCGCGTTTGCCTACGAAGCCCAGTGAGGTCAGGGATGGGGGCTGCCAATATGACAGTTTGAATGTTGTCATGCTCAGGGGCGGGGGATTGGGTTTTGTGTAACAGATGCCGGTCAGCCAGGTGGACTGGTGGAATGATGTGATTTTCGGAATATTGCTGGTCACAGGTGCCTGTGTTTGCGTGCGTTTCTTGGTGGGGGACTGTGGTCATGTCCATTGGGATGGCTTCTGTATTCGTGCCATCTGTGCCCTGCAGCTCCCATTGGCCCCTCTTGTGTTTCTTTTGTTCGTTGGCATGCATGGGTGACTTGTACATTTCAATGGTTGCATTGTGGCTTCATTGCACCTACGGGGAGTTGTACTTTGTGGGCAGGGAGCGGTGTACAGGCACTCAGTGGGGCCGTTTACGGTTGATTCGCGATGCCGTACTTCTCGCCATGGCGGAATGGTACATTACGCCATGCCTGATGGCGTTAGGTACATGTCCGCTAGGGTCGGAATTGGCGTACCGTTGCACCATGGTGGTGTTTGCGGTTTGGCATGGCGCGCGCGCGCGTGCTTGGTGCAGTTAGCGTTGGCGTTCACTACGGTGTCGCTAATGGCTTCGTACTTTGCGGTGACGGGTCATAGTCGCACCGAGCGCTATTCGATGGCGGTATTGCATTTCCGCCATCGTTTTTCGATTTCCGCCAGGGTCGTAATGAGGGCCACTGACTTTTTCAATGCCATGGATGAATTACTAAAACTAACAATACTGGACCCAATTTATGCTCGTGTAAAAATCACTGGTGACTTTAACCTAACATGCATAGCCCAAGTGGGGAAATCTCTGACTCCGACAGCTGTAGGATGGAATGCTTTCATGAATGAACGGCAGTTCCTAAAATTAAATGGAGCCAAAAAGGGTGACATGCCACCCCAGAGTACATGGCATAGAGGCACACAAACTGCAGTGATTGATTACACCTTTGTTGACAGAGGACTGTTCACTTACATAACTGAATTCCAAATTATATCTCAGAAAATAAGCGACCATGACATCCAATCTACAAAATGGTCGTGGCTTATAGAAACTAAAACATATGAATCTTCCCTAGCTCGTAACATGATGATGAACACCGCACAAAATAGGTTCTATTGGACCCCTCTCTCTTAGAGACTTTAAGCAGAAATTTAAATTGGTCTCTGAATAGTAATATGCACCATGGCTCTAATATGTTCCCTTCTTATGTCGAAGAAATGCAAATCTTTATAACAAAGAAAAACAACCCTAACAGAACAGGTTATGGGACTTTGCATACATATGACTATGAAGTGGATCTTCATAAAACTCAACTTAGAGCTGATAAAAGAAAAACTCTAAAGGAAAATCCTTCGATTGTTTGATCCAATTGAATGCTCTAAAATGTAAACATAAAAATTGGATAAGAGCAAGAAAGCCCTGATGTACCAATGTGATGCAGAGGCCATGCAAATAAGTTTACAAGCAAAGAGCTCGGCAAAAATATGGTCGTACTTAAATATACTCAAAATAAAATTCAAATGGTGAATCAAATAAATCTGATTCCTCAAGAAGTGTGGGCAGCCTTCTATAAGTCCTCATATGCCGATACAATAACTAGTAGGCGTGAGGACACTGTGGAGTGGACCAAAATAGAAGATCTTGTTTTTGACATTAATGACATACAACTATTCATCTCAAAGTTAACTACATCTCGTGCTCCGGGTCCTGATGGGCTTTCCAATTTCATGATAAAAAAAATCCCACTGCATGGGCTCAAATTCTAGTCACCATTTTCAAACAAATTGTAATAACTCGGTGTATCCCTGACTCTTGGAGGAAATCCATCACTATACCCGGCCATAAAAAGGGGGACAATGAAAATCCAAGGAATTATAGACCTATATCTCTGTTGGATATACTGAGTAAAATATTTGCACAACTTCTACTAAGAGATCTTAATAAATGGCTGGATGGAACAGGAATTAGAGACCCAAACCAAACGGGCTTCATGCCAGGGATGAGGACGGCAGTTAACCTTCACATCCTGGAAGTCATAAAGAACCAAGAACAGCAGAAGGGTCAGGTGGTTTATATGGCCTTTATTGACTTCCAGGCCGCTTTCGACTCAGTATGCAGGAAACTTCTGATAAACAAGTTGAAGGATGCGAAGTGTCCCAATGATCTCATATTCTGGGTGAATGAATTACGCTCGCAAACCACGGTCCAAATCAGATTGGCTTTCGACGGTACGCTGTCAGACCCAATTGAAATGTTCTGTGGGTTAAAACAAGGGTGTATACTAGCGAGTACCTTGTTCAATTTCTTCATGTCAGCGGTGCAGCAAGAGTTCATGAACATCAGCTCTGATGCACCCCGCCTAGGAGGTCATGCAGTCCACTGGTTGTTCTATGCTGACGACCTTGTGTTGCTAGCAAAGACACCAGGGGCCTCCAAGCCTTACTATCATGCTTGAGAACTTATGCCGACACAAATTTGCTGAAAATTAATCAAGACAAATGTAAAATCATGGTACTTGATCCTAATAGGAAGAAGGTATTCAAATTCAAAGAGTGGTATATACAAAATGTAAGTATTGGAATTGTTACTGAGTATAAGTATTTGGGAATAACCATCATTAATGACCAGTAGGATAAACCATGTCAAAGAGAAGTTGAACATAAAGTTAACACAGGTATAGCCCAGACAAAAATAATACAGGCTAAATTTGGAAAATTTTCGATATTACCAGCCATTATATTTTACAAGCAAAAAGTCACACCTATAATAATTTATGGGGCTGAAACCAGAGATATTGTCCCTGAGAGTGCTTGGATAAAATCGGAAGGTCATTTTTGGAAGAAAGTCTGTGGTCTTCCAATGTCTATATCAAAATGTCTACTAAGACATGAAATGGGGCTAGTATCCTTGTATGCAATATATTCATGGAAAGCTCTGACATTGTATCGGAAATATTCGATGGCTGTGAAAGAAAATGGTATAATGTACATTATGGGAAGATACATGTTGGAATCAATAAATCCCAACATTCTGAAATGGAGAAAATGGATAAAAGTATTAATGGAGATGTCCGACATTAATGGCGACCTTATTATTAATAATCCCCAAAGGGCCAAAAAGAAACATTGGTTGTATGACTGGATCCAAACCAGAGATGCATGCATGAAATTGAAATTATTTAAACACCAAGCTTTTGCAATCAAAAAACTTCATGTAGTTGAAAACTATCTGATTAGGTTTCCAGATCCCAAGTCCAGATCTACATATATGAGAATCAGGTTGAACATCTGCCTTACGAATGAAGTGCGCTCTATGCGCAATAATACATTGTATGCTAGCTGTAGCTTCTGTCTTGTAGCATCAAATATAGAGACATTAAAACATCTCATCTCTGAATGTCCAGCGCTACTACGGCAAAGATGTCAAATGTTTAAACATTTTTTGGTGGGCTGTTCCATGCTGAACCAAGAACATTTTTGGAACATTTTGTATAATAGTCAGTCACCAAAAATGAACATTGCAGTTCTTTTGTTTATTGAATCGTTAAGTTTACCGAATCAAACTGATACCATTGACCTCAAATTATTGCAACCTATCAAATAACTGCTCTTGAAAAAAGTGTTAAGTGTCTATATGTTATGAAATGTATTTATTAGATATTGTATTGCTGAATTTTTATTGTAATTGTTTTTATACTGCGTGATGTTTATTTTTGAAAGGCTGTATTTTACAGCTATATCAAAATAGAATAAAATAAAAAAAAAGTATGTTAGCCTCTGGCTATTTCTGTATTCAGATACCCATGCCGAGTCTGGTAGTGGAAACGGCCGGATACTCTTTACCGGGCTTCCTTTTCAGGCCTCATCAGACATGCGAGCTGATAATAAAGAGTAGATACGAAATTCAAACTTGTGTCTTGGAAAATGTTATAACATTAATATGTTAACGCATTTATCTGAAAAGCTTTCACCAATGGAACTCAACAAGAAGGGGATGGAATTGCAATCTGCTGCACATTGTGTTGTCACTGGTTTGCAAAGATTCCAGTGCAATCCACACATGTAATTACATCAGTGCGGCTCTGCGCCTGAGCACATTATCCATCATCCAAGTAATAAAGAACAGCTTATGCTTCTCTCTTCTTTTCTGCTGCTGTCAGTCTGCCTGGTGGCTGTAATGCCTTCTATGCGCATATTATTAGCGCTCTGCCCCTGGAGAGAGTCTGCATGGTTTCTGCTTTAAGTGGGCGCTCTTTAGGGGCTTCGTGGGCCCACACTAGACCACCCACATCCCGGGTGTGACAGATTAGGCCAAAATAGCCCACGCATACCAGACGTGGGTCAGTTACCAGGGAGGGTGTGTGTAAATTGGGCAGCAAAAAGTACAGCTAAACCAACTTGACTTGATGTGTTTAACCATTTAGGGGTCTAATCTTCTCGAATGAACCAGCTGGCTTGTTTTAGCTACGTTTAAGGTTTTTAATTTGTTTTTGCTCTATTTTAATTTGTATTTGGTTCAAAATAATTTTATTTGATGTTATTCTACAATTAGGCCTTTTTCAAATTGGGTTTGCCTTGTCCTGATTTGGACTAGTAGCCTCTTTTGGTCCAAAATGAACAGAATCACAGACAAGGCACATCCAGGCTCAGATAGAATCCTCACACAAGTGAACTCCATGGGGGCTAATCTGGCTCACACCATTGTGTACGTGATTCAAGCAATGTTTCAGATAAAACACCTTATGGCCAAACTGCCCCTGGAAGAGTTCATACTGTGAAAATTGAGCAGTTGGGGTTGGAACCCTGGCTTAAGTGGTGCTGGAAATGGCAGTTGCCATGAGGTAAGGTAATATCCAAGAACAAGCTCCAGTAACTGTTGGACACAGGTAGATGTTAAAGTTGGTCGGTTTTAAATGTTGGTTAGGGCACAATTGCTGCCCTGGTTTGGCAGACAAATTTGTGTACATATGAATGTCAAAAGAATGCCATTTCCATGTCAAGAAATTGTCAACCCGTGTTTCGACCTAGGGTCTTTGTCAAGGCTGTGCAGGTGTGTGAGAGTGACAGTGCGTGCAATTGCCGTGATTGGGTGCCGTGAGAGACATGATTTCAAGGTGACATTTGGACACAAATTTATATTGTTTAACATATTTACAGTTGCAATGATAGGGGCCAGATGTTGGCCAGATTAGTGGAGACACATAAAATAGCGATTGTTTGCATATATACATTTTGCATTTCATATTGGTATGTAAGTGGCCCGTGAGTTGTGAGCAGTGGTGGTGAGGTTACCAAATCACATTGGTAACATATAGCATAAGGATCATATAACAGCGAAAGGTGGAAGGTTGCACAAGGAGAGGAGAAAAAGAAGAAGGGATCTTAGTAATGGGGCAAGCGCCAGAGCAATGATATAGGAGGTAGTTGAATTAATTCTTACCATGGATGAGCAGGCCTGGTAGGTCCTGTTAGCGGTAGCTGAATAGCTTCTGTGTGACATGGAGAGGGAGATCGGTTAGGTTGCTGGGAGCCGTGATGGTCTGGCGCTCTGGTGCGGATTTAGTTGGTGTGTGGTGTGTTGGGTTGTTTAGCGTAGAGAGAAGGGGCATCCCTGTGGGGAGCTAAGGGGAATTACTGCACCCAGGTGCCTGGGCGTGGCACAGTCCTCCATGAGCTTATTTACTACTTTGACACAAAACATGTTTTCTCCACATTATGAATAACAATCTCCAAGTATGTGTCAAGCAAAGACTATACGCAGGTGAACTTATCACACAATTTCTTTTCTGGTTGTATGTACACCTTTAAAATACAATTTAATCATCAGCCCCAAGGAGTTCCAGAAGTACAAGACGAGCGCCGGCTAATTCACAGCCTTCCCATTCCAGACAAAATGGCGTTCAAAATCCTGTGGCTTATGAACAGTCCTGTTAAGTTCTGAACTTAAATGGCTGCACAACAAAAACAGACAGTACCCCTCCCGACACCCATTACAAGTGAAACCAGTCAACCAGAAAATGCCAGCCAGAACCACCTACAACAACAGCGGAGCAGGAGCTCTACCACTACCGCACACCCCTTCTTCCAATACAATAATTACTTTGCAAATTTTGATTTTGATCCATTTCCTCTGATTGGTAAAGGAAAATGTATTCTTGTATTAGAACCTTGGAACACAAGTATGGCAGTTATATTCTTGAGGGCTGACAGCCAGAAGTGTAGGTGAGGGCCCCAGGCAGAACCTGTACATCCTCTATTTAGCCCAAACGACCCTGTTCTTGTTTCTGCTCTTTCTCTTCCTTGTACACCACACCAAGGGATACTTTAAAAAAATATGACCTTTATTTGTTTGTTTTGGTTAACCTAGATATCATTAGGAATTAAGTTTCATTCTAAAATAAAAAAATACCCAATCTGCACTCTGTAAACACAGTTGTATGTGGTTTTGTTAACCACAGATAACTCAACTCTTGTTGGACATGCATTATTTTCTCTTTTGGTGGGGGGGTAACCCCTTGCTCCCCGTCTCCACCCTCCATATCCTCCCATAAACATACACATACATATGTATGTGTTCTGGTCACACAAACAACAGCTGTCGAACTTAAGGTAGTCCAGGTGACTCTGGTTGATGAAACCACAGATTACTGTAAAGACACCCATCACTGCTAATCAGCATCACCGGTATCAAAGCATATGTTTATTGTATACAGCTCTAATTATTAAGAGAATAGTTTTCATGATGTTGTTCAAGGGCTCTGGGCTTGGCACAGCCCTTAGTTGGAGCCTCGGTGTGTTCTAGAGACGATAGGCCTTCATGCTGCTGGTATGATCTTCATTCATCGTCCACCTACATTTAACTTGGCAACATGATCTAGATTGTATTGACCTAAGGTGCCTTTTTGCCTGGTATTGGGGGCCGCTTTCAGAAGAGTTAGGCCCTTTACTCCCCCTCTGCCCCCTGTAGGCCTTACATATACTGCTTTAGATTGTTAACTTGTCATTGTACTGTTGATGTCCACTGTAGAGTCCTGAAGGGAGAGAATGACTGGCTCAGCTTAATGACACCAAAAAGACTGTGTTTTCCTGATTCTCATCCATCAGTATTTCTTTTCTTGGGATCATGTGAAGACTGGAATGCAGTAGCATAGACAATAACATAGCAGAGGTTTTGTGATGTTGACACACATTGGTTATTTTGAACGATTGTGTGGGCTCTTCTGGTATTCAAGATTTGAAGTTAGTATTTTTTAAGGCAGCTGTTATCTACTGGACAATGATAGCTGACAAGCTGCATATCTTCCTACCCCCAAACCCCCACCCAACATTTCTAGTCCAAAATGATCAAAAGATTAACTTATTTAACCCCTCTGACAAACTCCTACTGCTGCAAAACATCTAAAAATAATATTTTCATTTTTTAATGAGTGTTAACAAATCGGTAATCCAATACCTTCCCAACTAGGGTTGTACTAAATATGTAGGCAAAAAGCAGCCATGATCCATTTTCCCACCTGAAATATGCATTCTGGCTGTAAATCTAAACAAGGGGATTTCTGGGCTTAATTCAATTAGTGTAATTTACTGCCAGATGTCATGGTAGATCTACCACTAATATTTTGGGGTGTCATGGGGGTCTCCCCTTGACTCAAGTTAGACTTTTATCCAAACATATCAATATTTTCACACCTAATAATCTTTCTGTGCTTTTTTGACACTACTATTATGAACCAGTGGTGGGTCTGGGCCATCCACATGAACGAGTAACCATATTAGTCATTTCATTTGGTATGAGGTCTCCTCAACCCCTGCTCCGATTCCTAAGGAGGAGAACAGACACACCAATCCCACTATACATAGTTCATTAGAATACAACAGGGAGTGCGCCGCACTAAAACCCTCTACAGTCAGAAGGTCAAGAAAGGATAGTAGCAACCAATCCCAACGGTAGTATATAATCTAAACCGGACAAGATGTGCCACAACCTGGGACAACTATATCTGGGGAGACCTTAACGAATGTCTTGGGGGGGAAGAGCACAAGATCTTGTGGAACATGATATTCAGCCACACAGATACGTTGTGATTGAAATTGAAATGTTAGTCAAATTCCAAGCTACGATAGAATACACGGATCTTAACCCTACCTTCAAATCACCCAGTAATCTCTGCATACCTAACTCACATGAAAATTCACACAATCTACTCTCGCCCAGCAAACCGCACGCACTTCACCACACCACACCAACAACAAACTAACAACACATAAACAACACCAACAGCACACATGGTCTCACCCCGGTCCAATACTAACACCAAAGCACAGCACACGGTGTACACCGAGCTGTAGCCACCAACAGCACACCACCTCTCTCACTCTCCTACTCCTTCTTCTCCCGACTAACCCTCCCCCAACCCCCTTCTTATTTACAGATCCACCAGAGCACCTGGGGACCAACTCCGTTGGTGACGGTGCGCGATATAAATACCTTTAACATTTAACATGTAACAGCCTCTACGGAATGGTGTCCTCCAAGAGAAACGTATTGCCACCTGATTCCCGGGTTGGAGTGTCACGTTTTAGATGCACCAATGCATTGTAATTGTAATCATGTCCTAGAAACTTTACTTCCCACCAGAGGTTTTATTCTGCCTTCTAGCCACATCGTTGTGCACCTTCCTTTTGCGCTCATTGACCCAAACAGCCCCAATGCACCTGCATGATACTCAACGGTAGACAGCATCTCCCCAAGAAAGATCATTACACAGCAAAGCACTAGACGAGCAGAATGACTGCTGCTCTCCATTGTCAGCAACAGCCCTGTGCTGAAGTAGGGCCAGCCAGGGGGATAAGAAGGTCCTTGATGACCCAATGTACCTGCATTCTAATCTAAGTCACACCTGCCATGTGTCATCAGGCATTAATTGGAATCCAACAGGAACACACTCATATAGTAAACCACTCACCCACCAAACCAATCACGCCATGGCAGTGCTCCAAAATATAATTTTCATGGATGGCTTTTGTTGGACTAAGTATGTGGGCCAAAGCAAAATGTGAATATGTATTCAAACATACTGATCATCATCCTTTTATTGAGCACTTTGTTTACAAGGAGCACATTAACCTTTCAAGTTTGTTAGTTCAACAGCCATTCTATAAAAAAATAATAGGCGTGTTCTACTGTGTATCTCACCATGTAGGGGGCAGGGAGGAAGAAAGCATGTGCACTCAGACCAGCGTTACAAACACGTAACCGATAATTTCCATCCATTTTTGGTGAAAAAAAAGCCCTTTGTTGAAGGTAAGCTAAATCAACTTGAGAGAAAAACCTTTAATCTTCCAGTTCAATAAAACAGGCAATTTTGCTTTCAGGCAGAAGGGGGGACTTCTCATTTAACTGTGGCTCACATTGTCTGTATTTTTTGCTCACAAACTCCTTTGTTAGTTTGACCTGACAAACAAAGGAAACATGTTCCACTGGTGTTGCATTCTAATGTTGGATTCGTGCCATACCCATAACTGTGTATTCAATTTTAAGCAATGGTATTCAGCGGTGGACTGGGAACCAAAAGAGGCCCTGGAAATAATTTTCAAAGTGGCCCAAAATTACACATTTTCAGCAAACCCAACCCTTTTCCAATGAGAACATTTGGAAATGCCACAAAAAAGAGGGCCAGAGTGCAAAAGCCCATCGGGAAATCTCCAGAGTTCTCTATAGGCCAGTCCACCCCTGACTGTATTCTGCAGAATTTTAAACACTGAAGTATTCATTGGTGGCAACTTGGAGTATAGCAATAACTACACGTAAATGTGTAAATTAGCACCCGGCATGAGTACCCAGATCTTGAAAATCATATTTTATTAAGTTTCATATATGTGTTACAACGAAACAGTGCTTACTTAAACATGAATAAACAAGAAACCAAATATAACATGCCCCTCCCCACCCCGTCCCTCCCCCCACCCCCCTCCAGTTCAGCTTCTCATTAGTTGCAGTTTTGGCGGGCTCCGAGGAAGCGGAGCAATGTCTTCGCAATGTGCACGTAGCACGTCAGAGTCAAAAGCCGAGCTTCGGGAAGATCGTAGTCGGGTAAGTGTGCACCGGCCTAGCGCTCCAAGGGGGGGATGCCCCGGCTCTGGTGTATAGCTTCATGCTGGGCAGCCATATTTATCGAAAAAGGGGAGCCATATTTCTTTGATATTGGATTTAGATTCATCAAGTAGGTGTGGGAGAAATTCCATATCGTAAATGGCCCGCACTTTGGTGACCCATGCTTTTCCCCCCGGCATTCCGGGGTTTTTCTATTTTTGCGCTAGACAGCACCTGGCCGCCACCAACATAACCTGTAGCACGTGGTCCTGGATGTTTTCCTGATCCTCCCCCGTAACGATTCCAAAAAGGAGAAACCAGGGGATGGAAGACCGCTCCACCCCGTCCACCCCCTTGATCCAGGCCAATACCTTTTGCCAGTATTTTTGAACCACTGGGCACCCCCACCACATGTGGATATAATCTCCCCTCTCAGTCTTGCACTTCCAGCAATGTGGGTCGTACCCTGGCCTCATTCTAGCAATCCTCTGTGGGGGGTAGTGCCATTGATGTAGTACTTTGAGGGCTTGGTGGCGATACTGGAGTGAGGCCATGGAGCGATTGTCCTGCCTGCACATTTCAGCCCACCTTTCGTCGTCAATTTCCTCTCCCAGGTCCCTTCCCCACTGTGTACGTGCAGGCAGAGGGTCCCTTGGGACAGAGAACTGAAAAAGCCTATAAAGGCGAGATATTATCCCCTTGGAGCCCCTCGTGGAGAGGAGGAGTTTTTCAAAATCTGTGAGGTCTCTACTGAGGGTGTCCCCCCAGGATGGTTCAGTGAGGACTCCCTTAAGCTGGAGATAGCGGAAGGGGGACAGAGTGCCTATTCCCAGGACTTCCTCCAAGTCCTTCAAGGGTAAGAATGAACCCCCCACCCAGAGGTGGCCAGTCCTGCTGAGGCCCGCTTCGAACCATTTCTGGTATGCCGCTGGTTCTGCTATCTTGGCCAGGAAAGGGGGAGCCCACATACTGCTTAGCGGAGAGGGCAAGGTTGTGAGCCAGCGATAATAACCCCCTCCCTCCTTCCATAGAGACCACAACACTTTTAGGATTGGGTGATTCCGGACACTTCTAGGGATCTTCTTCCTTGGGACCCAGAGCCATTCCTCTATTGTGACAGGTGCAAGGGGCCCTTTGTCCATGGCTACCCATTGCTTTTTTGTACCCGGGGTAAAGTGATCGATCAGAACCCTCAGTTGGGAAGCCCTGTAGTATGTTTCCAAATCGGGGTATCCCACCCCGCCGTCATCTTTAAGCCTGGTTAACAACTCATAAGAGATTCTATGTTTTTTACCCGACCAAAGGAAGTTGAGAAGGACTTGCTTCGTTTCCGTGAAAAATGTTTTGGGGATCAGCACCGGAAACATTTGAAAGAGGAATAAAAATTTGGGGAGGATGACCATTTTTATGAGGTTAAGGCGAGCCATCCAGGAGAGACCCGACCTCGCCCATCTCTCAATGTCTCTTCTAATTGCAGACCAAAGGGGAGGGAAGTTGGCCGAGTAAAGATCCTCGGGATCACGGGTGACCTGGACCACCAAATACCGGAACCCCTCCTCCCCCAGCTGAAAGGGGAGCCCATTCACAAAGGCTGTCTCTGAGTCCGACAAGTTTCCCCCTATAAACACCACAGATTTCTCAAGATTAACTTTGTACCCGGATAGTTCCCCATAATGCGAGAGACCCTGCAACATTCGGGGGACTGTTTGGGAAGGTCTTGTGATGTAGAGTAGCGCATCATCTGCGAAGAGGCAGATTTTGCATTGTGTGTCACCCACCTGCACTCCCTTGATGTCCCCATCATTGCGGACGGAGATTGCCCACGGTTCCATTACAAGTGCATAAATTAGCGGGGACAGTGGGCAACCCTGCCGCGTGCCACGCTCGAGGGGAAACACCCTCGACTCTGTCCCATTGGCCACCACTCTGGTGGAGGGAGAGGAATATAGCGCGGACATCCAACCAAGCCATCTCAGGCCCCTCCCCAGAGTCGTGAAGACCTCCCCCATGAAGGCCCAACTGACCCTATCGAAAGCCTTCTCCGCGTCAAGGGCCAGTAGGAGTGTGCCCTCGTCTCAGACCCCCTTCGAGGTAAGTACGTGGAGTGTTTTTTTGCATGTTGTCAGAGCCCTGCCTGTTTAAGACAAATCCTGCCTGGTCGGGGTGTATCAGGCGGGAAGGCAGCCCTCTAGTCTGGAAGCCAGAATTCTAGCAAAAATCTTAGCATCTAGGTTTAAGAGTGAGATGGGTCTATAAGACCCACACTCTGTCTGGTCTTTGCCGGGTTTGGGTATGACAGTAATGATGGCCTGCAGGAACGTCGCTGGGATGGAAGGAGGCCTCAGCAGGACCGATTGGGTCTGCTTGTAAAAGTCTGCTGTGTAACCGTCGCCTCCTGGTGCCTTTCCCACCTTCAATCTCTTGATGGCGCCCTCCACCTCCTCCTCCGATATCTCTCCTTCCAGGGCCCCTAGTTCCGTGTCAGACAGCTTGGGGAGAGGGTGCTCCGCCAGGTAGGCACGGATATCCTCCAATGATTCGCCTGCCTGTCTGGAGTAGAGTTTGCTGTAGTAGTCAGCAAAGCACTCCGCTATTTCCTCCCGACCCCCGTGGATCTCGCCCTCCCCATCCTTAAGATGAACAACTCCCCTCTCAACCCTGCAGCCCCGAGCCCTCTGCGCCAGGAGGGTCCCCACCCTATCCCCTCGCTCATAATACCTCTGCTTAGTATATCGCATTTTCTTGATAACTTCCTCTATGAGGACAGTGTGGAGTTGTTGTCTTTTGCCCTGCATCTCCTCTAGGAGAGCCCCCCGATCCGTCCCTGGGAGGCCCAGTCTGGCTCGCAGATTGCCTAGCTCTGTACGGAGTTTACCCTCAATTAGGCCTCTTTCTTGTTTACGTCTCGAGCCTTCCGCTATAAGGAGGCCCCTGAAGGTGGCTTTTGCGGCCTCCCATACTGTAGACATGTTGGTTTCACCATTATCGTTGGTCTCAAAATAGGCCAACATTTCCTGCTTCATGAAATCTTGAAAGACCGGGTCCCTGGGTAGCGTGTCATTACACCGCCACTGGGAAGATCTCGGGGAGATGGGCAGAGACCAGTTAGCTATGAGTAGTTCGTGGTCTGACCATGTTATGGCCTCCACCTTTGGTTGTTGAATCACCCCATTCCCCTCTTTTGAAATTAGCAAGAGGTCGATTCTAGTATAGGTGCAGTGCGGGGGCGAGAAGAAGGTTTATCCGCCCTGGCCTGGATGTGCTTTGCGCCAGATGTCTTCCCAGTAATGCTCTTTCAGGAGGGTCTGCAGGGCCTTGTTGTCCTTGGAAGTACCCTTGGGTGCACCTCCCTTCGCGGACCACCAGTCTAGCCGAGGGTCCATTATTAAGTTGATAGCCCCTCCCAGTATCATGGCGCCCTCTGCCCACTCATCCATGACGTTGAAGATCTGGGTAAGGAAATGTATTTGTCCTGAGTTGGGCGCGTATAAAGTGGCCAGGGTGATGCGCTCTCCCTCACAGGTTCCCTTAATGCCCAGGAATCGGCCACTAAAGCCCCTTTTGGTTTCTACTCCCGTAAGATGGAATGCTCTGCCCAGAAGAATACCCACCCCTTCCTTTTTGGAGCTCCTATGCGAGGCCCAGTAGTTACACCCGATCCCCTTCCCCTTAATTTTGGACTCCCTCCCCTGTCTGTAGTGTGTTTCCTGTTGGAAGAGGACCGTTAAGTGTTGCTTGCGGAACATGTTGCTCGTTAGAGACCTCTTATTCTGGGAGTTAAGGCCTTTGACATTCAGCGTGCCTATCCTCCCTTCAATCATTGTCGTCTTTCAGTTTGTGCACTTTAAACACCTCTAAGTATCTGTTACTCGGAGCCCGCTGTAAAACTAGTGTCTGCAATATGAACTGGTTATCCCCCTCCCTCTCCCTTACCCATTCTGTGGGGCGTTCGCCACCGGGTCCCCAGGTTGGGATGCAACTGGCAACGAACCGCCAGGGTCGCTACCCGGGCCCCGGGAAAAAGATTTCCTTTGTGTGACGCTTTCCGTCATGCCTTCTTCTATGAAACCTCGGCCCTATCTAGTCAGCAACGAGGAACTGGCTACAGTCCCGCCGAGCCACTATGCCCCCGAACTTTAACCCCCCATCAGCCCCCCCAAACTCTCCCAAGGCGTGCCTCATCGCGAGGCCAGAAGAACCTCCTGCCTATCTCAGTGGAGAGTCGCCAAGTGACACTCTATGAAACCATTGAACAGCCTCTAAGTGGGCAACATACCGACTTACAACCAAAGTCATCCAAACAAAGATCTCCCCACTGGTCGTGGGAAAAACACACTGTGTCCAGCCGGATCCACAGGTCGCTGCAGGCTTCAGGGGGATGTGAATTGAGCCTCCAGCATAGAGATTAAACCTTGATTACCGTTTGTATGATCACGTGGGGTTCCCCCGATCTGTGGGGGGTGTCTGGTTTTCCGAAATTTGCGTGAACCTTTGACCTTTAGCTTCCCCTGGGAGAGGTCTGGGCCCCGCGGGGCATAGTCACAATCCCTGTCAGTCTGGTTCTGGTTCTCCGGTGGTCCCGCGATGTCACCTATGAGATCCTCTGTGGCCCGTCGAATGTCCGCTTCCGTTACTAACTGGTACCTCTGGCCCTGCCATTCGAATGCCAGGTGGAACGGATGACCCCAGCGATATCGTGTCCCCTTCTCTTGCAGCCACCTGGTGATGGGACCACATTTCTTTCTCATCTGAAGTGTGAGGGCCGAGAGATCTTGGTAGATCGTCACCCTGGAGTTGCCGTGTTGGATATCGCGTAAGGTTCTTGCCCTCTCCAACACCCTAGCTTTGTCGCTGTAATAATGAAATCTCGCTAGGACTGAACATGGGCCCCTGCCCCCCTCCCGCCAGCCCGATGGACCCTGTCAAGCAGGAGGGTTTCGTCGGAGTCTGACCCCAGGACTACTCTAATGATGTCTTGGATATTGCTTTCCAGTCCCACCGGGGTCTCTCCTTCCGTCTCCTCGAGGCCGAAAATCATTAAGTTATTCCTCCTCTCCTGATTTTCCAAGTCATCGACATTGAGCCGGAGATCGTCTTCATGGCGCTGCAGTTCCTGGAATCTAGTTTCCATCTGTGCCTCAAGGAGGTCCGTTGACACCTGATTACACTCAACCCCTTCCACACGGTCCTCTAGCGTGGAAACCTTGGCAGTGAGGTCAGCTAATCTAGCACCCATGTCTGTCCTCATGCCCCTGATCTCCTCAAGGATCGTCTGGATATTGCACTGCATGGCGTTCATATCAGGGGGCTGTGATGTGGTGGGGCCGGTCTCCATTTTGCGGTATCCTGGGGTAAACTGGTATTTCGCGAGAGTTTCTCTCCAGTTCATGGGGTATCGATCACCCCAGGCCACAGGAGGTCCCCCAGGGTGTTGCCCAGGGGAGTCCCAGGCGCCTAGGTCGCTGGCCCCACTGAGTGTACCGAGTCCCTGGGGCTGTTTTCAGGTGGCGGGGCTGAGTGTCGGCGTCAGGGCTCCGGCGTGCGGGGCACCCCTATTAGATTAGCCAGGAGTGCAGTCCCCTTCCGCGTGGTCCCGGGTCGGTGGGGTTCCCTGGTCCCCACTGGTGGTCCTCCCTGGGGCAAGTATGGCCTGATGTGGCGCCCCACTTCCCCTCGATGTGGTGAGCCCCCAGTGTCGATGTATTGGTTGCAGGGAGATATTGCGAGCCTCAAGGGAGCCCCCCGAGGGGGTGGCACTGTTTCTCACCTGTTTTGCACCTGCAGTGGCTGCTGCATATCGGTGGGTTGGGTGTGCGCCCCCAGCGTGGGGCAGGGTGCAGTTGGTGGGTGGGAGGCCCAATGTGCCCTCCCCATGCTATATGAAATTGAGTTCGGAGAGTTCAGCAGGGAAGTACTTCCCCAAGGGACCCACAGCTGCAGGCAGGGGGGCCGGGGAATGGGGGGCCCAGGCACGCTCCCGCGACGGCCCGAGCCTGCCCCTATGATCTCATGGGCTCCTCTGTTGCTTGTTGACCCCCCATGGGGGTCGTTGCAGTGGTGATCAAAAGTAAGGGTACAGGACACTGAGATTATGCCCAGGTGCGCTCCCGTGTCGGCCCGGGCTGGGTCTTGGCAGTGGCGGTGGAACCAGCGGGGGAGAGCAGTTGGTTCCCGCATGATGATGTGCCCACCGTGTCTCTTGTCATGGAGGCCATGCTCCTCCTATCCCTTGTAGCAGTGGGGCACCTCGCCGGTAGCTGGTGTTCCCTGGGCCCGGCTCCTCCCTCCTCAGCGGGGCCGGGCGATGCTCTGCCCTCGGCAGGACCCGAGGGAGGTGGAAGGCCGTGGGCCCCACTTTGGTGGAGAGAGAGCGGGGGGACGCCAAGCATGCCGGGGCGAGCCCATCGCGGCGCGTCTCGCTCTGCCTCGTCCGTGTTGGCGGCCGTGCCCTGTTGTCCTCCTATGGCAGGGGAGCGTGTCACCAGCAGCCGATGGGGGTCTTCGCGGGGCCTGCCTGGCTCCGCGATGTTGTGGCGGGCGCTGTTGTGCCGGCTCCTCCCTCCGCCTCGCGGCCGGAAAGTATGCTGCTCCCGGCTCGGAGCTTGCACGCGGATGCCTGGGGGAGGGGGAGGGCCACAGATCACGAGCCGCTGGCGGGAGAACGGAGGCACCACCAGTGGACGGAAAAACTGCAGGATGATCCTTGACGGTTCCCCTCGATAATTATTGCTGGCAAATAGGGCTTCCAGAGATTCAAGGCATGAATCTTAGTTCGTTTCCCGGGGCCATACGGGGAGCTTCAGGTTCAGGCAGCCATCTTTCCTGCGCCCCCTGGTGGCCTCATCAGTACCCAGGTCTACTACTATAGAAAGCCATTTTAAAATGATATGTTGCCACTCTGCAGCAAATGCCACAAAGTAACAAGAATACATTGGTGACTAGAGAGCTGACATGGTTCAGCTGAGGCAATGTCTTGTCTGAAAGTAAACACATGGCAGCTTGTTGGGTTCCATGTACTTTCTACATTCTTACTTGGAACTATCACACTTAGAATCTGGTCAATAGTTCAGAATTGTTGATACTTGCTTTTGTCTACCCTGCAAGTGGACATCTTTTCAGCTGGCGACGAGTGGTTCCTGAAGGGGGTAGACCATGAGTCCTGTGGAGGCCCCCCTTCCCTGGCATGGGTCGCAGCTGCGGGAACCGTGAATCCGCTCTGGGCCTCCGGTCAGTGGAACGGAGAAACCAAAGGTGGCATAGGGCATGACCACCCAAAACATTGTGAGGCAGCGGCAAGGAGGCCCGAGATCCTCAATGTCCCTCGTGAGGTAAAGAGGACCTGAAATCCTTTGGTGGCACACTGTGTCTCACGGGCACATCTTGCTGCAAGCAGGCATGCGATCGGGAGAGAAATTGCATTCTTGGCGATAAACATTTGAAAAAGGAACCCTTTGACGCAGGAATGCCTCTCTGCTGGCAAGCCCATAGCAAAGAGACGCGTTGCTGGTTTCCCTGAGGGCTGGTTGCTTCAGTAACCTCCTTTTCTGGCTGAGCCTGGGCCCCCCCCGCCATTAGATGGGAGAGATGTAAACAATTTTTCTGAAACATACATGCTTGCCCTGGGGGTGACAAGTTTGTCCCAGCCAGGAAACAGGATCTCTTGCTTCACAATTTTTGGCACTGAAGGACACAGTAGTGTCTTTGATGGCTTGCCGGAACTCTAAGGAATTTGAGCTGGAGATGTGGATGATTTCATTGTGGCCATAAGTAAACTGCAGGAGCATTATGAACCTAGAAAAAAATGTAAGCTTTGATTGCCATAAGTTCTTTCAGAGGCATCAAGAACCAATGGAGCCGGTTGAGAGATATGTGGCAGTGTTACGTACATTGAGTCACACCTGTGAGTTTGGTCCCCTAGCTAACTCACTGATTAGGGATCAGTTGGTAATGTGCACCAAAAGTGTGAAAGCACATGAAAAACTATTGGCCATGGACCTCTCCTTGGAGCAGGCTGTGGATTTGACAAGAAGCATAGAAAAGACAGCTCACTATATGAAAAATATTAAAGTAGAGGGACCGAGCAATGAGAAATAATTGTATTAGATGCAAGCGCAGAGGACACTTTGCCTGGGTTTGCAAGGAGGGTGGGAGTTTGAGAGGTAAATGCTGTGGAGTAGGCGAAAGTTAGAGTGGAGCAGGAAGTAGCCCAACTGTCACAAACAGAGGTCACCCGAGGGAGTGCCGACATGTATTTGACATCTCTGCAGTAAATGGGGGAAAGAAGGGTCCTTTGACGAGTTTACCATCAATCGAATGGTGTTAATGATGAAAGTAGACAGCGCCTCTCTTGGGACAACTGTATCTGGGGAGACCTTAACGAACGTCTTGGGGGGGAAGAGCACAAGATCTTGTGGAACATGATATTCAGCCACACAGATACGGTGTGATTGAAATTGAAATGTTAGTCAAATTTCAAGCTGCGATAGAATACAAGGATCATAGTTGTGCTGCTTAAGTATTTGTGGCAAAGAAAGGTTTGAAACTTCATAGTTGGAATGAAAAAGCAAGCCTCGGTATTCGCATACAGATCAACCTGGAGGAACTAGTCATGGTTGTGGAAGATCAGGATACATGTGCTAGGGAATTCTAGGGATTCTCTCTGAGGATATAGGGAAACAAAGAGATTTTGAGCATCTCATAAGAGTTAAGGATAATGCCATTCCAGTAGTGCGCAGACTGCGTCCAATACCACACCACTTGAGGGAGCAGCTAAGGAATTAACTTGATATATGGTTACAAAAGGGCGTCATTGAAAGAGTTGAAGGTACTGCATGGTTGTCCCCAGTAGTTTTTGTTGTGAAGAGCAATGGAAACCTGAGACTATGTGTGGACCTCAAGGATCTTAATAGAAGCATTTTGGTGGACATAATTCTTTACTGGTGATATCAGAGATGTTAGCTCTATTGGGGGATGGCAGACATTTCACAGTAATAGACCACTCAGTGGCTTATCACCAAGTGCCTTTAGCACAGGGCTGTCAAGAACTGAAATCTTTTTTTACTCGGGCTGGAGCTTTTAAATATTGTAGAATGCCTTTTGGCTTAGCTTCAGTGGCTGCAGTATTCCAGTGGATTGTAATGAAGTTGCTGATGCAGCGCTGGCCAGGGGGGCATATCTACCAGCTGTGGGAATAACGGAAACATTAGAGAGCCACCCATACATGGGACAGGGTATCATTGACGGCTGTAAAAAATGTGCCTACAGCACACATGCAGCCAGAGAGGCTAAGGGACAGGACTGGGGTGGGGGTGCTCAAGATGCGACATGAGGGGCTCCAGGGAAGTGGGGTAGTGGCACGAGATAAATATGGTGACATGACATGTGGGTGTCTATGCACCATCAGTGTTAGGTAAAAACCACAGGTAAGTAGCTCACATGGGGGTAACATAGACAGGCCCTACTTGGCAGTCCACAATACAAATTGCATGGACACTCCAAGGCAGTGGGATGCATATGATTCACGCTGACCGTTCCCAGAAGACAGCAGTCTCTGAGAACTGAACCAGCTGATACATACAAGGTCAGGGAGCCAGGCTTAGGGGTGCTCACTGACACCAGCGTGAAGCTAGATTCAAATGAATATGTTCAGGGAGGCACATTCACAGCACGATCAGCGGTTTCAAATCGCCCCTTGGCAGGTGGGTCTGGGAAGCAGGATGCAGAATGAAGGGGAGATCTGGGAAGAGCCATTCCGAATGTGGGTTTTAGGTGGGTTTTGTTGTCTCAGAGAAGCAACAAGTGTACTGTGTCCTCGATGTCTATGCGGTCCCTCATTGGTCGGTTGCCATGTGAATGTCTTCCTTCCCACAAACTCAGGGTGTCTCGTGTTTTTTCTATGTGTGCTGACAATGGCAGATTAATAATAAGCACGATTATGTATTACACAGTAAAATTCATTGATGGGGTGGAGCGGGAAGGAATGTGGTGCCACAGGGGAGGTGGTGAACAAGGGGGAAGGCTGGACTTTTTGCTCCAATCATCTTCAACTAACATATGTCTGGCTATAGGGGACTGGCCTGGTCCCACCAATCAGCTTAGCAGAATGCTCAATAACTTGAAACACTAATGGCAACTGTTTCTCGCTATGCAAATAATGTACTAACTGTATAAAGGATTTTACTGCAGTGGGCGCTGTTGCCAGCTCTCATAAATCAATTCTGTTCCACTGTGCTGTTTGATTTGTGCTTGCCCAGCTGTAATAAACAGCATTTCTTCTTGCCTGGTGTACACTCCTTTTTCGATTACCTTTGGTGTCTTGTTGATTACGTGCTCGTGGATGATCCCTGATAGATTTCTGGAGGCCCCAGCGAGATTCTCAGTTCCCTCGGCCAACTGGGGTTATTCAAGCTGCCCCTTTGGGGGGCGTGGCACTGGTGGCTGCAGACCAGTTTCAAGCGCACCCCCGAGGAGGTCCTGCAGACACTGAGTTTGTGAAGGTCTGCCTGCTCTTGAGCGCCGTCCGCACTCAAGAGGACGAGCAAGCCCACAACGAAGGCTCTGTGCTGAAAGGGCTAGAGGATCTCTAGGACACTTGAGTGTACCTGTGTATGAACGTGCTGCATTGTGGTTGCATGCACACGAATGGAGGGATTTTTCTTTTACGGTGTTTAGGATGCATCTTCAAGGTGGAGGGTGATCAGCCGTAGTATTCGTAGATTTTAGTACACTCCACCCCCATAGGGTGTGGATGTGTGTGGGGCACGTATGCAGTAGAGCTGTGAGGAAAAGGGGCGTGCTGGAAGCTCAGCAAACCTGTTTGTGGGCTAAGGGAGCCAAGAACCTACAATTTCCATGAGGACACGGGGGAATTGTGTGTGTGTGCGTGCGCATGCCTTCACTTGCTATTTAAACTCCTCCCCAGCCTCTGCTGCTTGTTGGTGATTTGGCTGCTGCAAGCTTGGGCCGGTGGAGAAGCAGGAGAGAAAGCTGGTGGACCCGGGCCCCCGGTGGTGAGGAGAAGCGAGGGACACTCCTGTCACAGCTCTGTGCAGCCACGGTTCCTTTCATGTCCCTCACGGAGGCGCATACCACAACACAGTGAATGTGATTTGGCTGCTCAACACTGGAGCTGGATTGCCTGGGGAGGTGCCATCAGCCCACTCAGGCCTCAGTTAAATGCACGCGGGGTGAAGGGAGGTAACAGGGAATGCTGTGCATTCTGCTGGTGACGCCATGTGTATTACTCCCTAAAACGCCTTTATGAACTCCCCTTAGTGAAAGACACAGGGAGTGGAAGTACAGTGTATCTGTTGGCTGACACGTGCGTTTCCGACCAAAACGCCATGTCTTCATGAATTCTAATCATTGAGCCACAGAGAGTAAAGATTCAGTGAATATGAACATTTGAGGTGCTAGGGAGGCTATGTGTTGTTTTGTGCTGCTTGCTCTTGTCAAAATGCTGTAAGGCTGCATGTTCTACAGCATCCCAGTTCACAAGTGCACCCACTGGGAGACATCTCTGCCACACAGCAGATAAAGGGGTACCCTGCAGATAGTTTGGGGTGCTGCTGATATACGTAATGTGCCAAGTTGTATTTCTTGCTGTGTGTCCCGTTTCATGTTGTGTGCTATTGCTGTTCAGGAGATTATCCTGAGCACACCATATGCTTATGTTAGTCGCTTGTTTAAGGAATGACTGAAATACAGGTCCTAGGAAGCAATGTCCTAAAACAAGAAGGATGTTGCACTGTTGGTAGGAGCAGGATTTCAGGAGGTTTAGTAACTCACAAATTAAGGAAGTCAGTTACATTTATGTGTTTCATGATGTGCATGATTTTCCCTTTACTCCCACAACTGTCCAATTCAAGAAACCCTAATCCTCTTTCTGGTTATCCTAAAACCCCCTACCTATCCACGACTTCTCTCTAACCATCTTCTCCCATTGGCTGCCTCATGGTTACCTGTGAATACTATTCAGGAGCCCGTGACAATCAAGGTGGGATCGGTCAGATGCATTTGGCTTTCGTGGTCAGGCAGGAGTTGCGAGATACTCCAGGGGTGTGAAAAGAGCAGAGAGTTGTGGAGTAAGAGGCAGACCCTGTTAAACGGTAGTTGCGTGTAGTGCAGGAAATTGTATAGTTGTGTCATTTGGGGAGAAGGGAGTTATTATTTATTAACTTGTTGAAGCAGTGTTTGTTGGAGTAGCGAAGGAAGAGGGCTATAGATTAGTGCATGTCAGAATGTGTGTGGTGATATATTGTATATTGTCGGCAAGTAGTGTTTGTTCGTCTTGTGGTTTAGATTGAGGTGGAAGGGTCAATGCTGAAGGTACCAGGTGTCTAATATTGCATTTGGCATAGAAGCTGTGGGTGGCAGCCTGGAGGAAAGGCATGGTCTGGCATCTGTTTTCAACAATATAGATAAAGATCAGCCAGTGGAAAGGGCTGGTGACATTCTAACACAGATTGAGTGGACAGACTTACGGAGAGGGCCAGCGTGCATGGTAGGTGTGCATGGATGGGCCTGTGGAGAAGGCCAGAGAGAATGTGCATAGGGTGTACGGAGGAAGAGCAGTATGTATGTGTGTCTGAGAAGTGAGTGAACGCAAAGGTGTAAAAATAAAAAGGGCAGTAAATAGGGGACGGGGTGAAGAGAGAAAGGGAAAAGGGTCCATTAGGACACAATGAGTGAGAGAAAAGACATGGGTAGAATAATGGCTTTTCGGGATAGTCACCCCAGCGAAATGTGTGAAATGTTGGCCTAATATCCCAATAAAATAATAAAATATAATTTCCAATGGGTTTAAGACACTGCAGGACAGTCTTTCCTTGCATGGCCAGCGGAGGGAACGTTTAATAGTAAAATAATATAACATATGTTTTCGTATCTATTAACTATGTACAAAGAATTAAAGATTAGGAAAAATATTTTTGGGCTCCAGAAACTGTACGAAGAGAAAAAGGACAAGCCTGCGAGGTAGGACATTAAAACAGACAATGTGTCGGAACGCCTTAGTGCCCCGCCTTCACCGTATAGAGCATACCAAGCATGAAGACCTGCAGCAGCAGACTGAGAGGAAGGGGCAAAAAGGAAAAATAAAGGCATGGAAACGCGAATGGGGGAGACACATGACAAGAGAGAGAAGAAGTATCTGGCAAACAGAAAAAAGCACACAACCGGTGGACGCATTGTTCCATGAAGCAGAGAGAGTCATAGAGAAGGAAGTGCAGAGGGAGGCAAGAGAAAGGGAAGTCATAGGTGCCGGTTAATGGTGGACAAACAATGAGGAATCCGACCGGGGGGGAGGAATAGACAGAAATATGGGCCGTGCACAGCATTGTGCCATACAAAGAGGAAGAGGAGATAAGTGATGGGGAGGAGGAACAGTGAACATCGAACAAGGAAAGGAGAAGGGGATGGGAGCAGAGGAGGAGGGGAGATCAGGGGGAGAAAAGTAGGAACTGGTCAACTACCCTCCGGAAACAGAGGGAGAAAGTGAAGATATTACTGGTACAAACGACACGGGGGGACCGGAGACAGGGGCTGGGGCAACAGTAATGCTGTTGCTATAGAAGGGGTGAGGAGACACACATTATGTACCTTGCACAGAGATAACCTTAAGTGTAGTTTGCCCTCCCTTATGGCAGGGTCCAGAAAGTGGATATATGCCCCCCAAAAAAGAAACAGCAGGTGTGGCACTAGCAATAGGGAACATGAAGAGTTTATTTCCAGCAATCATAGGGGATAAGATATGGGAACAAGCAGGGTACAACAGGGTGAAATTATGTACCAATGCACAGGGTGGAGCACCCTTTAACAACTGCCAAGCCCATGTGTGGAAAGTGTTAAGTAGTATGTATCCAGAAAGCTCAGATTTAGGGGCTGTCATGGCACGGGAGATAAAGCCAGATGAGGATCCAACAGAATGTATAAAGCAGGTCCAGGAGCTCTGGGCGTTTGAAACGTGGACACCATGAGACAAGTACATACCTCTATTTGACCCATATATTGGTCAAATGACTCCCATCGGATGTCCAGGCTTCCCTAGATAAAAAAGTAGGAAAAGCAAAGGGATGGCGGAAATACAGGCTACAATAATACACTATTGTAAGAGTAAGCAGGCGAGTGAGAGACAGACAGAAGAACAAGCCACAAATGCAGAGAACAAGCTGGTACAGAAAAAGCTTGCAAAATAGCCAATGGAAGGGCCATGCTCATATCTGACGCGATGGCTCCCGCCAAACAGGGTGGTTTCACTGTAGGGCATGTGCCCCTGTATGGGGGATACGTGCTGTTGCAGTTTCCTCCACAATGGGGGATGCAACCACAGTGGGGTAATGCACAAAGGGGGGATGTACCCACCCTTCAGATACTTACTCCAAGCAAGAGAATACTCACAGCGGGGGATATAAAGGTACAGGGCCAGTTGCTTGGACCATGTTTCATATGCGAAAACCAGGGGAATTTGGGCAGCAAGCGCAAGCACATGGAAATCAAATAGCGCAACTGCAGGGCTCGGTCATACAGCATTTCCAGCAACAGCAAACACAGCACCCACAAGTACAAGCGCAGCAGGGACAACCACAGCCCCCACAGGCGCAGCCATAAATATCAGCAGGGCAGGTTGGGAGTGAGGGACACCCCTGGGCACGCTATCAGCATCTGCACAAACAACAGGAGGTACAATGGTGCTCAGACAGAATGTGGTACCCCACTACACTGGGGTTAGTGTTGTGGGAGGGAATCCTTTCGCAATCCCGTAGAACATCACACCCAAATAGGAGAGTCCACAGGGAGTGCATGTGCGCAACACCGGGAATGTATTACGCAAGGGTGACAGTACTCTTGCAGCAGCATACACTGCGAGGACAACCCATGCACAACCCATGTACCCCAAATGATTCCTGTATGGGGACCATGTACTGCTGGAGTGGATGCCAGGGATACAAGGGTAGAGATTTGAATTAGCATCAGAATTTCTATTTCTATTTCACCCTCAGCACCACAAGGAAGGTGCTTGGGGCACCTTAATGGGGTTACAGCTTGAAGAAGTGGTAATTTGCAAACACATGGTGATACTATGTGGGACAGATAACAATGAAATAGAGTGGCGTACAGTGCTAGGCATTGATCAAGACTGACAATAACAGGTGTAACTGATGAACAGATTTTATCAGATGCAGAGGAAGAAGAAGAGGGAGAGATGGTGTTCAAATTATAGATACCCTGTTCTATAAGAGTATTAGAGAAGCTAGTACCACAACTCACACAACTGGTGAAAAGGGAGGGCAGGCACACACATGAGGATTTAAAGAAGGTCCCTGAGAAACTGTGGACAACTGGACCCCATGATGTAGGGGTATTAAAAGGGACAGGCTGTAAGAATAAAATTGAAAGACGGAGCATTGTTACCGCAAGCAAAACAGTACTCACTGTTCCACGAAGCAGATGACGGAATATACGCAACCCTTTTTGTATTATGGCAGCAGGGAATATTACAGACATCAACGGCCATATACCCTATAAATAAATCAAATGGGGGATCATGGAGATTCATACAAGATTTATGCACCCTGAACAATGGTGTAGAGGCGGAGTTCCCACTCGTGCCGAATCCTGACACAATATTATGCAACATTCTGACAAAGGCAAAATACTTCACGGTCATCGACCTTAAGAATACATTCTTCTCCATCCCATTACACCCAAAGTCCAGGTACCTGACAGCGTTCACGTATTGGGGGGTCAGATTTGAACACACTAGGCTACCACAAGGGTACCAAGAATTCCCAAGTATATTTAATAGAGTGATCCAGATGGACTTGAGTAAACTGCAAATGCCACGCACAGTGATACAATACATAGATGATCTATTGGTGTGCACTGAGAAAGAAGACAAGTGCAGGGCAGACTCTGTCCACCTCTTAACATTACTAGCAGACACAGGGTTCAAAGTGGACAAAGATAAAATACAGTACTGCCACGAGGAAGTAGTTTACCTGGGACAGATAATATCCATAGAGTATAGGCATTACACAAGACCCCAAGTACCTGCATGATACAGTAGTTTCTGGGATCATGCAGCTATTGAAGAGCGTGGGTGTTCGACTACTCCACATTCGCAAAGCCTTTCCTTCAGGGGGTCACAGAAGGACAAAAGGGTGATAAGCTGGACATTTGAAATGAACAAAAATGTTGCTGAACTCAAAGAGGCATTGGCCCATATGCCAGTGTTGGTTACCCCAACTACAAAGAACATTTGTATCTGTTTTCCCATTCAGATGGCTCAGTGATGACAGGGGTCCTCATGCAGAAGAAGCCGGAAGGGTACAAGTCTCTGGCCTACTACAGTGGTCTCTTGGACCAAGTGATGGAGGAATACATCCCCTGTGAGCAAGCGCTTGAGGCTGCATCTTTTGCGATAGAGAAGGCAGCAGCAGTAATGATGGTCTGCCCGGTTGTTCTGTACGTGGAACACTCTCTTTTTGCTTTTTTGGAGAAATCCAAAAGCACACTCACCACGCAGAAGGCTTCAGGTTATGAGATTATACTGACAAACCCAGCGATTGAGGTAGAAAGGTGTTGTGTGGTGAACCCAGCAAGGGTCATAGCATAGCCAGTAGAGCAAGAGGATTGCATGCATGATTGTGCAGCATATATGGACAGAATGGAAGGTAACACTCAGCAAAATTCTTGGTGTGGAAGGTCTTTTCAAGATGGGGAATATGTGATGAACTAAGGTCCAACAATGGGCAACATTTTGAAAATTACTTATTCAAGGAGATCACCAACCTCCTTGGAATAAAGCATCGCCTTTGCACAGTGTACTTGCAGCAAGTGAACGGCAAGGTGGAGCATTTAAACGGCTTTCTTAAAGAATTCCTAGCAAAGCTAACAACAACTTTGTGCAAAACCTGGCTGTATTGCCTCCACTTAGCACATTTTGCTTTGCACAACTCACCCAGTGCGGATCATCATTTGACTTCACATAAAATTGTTATTGGCAGAGGATGCATGCACCTGTCCCTCCTGTACATACAATTTCAGACGCCAACACAACAGCACAAGTTTTGGGGGAAGAATTGTAAGTATATCTAGCTGAGCTCAATAAAACAATACAATACGTGTCGCACCAGGTTCAACAACCAACAAGACAGCCGGCCAAAAATACAGCATCCATAAGTGCACAAGACAAGGACACTTTTCCACAAGCAATGATCCTCTATCCAGTGATGACATTTTCATCTGCAATTTTGTGTGGAAATGGCAAGAACATAGGTTTGCAGGTTCTCACGAGGTGGTATTTGAGATGCCCACACCAGTGAACATTAAAGAAACAAGAGCATGGATCCACATTTCAGACATTCGCAGAGACAACAGTGTCACCCTCTCTCCGGAGAGGAAGAGAGGGGACAAACATAATGGGAAGTATACACCAACTGTCGCTAACATTTTTTTCTGCTATAAAACATTACAGGAGGCCCATAGAAGAAACAAAATGTGGGTCTAGGAACATTGTGGGAATGGAAGGAAATGTCAGAAAGATGTGCCACTAATAGTGATAGGATTGTTTTGTATTTTTCTGCTCTGTCTCTTTCTCTTCTGGTTTCTATTGCATAAAGAGTATGGTGGCATGCCTATAGAGAATGCAAAAAGTAGGCGCAACAGAAAAAGTATATTTAGTGAAGAAAAGTATTATACAACAATTGGGGGGGCAAGACATGGAATCCGGGAATGTTTGGTATGATGAGTTTAAACGTGTGGGATGAGAGAGGGCTAATGGCACTTGCTATATGTTCTTGCTAATCCACACATTACAGGGACACCAAAACAATTCTTACCCCAAGAGGTAACAGCAGTAGAGGAGGGGTGCTTAATGCAACTGTCTTTCTGAATGACTCGTGCGCTGTTCCATGGGCAAACGGTAGAGGTCCATTGGATAGACAAAGGGGAAGAAGTATACGCTGGTAATCATATTCAGCTAGAGAGCATGTCCACAAAAGAAGCCACAAAGCACTGTGATGAATCAGTAATGATTCCTCCCATAAATCTGGCCTGGGACACTTCTCATAGGGCCAGGGAAGGGCAGATGCTTCCTGACCACGGTTCTGGGGGTGGTGTTCTGTGGGAGAATCATGTGGGGGGAAGGGCGAAGCAGGCCAGGAAGACCGGAAACCCCCTGTTTAACTTTCCCCGTAACCCGAAACTTGTAATGGATATTTTCCAAACAGGAGAAGTCAGAAAGCCTAGTTATGTTGGTGGGGACTACAAGTCCCACAATCATATAAGTCCTGCAACGAGGAAGAGGGATGAAGAGCAATGTTGCATCATTGGTCAGGAAATTAAGCCTGATAGCCCACACCTGAGGGAAGTTGAGAGGCTTAACAGGCCTCCTCAGGTGCAGGCCATTAGAAGGAGCTGGAACTGTGGCTGGAGTGTATTCAGAAGTAGTAAACGCAGGAGGAAGAAAACACAGTGTTCGCAATCTAGGCTGAAGTGGGAAAACCGAAGGGATGCATGGATTCTGATACAGCAGATTCCAACTGCTTGTCCTGTGAGGGTCCTGTTCACCCATACTCTAATGGGCAGAGGTTGTGCAGTGGAAGGCATGAAGGAAGACTGCTTTTGCCCATGTGAACCTCGTTGCAGAGAGTGCAGCAGGAAGTAAGTTGGAGACCGTAGCCAGAAGTTGCTGGGAAACCGTGGGTCTCAGGAGCAAGAGGGGCTCCTTAATTGCATGGCTGGTCCAGAGAAGCCTTCAGTGAGGAAGAGTGTGGGTCCAAAGTGAAGCCAGAAGTCATAGAAGATCTGCAGCCTGCAAAGGAAGGAATACAGAAGCTGATGAGTTTGACCGAGCCTTCTGATTCCTTGGACAAACACTGCCGGCAACAGTATCCAGGAATATAGTCACTCATGTATGAGCAGAGGTGATGTTAAGCTAATCATTGATTATTTAACAATGGACCACTTTAAATGTAGCACTTGCATATGAGCAGACATTGGGCCGCCAGACTGTAATTATTTACCAGTGCCTGATTTCCCAGTGCCACCAGAAGATTGCAAACCCAGTCACGGAAAGTCAGGAGCCAATAAAATGTTGTTCCCTATTCTCATAGAGTCCCATGGAAGTGGGGACACAGAAGCACCAGCACCGTTGTTAACAGTGCCGGTGCTTCCGTGATGGGTCTGCCTACCGTGGCCACTGTGCCCGGCAGGGTCAGACCTGTCGGGCAAAGCGGCTCCGGCAGGCAGTCCTGTAATATGCCGATCTGAAATCAACGGTGCCGGTAAACTCACTGGCAACCTAGTTTCTGGACTGGCGGGGTCTGAATGAGGCCAATTCTCTCTTTCACTCGTACAAGGAAGAAACACGGTGCAACTCTATTGTTGAACTTAAAACCTGTGGTTGTGTGTGCCTTATAAAGATCCAAGAGGAAGAGTAACCTCTGAATCTTTACTGAAGCAGTCAAACAATTGTAACAATAGAAGCTAAAGTTTGAACTTTGTTATTACAAGTTGGAAAGAGCAAGCATTGCCTATGCCAAGAGTGAACAAGGTGGCTCCCCAAGTAAGATTGAAACCAGCCTTTCCCAGAGCCAAAGAATGGTTTAAATATTACTGTGAGCCAAATAGAACATTAGCATTGCTTGAGCTAAGAGTGTGCAAGCATTACCTGAAGTAAAGCGAGTGGTAACAAAGCTTCTGTGTGATTATCCTGGCTAGCAGAATACAAAGGGATAAAGGCAAGGTTGGGGAAGGGAAACTTGCTACTTGTAATTGCTCTTTGAAATTGATACAACCTACAATGCCAAAGCCAATAGGAAGGAGAGAGAAGTGGGTCCTAAAGGCAATTTTGGGTTGTTAGTGTTGCAGACAGACACGAGTGGCAAAGAGATTGCCCCTCTGGAAAAGAAGTATTCAGAGGAAGAGTGCCTTGCTTACTTGAAGGTATTGAAGTACCCAAGAGTAACTATTGGCATATCTGAACACTGATTAAAGTCGCAGAGTACTGAAGCTGTGGTGGTGTATTCGGTTGTCAATAGATCTAATAGTTTAGTGGCACAATTGAAGGTGGAATACTATGAGGTAGAGGAATAGTTCCTCATAGTGAACTCTTACAGAGGTTACTCCAAGTTGAGAGTTGCTAAAATGAAAGTAGAAGTGCTGTGAAGTCATTTGGACAAAGATACAAACCATAACTGCCAATCTTATAAAGAAAGATGCCAAAGCCTCTTGGCTGGGAATTACATTGATGCTATTTTGATGAATTGGAAAGTCTTTAATTTTGTCAAGAAGACACGTTTTTCTATTGTTTGAACTTTGGTTAACAGAACATTGACTTGACATTAAAGGAGCTAATAAATGAACTGAGACTGTATAACAAACCCGAATTTCCTTGTTTTCATTTTGTTGAACATTGGAGCTAAATTTACCTTGAAACCTGGGGAAGGGGAGTTCACCCAGGTTACCAAGAAAGACTGTAAATATCATTGTTGATGCTACTATGAAATTAGATATATTTTTTATGCATTTGATGTTTAAGTGTGAGGGCCATATATCATGTGTTAGAGGGTTTTCCTTTAGTTTTGATAGGCAGCGAAATCCTTGTCAGAGTATGGATAGTGGGGCATTTGATAATAATTATCATTTAATAAAACTGCTTATTCTGAGAAATCATCCAAAAGTTGTCTGCCTCACATTTCTGACCCCTCACAGCATAAAATAGTAGAATATGTCACAAAGGGGGCACGAAAATGAGAGCAATTGGTCACGACCCACGGTAGGGTGTACTGCAATAATTCTACAGGGCATGATATCCAATGGTGCCACACCAGACCCCTGATTCGGATGCAGGGTTTGGTGTTTCACGATGGCAAATGGGAACAGGGAATGGTGCCATGCTGCACAGAGGGGCTAGTGGGATTTGAAGAAGGGGTGGTGAGAAAAATAAACTACAGTTGTCCGGAAGTGTGGGATGCGCATATACATGCTTTGACTTTGATAGATGAGGATCATCAACCAGTTCATTTAAAGTCTCTTACACAATGTTCTTTGTGTTTCAGAGCAGTGGCACTACAGAAGGGGACGGCTGGCAGTGGTGGGTAAATGGTGGGCCTGTGGATCAAAAGCATATGCCCAGTTGCCTCCAGATTGGGGAGGGATCTGTGCGCTCGTCCCACTCCACAACCCTGCTTTGGTCATGCCATGAGCAGATTTGTTACCATTCAACAACCTCACTGCATTTCAGCAAAGGAAGGTGGTGAGAGAGCAAAAGGATAAGGTAGAACAAGAGAGAATCATGACGAGAAGGAAAAGAAGCAGCAACAATATATCGGAAGAATCCTTACAAAGCCTGGATGCCATTCCACATCACCTCAGGTCAATCAGCAAAGCATCTGTCTTTTTTGCCTCACTGCTACTTCCCGGGGCGGACTAATGCCAAGTGCCTGTAGATTACCAGGTATGAGGTCTACAGCTAGCAAATGCAACTGAAAAAGGATTGAATGTTTTAAGGGAGGAACTCAGTGCTCTACGCTTCGTATCACTTCAGAACAGATTCGTTTTTGACATGATGATAGCCATGGAGGGCGCGGTCTGGCACAAAATAGGGAGTAGTTGCTGCACAGCAACCTCCACTAATGCCGCCACCAATGAAAAGCTCCCTGAGACTGTCGAGCGAGACACAACATACATAAAAGAATGACAAAATAGACACATAACCCTACATCAGACAGTGGGCTGAACTCATTGTTTGCCTGGGTGCCCGAGTGGCTGGCTGCAATCTTCAAATTAGTGAATTAAACCACAAAGAATCATGGTGGATTTTCAAACTCAAATCAACCACCAGGGGCCTTAATGAAGCATTACCATCCGGCCCATACAACTAATGTGTCATGCAATGGATGGCAGCCATCTTCAGAGTGGCTACACAACAGATATGTCTGCCTCCCTTGGCGGTGAAGCTTTACATCTGACTTCATCCAACAAGGGAATTTACTCTAGCCACTGAGACCTCCCCATCCCTAATGTAGCCAGTCACTTTCCAGCCTTCTCAATACTGGGCCCCCTGTACCCAACTTAGAGCGCCATCTATGAGCACACGGCCCATTATACAACTACTTACACATTGGAAACACCAGTTTCCACTAGATTTCCATTGCAGTGTTTTGTATGTATACTTCTACTAATATCCAGACGGTATTTCTGTATTAACTCACATAGGTGCACTGTCACGACCTGTCCACCAGAGTACCAATGCAGTGTCTCTCATGTTATTGCACTAATTTCCATACTTTATCTCCGTGTTAACTCACACATGAATGCTATCGCAACCTTCCTCTCTCCACGAGCATAAGACACCAGCACATGGGTTGCCATGGGCAACGGGACGCATTAGCTAGACCGCATGTGCATGGTGTAGGGACATTATTCCTACACACATGCGCAATGCAGTTTATATATACAGCTCAGGTAGATTCACTCCCCCAGACGCAAGGAAGACAGGGGATCCAGCAAACGCTGATGACTCTACAAGTCGCTGCTGTCAATTTGACCCACGGCTTTCCACGTTCTATGCCAGACGCATCAGGTAGGCAGTCACATGCAAACATAGGACGTCTTTGTCCACGATGATAATCGAATTGCCAGATTACATTAAGACCGACGAGAGGCAGTTTACATGGTAACATGGCTGCCTCTTCTCTAGCAAGCAAACCATGAACCTGTTGCCAAATCCAAAAATAATCACCAGCTCCTCGGCTTCACAACCAGTCTTGCATAAGGAAAGACCAGGTAATACTATGTTCTGCTTATATATTTTTGTATGCAGAGGCATACATTCAGTTTGGATTGCAGCCTTTACAATTCTGTGAGCAAAATGAAATAAGAAAGTAAACGTGGGCTCCACCTTTTCAATGTTCACTCTGCGTTTAAATACCCATGTACATCTATGCAGTTAAGAGGAGTCCAACTCTAATTTACTGTATTTGTATGTTTCCCGCACAGGGAGACCTTGTTTATGGTCCAGAAGAGGCTTATCTACTCAACAGCCAAAAGGTAATTGGACACTGCACCTTGTGTGCTTTAGCTGTCCCTATAAAGAACTACCCTTTTTGTTTGTTTTACATCATGATTTAGACCTATGGTTAGGTCACCCTTCTGCCTGGTATTTTGTGACCTCAGATGAGGTTTAGAGAAAGGAGTTTGTCACTGAGCCCTCTCCAGAACAAGCAGAGCTTGTACTTTTAATGTTTTGTATGTAATGATTTGCATTGCACTATCATGGCACCCAGATATGTGAAATTATAACATGTAAGATAAGCCGTTGTTTGAATATCTTTGTTGATGCACTGTTCTAAGCACTGTTCATTGTATACTTAAACTGTATATAACAAAAGAAAGAATATCAAAAAGAAAAAGAAAAACATTTTTTCTGTAAAAAATGAGTTAAAAAGAAACAGAAGAAATAACAGATTCACTTGCTAAATAATAAATGGTACGTGAGCCTAACTAAATATAGTATTCTTCCAACTGCATGATGGTCACAACAGACATAGAGATATCCATGCCAAGACTTATATGAGAAACTAAAAGAATGTGCTTGAATGAATGTGAATATTGAAAAATATGTGGCAGGACGTCCCCCCCTGTTTCAATACTACTGAGCCCAAAGTCCTCTCGCAAACAGGCCTGTCCCTTTTGTTGCCCTTGCAATCTTCAAGATAACTGTTCCCATGCTCGTCTTGATGCACGTCGCCTTCTGTGCAGGACAGTTGATTCTAGAAAAGGGTAAATGCAGCAGGAAAAAGGTTCGGTATATAATGTCTGCAATTGATGGGGAAAAGGAGGGTAGCAATATATAGGTCGGACACCCTGGAATGAATGATGATGAAGAAGGGATGCAGGTGGTCTTTGCAGTGAAGCTGCCGAATGCGGATGTTTACGATACTTTTTGGGTAGCATGCTTCTTAGATTGGCGGGGCTGCATGGTAATAGATTTCACCTTGGAGTGTTTGAAGAAGAGCGAGGGGACATGGACAGGGTAACAAGGCTATGGGTGCCCAAAACAGTGAGCAAACAAAAGGTGGGTAAAAGAGTGTTGATTGATAGATTGATTGAAGGGGGAATGTAATGAAGGTGCTGACACAGCGCTGTCCAGGAGGCATACCTGGCATACCTGGCTGCTGTCATAATGGAAAAAGAAGGGGGCACACCATACATGGGACAGGGTATCATTGATAGTTATATCATTGATGGCTATAGTAAAGTTGCATAGGGCACACAAGCAGCCTGAGAGCCCAAAGGACCAGACTGAGGTCGGGGTGATCAAGGGGTGACATTAGAGGCTCCAGGGAGTGAGGTAGTGGCACGAGATAACTATGGCACGACATGTGGTTGTCACTGCACCATCCATGTTAGGTAAAAACCACAGGTAAGTAGCTCACATGGGTAACACAGACAGACCCTACTTGGCAAGCCACATAACAAATTGCGTGGACACTCTAAGGCAGTGGGGTGCTGGTAGAATGATTCACGCTGACCGTTCCTAGGAGACAGCAGTCACTGCAAACGGAACCAGCTGATACATAAAAGGTTGGTGAGCCGGGTTTACGGGCGCTCGCTTAGACCAGGGGAAGCTAAATACACAAGAATATTTTCAGGGAGGCATATTCACAGCATAATCAGTGGTTTCAAATCACCTGTTGGCAGGTAGGGCTGGGAAAAAGGATGTCGAATGAAGGGCAGATCTCGGAAGAGCCAATCAGAAGGTGAGTTTTGGTGTCCCTGAAAAGCAACAAGTATATTGTGTCCTGGATGATGTCTACGAGGCCCCTCATTGGTCGGATGCAGTGTGAATGTTTCCCTTTCCACCAGCTCAGGATGTCTCATGTGTTTTCTATGTGTGCTGACCAATAGCAGATAAATAAAGATAAATAAAGTTCCAGAGGTCAGCACGATTAAATTAATTCATGGGGTGGAGCGGGAAGGAATGTGGAGCAACAGGGGAGGTGATGAACAAGGGGGAAGAGTGGACTGTTTGCTCCTATCATTATCAACTAATATATGTCTAGCTATTCAGGACTGATGTTGTGCCACCAATCAGCTTTGCAGCATACCCATAAACTTCAAACACCAATGGCATCTGTTTTTCACTATGCAAATAATGTACTAACTGTATACAACATTTGTATACAAGATTTGTCCGCAGGGGGCAGTGTTGTCAGCTCTTATCAATCAGTCCTGTTCAACTCTGCTGTTTGACTTGCCCAGCTGTAATAAACATCATTACTTCTTGCTTGGTGTATTCTTCTTCTTGGATTACTTTTGGTATCTTGCTGATTCCATGCTCGTGGAGGACCCCGATACAGGATAATGGAGAAGGTGCTTGAAAATGTGAAGAATATCATCATTTTTCAAGACAATGGCGGTCATTACAACCTTGGTGCTAAGTGCACCAACTTTACCACCATGGTGTAAACTACGTTTACACCATGGTGGATGGCGGATTTACCGCCCCATTCCAAGGTGAGTGGGGCGGTAAATCCCCATTTCCCATTTTCCCTTCCCCATTCCCATTTTTGCCCCATAGGGCATAATGGGAGTGGGGAAGGCGCTAATTACGCCGCCGTAAATTACGGCGGCGTAATTAGCACCATGGCGGGTTAGCGCCATGGACTTTAACGCCTGCCAAAAGCAGGTGTTAAAGTGGGAATCCGGCGTTAAGGGTTAACGCCGTCGTTAACCCTTAACGCCGGGGTTGTAATGACCTCCAATGGGCCTAATTACAAGGTAGGAGGAAGCCATGGTGCTATTAGCACCATGCCTAACCCCTTACCCCATTCCGGGTCCGGGTTCCCGAAATAGGGACTTAACGGGTCATTCCAACCTTGGAGACCCGGTAAGTCCACATTCCGGGAACCATTCCCCATTCCCATTCGAGCCCCCATATGGCTCAATGTGAATGGGAATGGAGCTAATAATGGTACTGTAATTTGTGGTACCGTTATTAGCTCTGAAGTCCCTTAACAAGGTCCCATCTATAACGCCTGGTGAAACCAGGCGTTAAGGAAGGGACCCGCTAAAGGACCTCAGAATAGGGTGGTAAGGGATCACCAGCATCGGTGTCCTTATCGGTGCCGATAATCCCTTACCACCTACCTCGTAATGAGGCCCAATGTATTGGTCCATACTAGCTTGATTGAGGAACACAATACAATTTTGAGAGAGGTGTTGTGCAGGTTGAGAGAGGCCATGATTATGGTCCAGTGAAGCAAATGCAGAATTGGTGTACAAAATGTGGAACCTAGGTCATTGTATTTTTTACGAGGGTATTGTTCAGAAACACAGTTTATTTGAGGCGATTAGTCTTGCTCCATAATCTGGGGATAAATAGCAGTTACGTTCTTTCTTCTGGTTATCTGAGTACTATCACATATCTGTACAAAACCTTGCAGTGATATCAACGCCTCTTAAGTCTTTACTCAAAAAAGGAGTGAAATATGTATGGTCTGATGAATGCAAGTTGGTATTTGAGAAGATAAAGGAGAATATTGCTAATGCCCGTTCTCTGGGAAAATTCTGTTCCAAGGGTAAAACATACCTGACAGTGAATGCCAGTACTTTAGGTTTGGGGGCATCATTGAAACTGATGGTAAAGAGGAGGAACACATGATGGTGTTTGCTTCCAGGCCCCTAAGAGGTGCAGAAACCAATTACTCAGTTGTAGAGAGAGTGGCTAAGGCTGTGTACTGGGCAATTTTGCATTTTTTGATTTTCCACTGGGGCCAGCGTTTTGTCAGACCACAAACATTTAGTGCAAATGATGTATGGTGTGGGGTGGAGCAATGGCTCACACAGAATTCCAAAGTTGCTGTTGGGCCTGCAAGGGTATGACTTTTGTGTATGTTATTTAACTGGAAAGAAACTTAAGGTTCTGTAGCAGACCGCTTGTCGAGGTTACCAATCGGATCCTCTGTAAGAGAGGAATCGTGTAGTGGAGAAAAACTGATTGTAGCCAACATTGAACAAAGAGTGATTAATGAAGAATGCGAACGTGCAGATTCAGAAGATGCTGTTTTGAGATCGATTGTAGAATGGACAGTCATTGGATAGCCTAACAGGGATTTGTTGGAAAATAATTTTAATAATAATAACAATTTGGCATTTATATAATGGTACGAACCCTCAGGTATCTGAGCACTGCTTATTATTACCCACAGTGTGTGGTGCTCATTTATCGACCTCGGAAGGATGAAAGGCTGAGTTTGGCTTTGTCGGGATTCGAAGCTGCGTTAGCAGGCTCTGCACGGGTGGCACAGCGAGTGCTCTACTCGCTGTGCCACTTGACCAGGATGAGCCTTATTTTGAGGTCAAGGATGAATTGTCTCTAGTGGGAGCGAGGCTTAGGAGATGGGGAGAGGGACCACGTTTGTTTCTCTGGAGAGTGTCAGAGGGAAACTGGTAGATTTAGCTCACCAAGGACATTTAGGTGCAAATAGAACCAATAGAAGGTTGCGTCAGAGCTATTGGAGACCCAAAATAGATGGTTTGGTTGAAAAACAAGTATGAGATTGTGTGGAGTGTTTAATGAGTGAAAAAAGTTAACTGTTCCGTGAGACGCCCCTCATTCCTATTAAAATTATGACTCAACCATGGCAGAACGTTGCAGTGGACATTATGGCCCAATTCAAGGTTTGGGGGATGAGTATAAGTACTTGTTTATTTTAGTGGACTACCACTCTAAGTGGATGGAGTGGGAGTTTGTGAGAGAGGCTACCACAATATAATTGATTACGTTTCTTCAGAATGTGTTTTTCAGGGAAGGATTCCCTTGGGTATTGGTGACTGACCATGGTGTTCAGTTCTATTCTGAAATGATGAAGAACACTTTGGAGGAATACTCCATATCACATTTCCTACTGCATTGTATCATCCCAGGGGGAGAATGGCCATTTGGAACGTGTAAATTGATTCCTTAAAGGAGGTATTCAGTTGGCGTTTAGAGGTGGTCTACCCTAGCGGGTCATGTTAAGGCAAATGGTATGGGTATACTGTACTACTCCACATTCAGTCACAAAGGTGTCTCCTTTTGCACCTTTGAAGGGCCGTGAGCCAGTTCCAAAATTATGTCTTGGGTGGATGGGTGCAGCGGTCGCAGTATTGATAGATTGTGAGGAGATTATGAAAGTGGCAGAACAGGGCCAAGAGCATTTTAAGACGGTGTTTGACGACTGCCATAGCATGAAAGATCGAGTGTGGACTGTTGGTGATCTGGTTTTAGTGTAGAATCCCAGAGTGGGACTTAAATGTCTTGAAAGTAAATTATTGGGTCCTAAGAAGATTTCTGCAGAGAGAAATTGAGTAGTTATTGCGGACGGTGGTGAAGTGTGGTCAATGGGCAGACTGGCATCCTATAAAAAGGTGGGTGTGGGTGGTGATGTTGCCGGGAGAAGTACAAGTGGCAAGTGGTCTGGTGGCAAAGGAAAGAACTGGAGGTGCCCGCATGGTGGAAGGAGGAAGTAAGTGCTGTGGTGTCAAAGTGAGCGAGAGAGTGACGAAGGTTCCGGTTCGTTTCAAGAACCTTGTGAGATGGAAGTGATTAAACTGCTTTTATTGATTTTCAGTTATGAACACCATGTTACGGTGCTTGGATTTGGTGTTCCTATTTTTCTTTTATTTTCCCTTTTCAAATGTTTTCCTGTTATTGTTTCTCTTTTTGGTTGTCCTTCCTATTTTAAGGGGGCGGGGGACTCGTTGGGTTCCATGCACTCCCAACATTCTCACTTGGAACTATCATGCACAGAAACCGTTCATAATTGTTTTTTGTCAGTTATGCTCCTGTGATCCTAGCAGCAGGTGCTGTGCACCACAGGCTCTAATATCATACCCACTTACCCTGCAAGTGGACATCTTTTCACAACTCTGTATCACTGCACTACATTGTAGAGTGATCTGCACATTGGGAACCACCGCTGCAGAACGAATGGTTGACTTGTGTTTGTCCCCAGAAGAGAATTATTCCCAATTTTGTCTGATTTTGATTCACTTGAGCTTCATCCTAAGTGAGTGGGGGAATTTAGATGTGGACCCCATGCTTTCTGGCATGCACCCATGTGGTGACATCAAAGAAGGCCGAAACACATGTCAAAGGTCTGTGTTGTTAATCTTGCTTTGGGGTCAGGCGGGCTTTATAGGTGGTATCAGACTGATATGCAAATAGATATTCTTCTCTGCCCTGACACAGAAAGATGAAACTTGATTGATGTCTTTCCACCAACAAGACACGTTACTTTTGTTTCTGATCATTCTCACTAGAGGACTGCTTACCTTGCAGGCTTCATCAGGAAATGACACTGTGCCAAGTCTTGTATGTGCGCCTCTTTAATGTTAAATCTATGCCTATATGTGCATTTTCCTTGATTAAACCTCCGGCCTATGATGCGATTACCAGAAGAGACAGATAATGATCACACTTTATAAATGTATTAGCAGTAGACGTGGTGCCTTTGTATTGATTTTCTATTAATGTATACAGGCTGTTTCTGCGGCATTGATCCTTGATGGCTTCTGTGCATGTGCACTGTTAATACACAGAAGAAAGCGATGCAGTAACGATACTGCATGCTCATCAGGTGTGGGCGACACAGGACTATGAGAGAGCAATACGAACAGGTGAACTATATAAACTACCTGGAAGTCAGCCATGTGCCATGGTTCAAGCCATTTATATGACAGATTTGGCAATACACAAAACAATCTGCCAAACTCCGCTCACACTCCAGAACGGCACTCGAGTGCACCAAATCTGTTGGGAGATCGGGAACTGCAGTTGGGGGACCATCTGATTTTCTTCTGATGGTGGCAGATCAAGCTACCACAGGGGTCACAACAGAGGTCAATCTCATCTTAATCCAGCAAACACTGGCAGCAATAGAGAATGACTCCACGTGTTCAGGGGACCACTTAACAGCCAGTCCAATGTGTGATGAAGGAGATGAGCAGCAAATGACATCATGTCATCCCATTCCAGAAACAAAAATAAAAACGCACAACAGAAACATAAAATATGCGGCTCATTGTGTCTCTAAAAGGGGACACTCTCAAAAGTGCTTTAGCTTTCTCAACCCAGAAAAATAAAGTGCGAGAAAGAAGGGGGACCTTGAATCGTCAGGGGCAGTCTCTCCCATGGAAACTTCTTCAGATGTGTGCCTAAGAACTTGGCCTTTTACCAGCCGTTAAGGACTGGACCCGCAAAGGGACCTTGGAGGTAATTACGGTACCGCAATTTGCGGTACCGTTATTACCGGCTTCCCCATTTCCATTGAGCCCTATGGGGGCAAAAATGGGAATGGGGAAGGGCCAATGGTGAATGGGGAATTACCGCCCCGCCAACCTTGGAATGGGGCGGTAATTCCGCCATTCACCATGGCGGAATCGGTAAGGTACCGGAGTCAACCATGGCGCTAATAGCGCCATGGTTAACGCCTGGGTCGTAATCAGGCCCAATGTCTTGGTCCAAAAAGATTGACACCGACTTTAATCGTATAGCCTCTGTAGGGAATGAGGGAAAGGGTCAGCTTGAGATGAATATTTTCGCCCAATGGTTTATAATATGTACCTCTTGTTGATCCAGCGCCGTCCCAGAAATGATGTTGTGATGATTGGTCATGGATGTCGGCGGCATTGGTGCATATGAACTGTCCAATGAGTAAAGGTAATCTTTAGCTCTGTACACTTTAGTCCACTATCTTGGATTAGAAGTGGACATATTAATTTTTTGACACCACAGCCAGACTCACGAGTAGTATAAAACTATGAGATGTTTGCACTTCAGGCGATTCGGTTACTAGAGACTCCAACACTAGATGGTGTCTGCGCTTTTTTTAAATAAGGGTATAGGTGGAAACAAAGGGCAGCCCTGCGGGCGTCTGTCAGTGGGAATTAAAAAAAATCTTTTTGCCCTTCCATTGAACGAAGAGAACTACACTCTAAGGACATACTAGCAGCCAAACATTTATGGCCGCAGTCCAATATGACCAGGGCTCAACTTATACTCATCATAAAGGCCTACTGGAACGCCAAGAAGACAGAGTCCAAATCGTTCTTTGATTCACTTAACGCTCTATTAAATCACTGTATTTCAAGTATGGGGATGCCAGTATAATTTTGATGGGTGACCTAAACTGTGAGATCTCGCACTGGAAAGATAAGTGTATAGTCTCTAAGTGTCATACTGCTAAACCAAAAGTAAATAAACAGGTTCCGGAGTGGGTCGAGTTGACTACATTTAACAAACTCAATGGAAACATCAAGGGTGACATTCCGAGAATACATACATGGGAAAGGTATTTCAGTAAATTGAAACTCGACTATCTTTTCGTTTTTTGAGAGTATGTTACCCAAGCGCTATTCTTTAACATTGGGCTTCATTCCAAGTATTCCGGTCCGGAAACAACAGTGCCAGTAAACTTACCGGCACTGTTGTTTCTAGACCGGCATCCGACAGGTCCGCCTGCCAGAGCCGCTGTGCCCGACAGGTCGGACCCTGCCGGGCACAGCGGCCACAGTAGGCAGTCTGTCATGGAAGCACCGGTACTGTTAACAACGGTTTCGGTGCTTCCATGTTACCTATTCCCATACAGTCTTATGGGAATGGGGAATTATAATTTACTGGCTCCAGACTTTCTGAGTCGCTGGGGTTGCAAGCTCCCGGTGGCACTGCGAAGCCAGGTGCCGGTAAATTATTCTGAGTCCAGCGGCAACCTGCCCCCGCCAGTAGTACCGGCACGCTTACCACTGGACTTGGAATAAGGCCCACTGGCATTTTGTTCTATCAATGACCATGAAAATTACTGCTCGAGAGAAATGTGGAGACTTGCCACCACTAGTCTAATCACAGTGCCACAAAAAAATCATATTAAATGGTCTAAGCTATTTATTAACAAATACAGCACTCTCTTGAGTTCAAATTTCAACCATGAGGATGGGCCCAATTGACCCAGCCATTTATACCCAAACTTGCAGGCAACTTTAAAAGGGTACAACCGTTTCATGGAACAATACAACAATGCAAGAGAGACATGAGATACAATGTGATATAATGTAAGGATCATACATGGTGACAGTGCTCTTTAGGAAGGAGAAAGGTTGCGGACACTGTCGGGGTGATCTCCCGGGGGCCGGCAGAGCCGTCCGCTAACCTCCAGGGCTAAGGAGGCCCCAACTCCTCCCGCGTCCCAAAAGGAGTATGAGACACACACAAGAGCAAAGTGCTTACTGCTGTTTATTATAGTAACGGCAGGGATAGTTCTCTGCCCGTATGCATCCGGGGAGACGCTCTCGCTGTTAGTGGGGCTCGCAGGCCCTTTTTACTGCAGTGTGATGCGCTACTCGCATCACCTTGGAAAATCATCACAAAACCTATCGCCACTTTGGGTTGGCTCCCCGAGTGGTAGGGTTAGCATATATGCTTAAATGAAGAACTGTTAGTGGATAAGGATAGGTTAGGTGGCACACTTGGGATGTCCCTAGCACTTGTTACAATGAATTGGTTACATGGGGACCCTTGGTGATTGGCTACCCGAAATGGCGTCAGTGAGAAGCCCCTCATACTCTGATTGGTTCCCTCGTGAGCCCCCAAGCCCGGGACCATCGCTGTTCCCAGCCCGCGAGGTACCTGGCGTTTGCAACATTGTGCAACTATGTGATAGTGATGGACAATGGACAGGTCTTGCTAGTTAGTGGCTGGTGATCGTGCCTTTCCCATCGGTATAGGTGTCCAACTTGCCGCCTCGTTGTTTCAACCAGTGTCCGAGATGTGGGACCCCAGCGACTGTTTGTCTCGTGAATTTGGCACCTTGTCAATTCGGCATGGTCAAGTGTGGAGAGATCGTAGCTGGGGCACAATTATGAGCATTTGATCTGGTTTTTGGCCCATGGTGGTGCTTGGCGGCGGCAGGTGTAACCTTGGCGCTGGGAGCTCGGCATGTGGGTTGCAACATTTCGGCCTTGGCAATGGGCTCTCACTGGGACTCGTTCTGCATGGTCAGCGCATTGCTTTTTCTTCTCGGAAAGGTTTTCGTCTTAAAGGCTCCGGCCTGAGGACTCTTGTTTGTGGCCTACTTGGGCCTCGTGTCGTTTGGAGGTGATGTATAGTCCACAACATGGATGCTGAAAGGGCGACAGTGTGTCAAAAATATATATACATATGATGGTATCTCTATGGAGGTAGGGTAGCATGAAGCGCCTGCAAGCGTATACACAAGCTCTTACGGCGTCTTGCGTATCTGCGGTGCTGTAGGAGGCCTATGTGAAAAATAAAAACGATCCACGTCCGTAAGTGGGTCAGTCCGCTACGTCATAGCACTGAGTATGTTCTTCGTGTATGTCAGTGTGTGAGTGACCAGTGTGCATGGTGGCACGTGTGTTCGTGTCTGTTGTTTTAGTCGATCTGGTCCATATCGCAGGCGTTGGCTTGGCAGGGGCATGGTAATGGGCAGGCTCCTCGCGCATGCGGACCACGAACACATGGTTCCTTGTCGCCTGGTAAGGAGGTGAGCGGGTCAAACTCTTCTCTCAGGGGGTGTTTGGGCCGCAATCCTCTAGGCCAGGGTCTGGATGAGAATGGAGGAAGGGTGTTTTCCCATTTTCACACTTTAACACTGAAGAATGTAAAGCAAACATATCATAAGTAGCTAAAATACTATCGCCATAGCCTATATAATGACGATAGTCAAAGAATGCTAATATTAACTAACAAATTCATTCCCTATATGGTTTGGGAATATGTTAACAATGTAAAACTCAATAACAATCCTTTAAGTTACTCATTAGATAACATTATCTCAGAAGAACATTGGAACAACTTCCCTAAAGAGAAATTTGGACAAACTAACTCTACAAAACTAAAGTTTGATGCTGCATTTCTAGGCTCCTGCCATGGCACATTCGGCTAGCCGGACATGGCTTTGGCAATTAAAATAGTGAAACATATCCAGCCACAGGACCTGATGGTTTCCCCTTCTTGGTACTAAAAACCTACAAACTGTTATGATCAAGGATCTTGTATAAATTGTTCTGTCATATTGCATTGTGGGGCCATATTCCTGGGTCATGGAGGGCTAGTCATACGGTCCTGATATACAAGAAGGGATACTATAATAATATGGCTAATTATAAAACCATCGCTTTTCTTGACATTGCGTCATCGAAGATTTTTGCTACATTGCTTTTGGAACATCTTTCTTCCAGGGTACGGTTTATTGGTACACCTATTAAGTATGAAACATGATTCCGAAAACAATGTGACGCCACGTTAAATGGCCTGATCATCAAACCTTCAGTGTCTCCACAAACCCACTTGCACATGGCTTGTGTTGACCTCACAAGTGCGTTTGATCCTGTAGACTGTCAAATATTATGGAACAAGCTACATGACTGGGACATTCTGGGCAGTCTACTAAAGTTGCTTATAGAACTACACGACAGACCTGCAATCCAGGTAAGGTTGGGAATTAGTGGGAGGCTGGGGGAAACGGTTGCCCCGAATTCAGGTCTTAGATAAGGCTCCATCCTTGCCCCCTGTCTCTTCAACCTCTACTTGGATGATCTGTTAGTTCATCTAATAAAGTGTCAAGCCTTTTGGTCAAAGATGGACAATCAAAATTCTGGCTCTATTGTTTGTCGATATTATAATTGTCAACAGAACTCCTATTGGGCTTCAAAGATCCCTGACAGATCTTGGTGTGTATTTACGAGATCTAAATCTAAGCAAGTCTGAAATACAGGTAACAACATCCTCCAGGGGAAGGCATACCAAGAAATGGTATATAGAAGGTTCTCGTATGAACCTTACCAAAAAGCTCACATACTTGGGTTTTTCTATTTTTTGTAAAGTGACAAGTGGGGACATCGCCACTTGGTTGAAATGAAAACTGGTACCACTCCATGCTCAATCACAGAAAATTGGATTTACATTATGCAAATATATGACACCGATATTAAAATTCCATGTGCAAAATGTAATTCCACCTAGTTTATACAGTACTGAGTTGCTGGAAGTAGATTGGAAGCAATTAAATAGGCTGGAGGGAATGTTTAGGAAGAGGCTATTGGACCTTTCGCCAGAAGGCAGGAAGAAGTATACATTCATGGAGATCATATGTAGGTATTACAACATTCCAGATCTACCACAAAATATTGGACCCTCCCCAGACCTCCTTATTTGTTGGCCTCCATAAGGGCCTACCTATTTAAGGATATCGACTGTTAAACTCTTTTTTTCAGGGGTGTTAGTACATTCTTGCCAATATCGGCTCTAGCAGGGCGAGTTTTGTCGTATATCCATTGAGTATTTACAAAAAATTAAAACATTGTTATGGGCCAAGGACTAGGACACCAAAGCTAAATACAAATGATATTCTAATATCGCAACATTCACAGGTCTGCCTTCAACCTTATTTAACTAGGCTCACAAACCCCATATAACGATATATTTCTTTACACTTTTGGTTCAGTTTGTTAGGGACTCTGCAAAGGTGCTGATTTATCAGGGGTCTGGGCTTGAAGGATAGATTTTGTAGACTATGTGGCGATCAGGCCTGATTAGAAACTCTGAAGCACGGGTTCTCCTCTTGTCCAGCCACAATCACCCTGCAAAACTCTGAAGCACGGGTTCGCCTCTTGTCCAGCCACAATCACCCTGCAAAACTCTGAAGCACGGGTTCGCCTCTTGTCCAGCCACAATCACCCTGTAAAACTCTGAAGCACTGGTTCTCCTCTTGTCCAGCCACAATCACCCTGCAAAACTCTGAAGCACTGGTTCTCCTCTTGTCCAGCCACAATCACCCTGCAAAACTCTGAAGCACTGGCTCTCCTCTTGTCCAGCCACAATCACCCTGCAAAACTCTGAAGCACTGGCTCTCCTCTTGTCCAGCCACAATCACCCTGCAAAACTCTGAAGCACTGGCTCTCCTCTTGTCCTGCCACAATCATCCTGCAAAGATCAGTATTTGCCAAGTTTGCACACAATCCTAGTTCCATTTCCAGTGAGTGGTTCTGGGGAATAGTTTTGGAAGGGAAAACATTGACTATTGCACTGATTTAGACTCTCATAAGCATTCATAATATGCTGGGAGAAACAAAATGGTTAATTGGGACACATTATTCTAATAAATTATTTTTAACATCGAAAGCAGTTCATATAGGATGAATTGCATTGTTTGAAATTTTAAGATTTGTGATGTGATGATGTAATATATGTCTTGTAAATGACTTGTAATGTTTATTGTATTAAGGCTTTAATAAACTACAAAACACAAAAATCCAATGAAAATGACCCTTTTTATGAGGAATGCAGATTAGTCTCCACATCCCCCACATTTGATATGAGTTGGCAGGCGCCACATTATGGATATGACTCTTTGCATGTCCTACCATGAGTCTGGTACGTCACTACATTAAAAAAAAAAAACTTTTATGGCCAATTTAGAAGGCCCAACACACAGAGCTTTGGGGTGTCAACAAGTAAGAAATAGAGGCATATCTGACACAACCACAGTGATGAATGCATTTTACCTCATTACTATACTGGAATATTACAGCGATAAGGATACTGATATTTGTGTTGGTGTCATGACAACCGTCATGATTTGGGCCGACAGTATCGCATTTCCATGTGCCCATGTAAAGTCATCTTCATAAAGATATAAGTACGAATGATTTGGTTGAAAGGATGAATGTCTGAATAATGTGTATACTATTTCTCACAATGAGAAGACAATTTAGTAATTTGTGTATGGGAGAGAATATGGTAGTATAGGGACTCATTCCTTCCAGCCGCCCGGACCAAAAAGGGGGACATACAGGGAGACTCCAAAAAAAGGACATTGAGTGCCTGCTCCAATGAAATAAAAGGGATGTGGCCATCCAAGTGTTGCTATGTGAAGAAAGGAAGAAGATCCAAGCCTCAAAGGGATGAGCAGAGGCATTGAATGGTCCTCTTTGTCTGGGCTGATGTGGACCTATGTCAGAAAGTCAACAAAGCAAAAAGGGGACATGATTATTCATGATCCGAGATCCCTGAACTGTTGTCCCACTCCTGGAGACGTCAGTTCTGGGAGGGAGGACCTGTCATAAACTTAAGAGCAAAGGATAACGGCCTAAAATAAACGGAACTAAGAAAGCCTCTCTAAAAGACCAAGAGCGGCATTGTTCAAGAGAGCTCGCTGTTGGATTGCAACTCTTTCTCGCTGCAAAGGGCACTAGTGCAAGGTGTAAATAAATGCGCACAAGCACGAGAAAAGACATCTTCTTTCAACTGCATTAAATTTACAGACTGGCCTATCAGTGCTGAAAGCAAGGCTGAGAACCAAACAAGACCCATGCCACATGTGGGAAAGACATAACCCATAACCTTGGAGCGCGTTTACTGAGCAAGCTCAGAATGTGTGTTGTAGAACATTATACAGATCCGTGACAGTCATGGATTTCATCACCAGTGCAATGTTCCAGGATTCCCACTATACAAGGAAAATATATTTTATTTATTTATCCTATTAGAATGTTTGTTCCGCGCTGGTCTTACACAAACTGTCTCAATGCACCTTTCAAGATTCAAAGGTTAAGAAGGTGGGAAGTGAAACAGAAGTTACAAGATGTTTTCAGGATAGGATAGAAAGAGTAAGATACACAAGTGGCAGCAGTACCGATTTAAGGGGTGGTGTTATGTGTGGGGAATCAGCTATGTTTTGAGGCTTTTTTTAAAGTGGTGATGGAGGGTGCAATGTGGATGTGAAGAGGTAGGGTGTTCCTTGCCCTCGGTGCCCAGTGGGTAAACGATTACTTTGTGTGCTTGGTAGTTAGCACAGTGGAATGAGTAGGAGATGCTGGCTTGTTTGTCTGGTGTTTATGTGGGTTTTGGGTTTGATTCTGTTGTGTAATGATATAGTTAGGGACTACCCTTAACATGGAGAGTTCATTCCCCCCAATCAAAAGCATTACACAGTATACCTTTAAAGTTCTATATAGACCTGTCTATGGCTTATATAGAGCCACATAGATCCCTCCCTTGTGCCACAGCTAAGCCAACAACAAGGCTGGTGTACAGAAAGAATATATATTTATTAAATAGTATGTCCAATCAATCTCTGTATACAATTACAAATCACGCTACCTCACTACATGGGCCAAATACTTTTCTTTCTTAACAATTCTTTTTCTTTTTACACAAATTGAAAACACTAGTTGGTTTGCGATAACACAAATCACAGAGTTTTTAACCCCACAAAAAGTACAGTCATAAAACTTTGAGTGGAGTTCACTTTTAATAACATGTAGCACCTTAAAATATGCAAATTAACAAGGGGGGTCCTGGGAGTCCCTCTGACAGACATTAGTCCTGGTTAAGATAGACTTACGCAGAGTCTTTAGCTCACTATATTTCACAGAGAAGAAATATCCCAAACATATCAGTCTTTGTCCTGCCCTGGGGCAGTCCAGCACTGAAATGCTAGGCAATTCTCCTCTGAACAAGAGTACCAACAGCATCCCCAGACACGTGTTTCGGTCTGGTTGGACCTCATCAGTAGGAAGGAGCTGTGCCTCTCTAAGAATAATGAGCAAGGGGTCCACTCTGGATTCCCCTAGTAACTTAGGGTGAGACCCAAAGTTACTTAAATATGCAAATTAACAAGGGGGGTCCTGGGAGTCCCTCTGCCAGACATTAGTCCTGGTTACGAGAGACTTACCCAGAGTCTTTAGCTCACTATCTTTCACAGAAAAGAAATATCCCAAACATATCAGTCTTTGTCCTGCCCTGGGGCAGTCCAGCACCGAAATGCTAGGCAATTCTTCTCTGAACAAGAGTACCAACAGCATCCCCAGACACGGTCTGGTTGGACCTCATCAGTAGGGAAGAACAGTGCCTCTCTAAGAATAGTGAGCAAGGGGTCCACGTCTGGATTCCCCTAGTAACTTAGGGTGAGACCCAAAGTTACTTAAATATGCAAATGAACAAGGGGGGTCCTGGGAGTCCCTCTGCCAGACATTAGTCCTGGTTACAAGAGACTTACTCAGAGTCTTTAGCTCACTATCTTTCACATAAAAGAAATATCCCAAACATATCAGTCTTTGTCCTGCCCTGGGGCAGTCCAGCACCGAAATGCTAGGCAATTCTCCTCTGAACAAGAGTACCAACAGCATCCCCAGACACGTGTTTCGTTCTGGTTGGATCTCATCAGTAGGGAGGAGCTGTGCCTCTCTAAGAATAGTGAGCAAGGGGTCCATGTCTGGATTCCTCTAGTAACTTAGGGTGAGACCCAAAGTTACTTAAATATGCAAATTAACAAGGGGGGTCCTGGGAGTCCCTCTGCCAGACATTAGTCCTGGTTACGAGGGACTTACCCAGAGTCTTTAGCTCACTATCTTTCTCAGAAAAGAAATATCTCAAACATATCAGTCTTTGTCCTGCCCTGGGGCAGTCCAGCACCGAAATGCTAGGCAATTCTCCTCTGAACAAGAGTACCAACAGCATCCCCAGACACTTGTTTCAGTCTGGTTGGACCTCATCAGTAGGGAGGAGCTGTGCCTCTCTAAGAATAGTGAGCAAGGGGTCCACGTCGGGTCCACGAGACTTACCCAGAGTCTTTAGCTCACTATCTTTCACAGAGAAGAAATATCCCAAACATATCAGTCTTTGTCCTGCCCATTTTGTAAAATGCTAGGGCTCTACTTCCATACCCCCATCTATTAATTAGGTGGAAAGTATTAAATCAAACAAATCCCCACACTTGGCTGAGTCAGACTCATTACTTACAAAGAATGTCTCTGGGGCTGGCACTCAGGAAAGATAGCATTTCTGGACCCTTTCTTGGAAAAAACAGGGGTCTGGCCAGACACTTCGGTCAAGTATAGCCACCAGCATTCTTCCCTCTATTTGGCTCTCCTTGCAAAGATCCCAGCATTTTTCTGTGTTTCCCTGGTTTCCTTCAGTACTCTCATCAGCAATTCCAACCCAAGTAGTTTCAGGCAGTTGTCCCAGGCAATGTTAAATCTGCAGCATTTTGTCAAAAGTTGCACCCAGAAGAATTTTAGGCAGTTCTCCCCTTTCCCATTGTGCATCCACTTGTTAACCTCAAAACCACACCTCTGAAATATTAAATGGAGGTGTTAACTTATTGACCTTGAATTTTGATAGAAAAACGGGTTTCTCCAACCTCCAGGGGCCAGCCTCTCTCTCGGCATAGGGTCCTGGAGGTATGAAAGTTAAACTATAGGAGGGATGAATCCACCCACCGGGGTTTTAATTTTTACACATTTCAATTTTCCAGTGAAAAAGTCCTATATGGCAAAAACTTTTTTAAAATAAATAAACAAAATTATATATATATATATATATATATATATATATATATATATATATATATATATATATATATATATATATATATATATATATTTAGATTCACTGAAAACACTTTGTTAAAGGGACATTATGGTTAAGATACACTCATAAAAACCTATGAAATGTATGAAATTCAGTGAAAACACTTTGTTAAACGGACATTATAGTTAAGATGCACTAATAAAAACAAATGAAGCTCAGTGAAAAAATGTTGTTAAAGGGACGTTATGGTTACAAGTAAAACTGAAAACGCCAATACATTTGCCAGAAATGGTAAACTATTCACCCATAACTCACTCCACCAACATGAACAGCTAACACTAACACCCAGGACATCAAAGATGACATCACAAATGACACCACTGATGACATTCCACAACTTGGGTTTTTGATTTTGTTCAGTAATTTATGTAACCTGACAGCTAGGTAATTGTTCCGATCGACAGACTCTAACTTTCCCCATAGAGTGGCTAACCCTAGTCTGCGCTGATGGGCCGCCTATCTAGGTGAAAAGCAGATGCCTCACACTCTCCCTGACTTTCTATTACCTCAATGTTAGTACTTAAGACTTCATCCTTAGCCGCAAAGTCCTGGAACTCTTTACCTGCTGACATCAGAGCTGAAAACTCCCTTCTCGCCTTCCGTAAAAAACTGAAAGCCACCCTTTTCAGTTAATCCCAATCCAGCACATGCAAAAGTCAATAAAACTGTAACTAAGAAGTATTATATGCAACTATATAAACTGTCAGTAACCAGTGATAAGAACTACCTGAACTGTTAACCATGAATAATCTCTGTAACGAAGAAAACATGTCTGTAACGAGCGCCACGATGCGCCTGGGCTGCTGCGCACTCAACAAATGCGAATAAATAAATCCTCTCCAACTTCTTTTAAAACAATAGAGCTGGACTGGCACTTTTTCCCTTTTTATTCTCGTGTTGCCCAGTCTATCTATCACTAGAAACTTCTAAAACACCATATACAACGACAAATCATATTGTTGGGTTACCCTCTAGTTAATGAGCTACTGTCAAAATGTTATTCCAAACTGATTCTAAAAAGAACCAGAGGAACAATTTTGTATGAATGAGCATGTGATCACCCGTGCAACAGAACAGCCCACAATATTGTTTTGGGCTGACGTTCACGTACTTGCCTCCTGTGGGGACAACAAAGAGAGAGATAACAGTGAATGAGGGCAATCTGGCAACAACTGTGTATCACAAAAAAACACAGGAATTCCCTGTTGCGTTATGACAGTTACCACCCTAGGAAATTGTGTGACAATTTGCCTTTTGGGCAATTCCCGAGGTACCAACGGAATTCTTCCACACAACGGGAATATATGACACAAACAATGGAACTAAGTCAAAAGTTAGAAGCACAGCCATACCCTGGTAAGGTGATAGCACAGGCTCAAAAGAGAGCAAGCAATATCCTGAGAGCGATAACTCTACAACAACACCCTAATAAAGAGAAAGTAGCAGTGATGAGTAATTCACCTCTGGTGAACCAGATCAAGAAGGAAGTCTACCGCTCGTGGCAGTTACCTAATGTGGGCACGGGCAATATTGGGTGACCCAGATTTGCAATAAAGATACGCAGAAACGGAGGGATATGCTTGTAAAGAATTTGAACACTACTGGAAAAGACCCTGAAAAAAGACAAGGCTCATTGTGGGTAGTGGGTCCACCAATCGGACACACACCTTGTGGGAGCTGTTTAGTTTGGCCTTAGACAAGCAGAATCAAAGAAATAAATGGTGTCTGTGTCAAGGGAGTAGAAGGCAAACCATGTGTCCATATGTGTTGGCATTTTTGGGAGTGGTGGAGGGAGAGCAGAATGGAGGGCTTGTCTGATGTGTATTTTGCAGTTGAAGTTGTACATAAGGGTGTGGTTTAATGCAGTAGACGTGGGTGTTAAAGGTGTGGAGGGGGGTTGGAGAGGGATTTGACAATGTTGATTCATTTCTGTGTACGATTGGTGGCGGATTAAAGTTCTTGGATGTATTGTGGGACTTGGAATTGCATCTGGCTGTTTTGTATTTCTTGCAGCACAGTTTGATTGCTGTTCTGGTGGCGGGGCAGAGGTTCTTTTGCCAGACCCTTCCTAGGCATCTGGCTTCCTGCTTGATAGAGAGGAGGGAGATGTTGAACCATGATTTATGGTAGTGGCTGCAAGATTTTGGGGATTTGAGGGGCAATTTTGTTGAGTGTCTGTGTGATGGTCTGTAATTCTTGAGGAACTTGGAGGGATGTGAATGTAGGGAGGATGGGTGCATGAGTGGTGCTGAGGATATGTCTGTTATGTCCTTGATTTGTCTGGCTGACAGGCAAGGAGGGTGTGTGGCAGGAGGGGGGATCTTGTGCAGTAGAGTGAGCGTGCAGGGGAAAACAAAGTGGTCTGATTCGATTTTCCATGGAGACATGATTTTTGTTTAAACGTCCATGGTGTTACCAGCTGTGTGTATGGGTTAGGTGATGAGTTGTGTGGGTCATAGGAGGTGGGTGGAGTGGGGATACCCTTTAGTGTAGGATTGCAACCTGGTTGGGAACTGCAGGTTTAATGCCACCAAGGTAGATATTCATGCAGGGGGAGATGTGATTGTTAGTTGTGAAGTCAGTATAGTCGGTGTATAAGTTGGGATTTATTGTGTGTTGGGGCAGTAAATGAGGTGGAGAAAGGTGGGGTATGTGAGTGTAATGCAGGGGCACATGTGACAGGGTGCTTCAAAGGATGTGTATGGGGATGTGTGGGGTTGCTAACTGCAAGCGACTCTTTAAATATGGCGGCAATGCTACCACCTTGCTTGAGTCTCGGTAGTGGATGAGATAATGCTGGGGAAGAATATCACTGATACTAGGTGTGTGTTGGGCTTTGATCCATGTTTTACAGGGAAGAATATCTCTGGGCAGTGTGTGATAATTAGTTGATTGATTTCATGTGTGTGAGCATTTCCAAAGTAGTAGTTGAGAAGAGAAGAGGCTTATGCAATTAGGTGTTTTAGTGGAGTGTTGTGTTGGAGTTTAATTTGAATTTTGTTTGTGTGCTTTGTATGAGGCCTGTATTGTGGAAAGCAGTAATCAACAGGGGCTAAACGGGAACAAAGAATGTAAATAAAGGGAAATGATAATAGCAAGAACTCTTAGATCTATCAACCCATTTGCTCTGGATGCCCGGGCGAGTGGGCACTCTAAAGAAATTGCTTACATTCCCAAAGAAACCCAGAAGTACTTTGCAGGAAGGAGATATAAACAGGGAACAGGAAGCCAGTCTTCCTTTGAAAGTGAAAGCAGCAAGTGCAAGATCACAGGATTCTGGTAAGGAGCTGGACCGAGGACTGCAATGGGAGCTAAAGACTACAAAATGGGACCCTATGGGGGAGACCTCTAAGTGAAGTTCTCTCTAAAGCGTGTCAGGGGTTATGTGATCAGCCTGTAGATCGACCACTGATTGTTATTGTAGGTCCGCTGACCTTTGCAGGCAGCCAAAGGCAGCTGGGATGAGTGCCTCTGGTGAAGTTGTGTTGAGCTTGTTGTTCCTCTCAGGCCAGTTGAATTCCATTCTGAGGATGGCAAGACCATTCAAAGATTGAAGTTTTGGGATCCGGAGGTCACGTGATCAGCTGGTCAGTTGGCCCTGGAGGGTTGTTGAAGGTCACCTGACCTCTGCAGGCAGCCTCAGGCCGCTGGAATGAGCGCCTCTGCTGGTGTAGTGCTGAGATCAATGCTCCTCTCAGCCCAGTTGAAGACCCTGGATGGAAAGATCATGCATTTATATAAAGAACATCCCATGTGTAGAGAAAATGTATCTACAGTTTAAATGTGAACTCTATTCAATGAAAATGTTTACTATATTTTTTGGTGTACAAAATGATGTAAAAGGTAAGGCCTACTGCAGCCTTATGTGATATTGCAGGTCCAAGTATCATAGAAAACTGTATAAAATTTCAGTGACTGTATTTAGCCTTTGTTTCATTTTAACTCAGATAATGTGGAAGTTCCCACTAAAAAAATCAGCATTTGGAGGTCTCATGCTATCTACATATGTAGTTCACTTGGAACCGCCGTGTGTATGGGAAATTTTGAAATAACTATTTAGACATATTCCTCTTATTGCAAAGGGTAACTGGAAACAGTTTAAAGCCCCTTCTGAGACTTACTCACAAAGGCATAATACAACAACATGAAGAGGCCACTCAGGGCATTGGGTTGGTCCAAGCAGTTCTGGAGGACAGCATGAACATTAGAAGGTGGGTGAGCTGGTAAACAGAACTTCAAAGAAACTGTTGTCGTCCAGAAAATTGCAGGTTTCATAAAAACTCCATTATCCAAAAGTCACTGAAATGTTATTGAATTCTCTACACAGCAAAAGAAACTTGGTCTTGACACACATTGATTTCATGTTAAAGGAGTATGCAGGAGATGTATCATTGGTGCTCTCAATAGGAGGAAGCCAACATTTATTCACTTTCAAAATTGAATTGAAAGCTAATGGATGCATGTAAAACCCAAATGTTTCATCATTAAAATAATCACCACTCTGTGATGCCAGGACGACTCAACACAAAACAAATAGCATTTTGAAGCTAGATGTTATATCTACCAAACCATGTAAAAATATACATATCGTGTCACATAAAGATTGGGAGAAAAAAGGCAAAAACACATATTGCAGTGATCTATATTATATTTATCTTGCACATGTAATTCCAAAGTTAGGGTATACAAATTAAATTGACATATTTTCATGAGGAATGGAAGAACCATTCCCATCTTTTCATGAGTCTGGTAGACCACACACCTCTGGGACAGGATCTGGGAGGAGTTAAACAATATATATTTGCCTGCCCATTAGGATTATTATCATGGAATTTAGAGAGATGAAATTGAAGATTTTGGAAATAAGTAAATGGCTGAGGAGAGTTCAGACCCTTGGAGACTGGTTCCGAGACAGGCAGGCTGGAAAGTGAAACCCTCGCACATATTTAAAATTGGGTTCCCGACAACCAGCTGCTCCTGCTGAGGCAGTGATATATTCAATGATTGCATGCAGTGATGACTCTTGCGCAATTTCTTCAATGTAGGGCTGTTTATTCAGTACAGCAAACACAAGTGTAGTCTTCTCATCAAGATATGCAAAGACTGTCAGCGGTCATCCATCCTTACTATAGTCATGCCTCTGTCTCAACTGTTAATCATGAACCCCCGCCCCCTGTGGCCTGCAGCTGAAAGTTCCGTGATGTCAGAAGTAACATTCTGCAATAGCCTGTTTGCTACTGAGAGGGAGGATCAGGATCTAACACATCCTCCCCTTTACACTGTTTAACAAACACAATAAAACTGACATCACTTTGTAGGTTCTTCACCATATACTAATATAACTCTACTTGACATATTGTAAGTTGGTACACTAAATTCAAAGGTGTGTAAAACACACTGTTGATAGTGTGTTCATGGAACTGAAAAAAGGGAAATGTCCCACTGTGTGGATGGACCTCAGATCACCTTAACCCAAAGCAGGCCCACCTCTTAAGAAGCGAGAGTATGTTTTTCCGTAAAGCAAGTTTATTGTACAAATGGCCGGGAGCCACTAGCCTACCACTCATCCTCCCTTTGTTGAACGCGGCCTCTGAGTCGTGCGCTGACCCTACAGTGTTAGTAGACACTTATAATCGTGTTATGTTAAAAGCCCTCAACACTATCGCCCCCATCAAACTGCGTAAACAAAAACCGCGGTCCCATTTGAACTCCTGGTTCACACCGCAGCTACGTGACCTACGCAAAGAAAAAAGAAAAGCGGATGTCTTATGGAAAAATGTCCCGTCCCTAGCCAACAAAAGCAACCTTACGACTGCCACCCTTGCCTATAAAGAAGCTATCCTCTCGGCTAAAAAGGAAGCATACAATAAAAGAATCACTCAAGCTCGCTCTAACACCAAGGAACTCTTTAAGATACTCAAGGAACTTGAGTCCCCTATTGCTCCTCTCGATAAGTGTATCCCGAACACTGAATGGTGCACTAATATCCAAAAAGCTCTACTAGACAAAATAACCACTCTCCAAACTAAAATCAAGGCAAAAAGAACCCACCTCTCGGAAACTGATAAGTCAACTAGCGACACTTGGAATCATAAAACCCAGGCGCCTAAACAAGATCTTAAACCTTTCAGCTTCTCTCCCCTTTCTATCAAGGAAGTAGAAAACATTATAACTAAGCTAAAACCTTCCAACTGCCAAGGTGATGCTTGCCCCGCCGTTATCATTAAGGAAGCCGCACACAAGCTTGCCCCATTTATTACCTCCTTCATAAATGCCTCCTTTGAATCATGTACCGTGCCTGACAACCTCAAGGATGCGTGGGTTATACCTTTAATTAAAAAAGCCAATCTGGACCCCAGCAACCCTTCAAACTATAGGCCCATCACCACCGTGCCTTATCTGCTTAAAATCCTCGATCGCGCAGCCTATCTCCAAATCCAGGAGTATCTCGAACGCAACAATCTACTAGGGCTGAGACAATCTGGCTTCCGTCCCAGGCATGGCACTGAGACAGCATTACTAGATTTAAAAACCCAAATCGAGGACCTGAAAGACAAGGGCAAAATGGCGCTCCTACTCCTCCTTGATCTTTCAGCAGCCTTTGATTTGGTCGACCACCAAATCCTCTGTCGCCATCTCAAAATTGCCGCCCATTTCTCAGACGCAGCTACTTCTTGGATCAGCTCATTCCTTGCAAACAGAACCATGAGGGTTTTCTCTCCACTAGCAGCGGCTGACCCATCCCACGTCCCTTGTGGAGTTCCCCAAGGATCCTGTGTATCTCCCACACTTTACAATGTGTTTACCAAACCACTCTTTGATATCCTTGACTATCTGGGTGTCTCTTACACTAATTATGCGGATGACACCCAGATACTCATCCCTATCACGGGTGATTTTGTAACCGACTCAAAATCTCTCAATACAGTCTACTCCGTCATCCAAGCATGGATGGCTAATCACGGGCTCTGTCTCAACGATGAAAAAACGGAGTTAATCATCCTGGGCTCCCAATCTAAACTTTCGAAACTCGACACCAACTATAAATCCTTCATTATTGACGGGAATGACATTAAAGTGGCCAATGTCACCAAAACCCTGGGAATTTACCTCGACTCCACACTGTCCCTCACTCGACAAATTAATGCAGTTGTTTCTGCATCATCTTACACCTGTAAATTGATCACAGCCTGCAGACCATTCCTGACTCCGGACAATTGCCTGACCCTGGCGAGAACCCTCATCCTGTCCAAAATTGACTACTGCAACGCCCTTTACCTTGGGACCAGCCAAAGAAATCTGGACAAACTCCAGGTCACGCAAAACAACGCCATAAGGGCAGCACTTAACATACCTAGACGGAACCACATATCCCATTTTAGACGCAACATTCAATGGCTACCTATTTCCCACCGCATATCACTCAAATCACTTGTGCTCACACACAAGGCTCAGAACAATGCAGCTCCTGCTTACTTAGTATCACGCTTCTCGCAACACACGGCCACCAGACCCCTGAGATCTGCCCAGATCCACACTCTGGTCATCCCCAGCTTCAAACTACGCTCGGCGGGAGGATCGAGTTTTCCGGTCCTTGCTGCCAAGCTTTGGAACTCACTTCCTAACGCCCTAAGGAACATTCCGCACTGCATCGAATTTAAAGCCAAAGCTAAACTTTGGCTACGGGAACAAGATACCCCACCTTCCACCCTTGCATCCTTCGGCGGCTAGTGTTTGTTCTGCACGGCTGTCTGCTCATTGTCACTCCGGCTCTCACTTTTGCCTAACGCGTTTAGGTTCGCCTGCCTGTGATTCTGCTGTAATTTAAACGGATCAGATGTATACTTATCCTGCTACCTGTAACTGTTCACAGTCCTTACCCTTCTCCTGTAACGGGGGGCTGATACTATGTTGTTACTTGCTATGTCAATATCACCTGTAACGGTTTATTGTATCACATCTTCTGCAACATGTAACCTCTTTTCTGTAACGTGTAACTTCCTCCTAAACATGCGCCCGCAAGCCTCTGGGCAAGGTGCGCAATATAAATAAAATAAAGTAAAGTAAAGTAAAGTAACTAGATGATGCTCTAGAGTCAAACTACCCTGTGTCTCCTTGAAGCACACACGTTTGCACATTTTATACATTTTGCAACAGTTTAAACACTCCCACATACATTTGATTAAAAATCATCCCCCACACATGATTGGTCAAACTTAGACAGAGAGATGTAATCTCCTTTAATTCCCATGCTCTCATTGGATACATGTATTTAACTAATATCCCCTTTCAACATATCTTTGCATCAGCTCATATTTACAGCACACCCCTTTTGGGGATATTTCCTTGGTAAGTCATGACGTTGTCCCATAGTTACATATTCACACAACAAACAAAATTCATTACAAGTTCCAGCTGGCCTGGGACCTCTAACCCCCAACGTGATGCATGTGGTCTCTACAAGGACACTTAAATGATATGGGGAGGGGAAGAAATAAACAAATTCTCTTTTGAGATAAATATCTTATCCGCCTAGACTCACTGTCGTACCTATTTTACACCAATCTATACGACTACGAATTCAACACGCATGGCCCTTGTGTGCATCCTGAAAAGCTGATTAAAATCCATAAAGCATTTGTCAATGCTGCCCTTAAGCGTCCCTTCATACCAGTTTTATTGCTTGGCCCTGAACTGACTCTACCAGATGGTTGGATTTCCCTGGACAATGACTCCCATGTACTTAAAAAGATTCCATCGCCTCTCCACAATAGTACCAAGTTGTAAAAACCTGAGCCGGCCGAGATGACCATCTGATGTTATTGCAGCTGCCTGCTGCCCTTACTCAGCCTCCAATCTTGCTAAACCAGTTTTCCTAGTCACCACCCCAGGTTGCAGGACCTGCACAATCCCTAACCTATGAGAGGGCCTGCAGTATACAGATCTGTATGTTTACAATGTACCCCAACTGTCTCAATCACATGTCTCTGAAGACCCCCATGCATGTATGTCTGTGCATGTATGTTCAAAACGTGGAACAACGCACACCTTCATTAAGTTTATATTGCATTGGCAGATTTGACATTATCTTGCTGCACACGTGAACATCTAAAATATATCAATCTAAACACAAAGTAACAATAAAAGTAATACTTATTCCATCCTCATTATCTACACAGTATATGTTAAATTGCAACATCGTACCAACATCGCCGTTCCCCCAGTCACCAGTATGGTGCGCACAACTCAAACCCCTCTTTTTCATTGGGACATTTATCGACCACAGCATAGTGCATCTTGAAATAATATGAATCTTTAAGTGTTTCTTTAAAAAACATTATTGTTAATATTTTGCTCTGATCCTATCAGTGGCAAGTGGAACAAATTAACAATCTATCAATAGAAAATAAGAGCCAGCCTGCTTTCCTTCTATGGTAAATTATTGGACAAATGCTGGCAAAATCATTACTGAACTGATGAACGTGGCTGTCTACAGCAAGATCATCTTCCATGGGTTGGCACTCATGCTAATCACTCCTCTTTGATAGTGGCCTTTTCACTGACCTTGCTCCTGTGTTGAGGCTGCTGGCTAGTCAGTGTCCTGTTGTTGTCACCCCACTTTGCTGGTAAGTACAGTAGAGAATTGGCAGCAATGTCAAGCAGGTTGATTGGAGCAGTGTGCTGGCAGGGCCAGCATCAGTGCCCTACATTGACACCGTCTAACTCATTGCCTTTCATAAACATGGATAAATAGCCATACCCTGCCTACCTGGGTTATCACATTTGTGAATAACAATGAGCAAGCCCAGGGTGAAAAGACTCAGGTCAGTGCACACTGTTGTTCTTATACTGCTATGACTGACTGACAGTTAAAATAATAACGTTGGCAAAACACCTAGACATAAACAAGCTATGATTAGAAATAAGCGTTGGGGCTCAGAAATAAATGCCAGTGCTGAGTCCTGGCAAGCCTTGCCACAAATTAAGCACTCGTCAGCCACCACTGGAAACAATTTCCTCCCCACTGGAAGCCTTTCAGACTTCCTATTGGGCCTCAAGTTCCATCTTACGGAGCATCAAATAGCCCCCTTAGTTTTGCTCTTCAGCCTTCTGCTTTCGTTCTGCTAAAATGGCAGCTTTCTGCTGCCATGATTCTACAAAAGCATAAGAGACAATATTCTTATCAGTGTTTTTTAAATGGCGTTGACATGGGAAAGGTAGAGCAATGAATGTACCTGGGCTATACCATTTGGGGACACATTCATCAAAAGGGCAGCATGGGTAACATTAGCCTTTATGTGACTGCCTTAGTAGCCCAGAAGAAGAAAATCAATGGTAAATTCGGCAGATTTTCTATTATCCCTACCCTAAGATTTTACAATTTACATGCGCTACCCAAAAATACATATGGTACTGAAGTATTTCCATCCAATATTAAAATCGATTGGGCTACAGTAGAATCTCTCTTTTGGGAAAGACTACTCAATCTCCCCAATGCTGTCCCCATGGTAGCCCTAAGGTACAAACTGCCTTTCCTCTATCCAGTGTGCAATACATTGGAAGAAATGGTCTATTTGTAGAAATATTTTAGACCCACCCTCCGATTCACTATATATGGATCTATTTGGTCTCAGTAGTTGGATGCACGAATGTACAATCATTCTAGAGAATATAAACGCACCTGCACTGGACCTTCATACACATTCTGTAGGGTTTAGGATGAAATGAAAGCTTTAGATTGGTCACAAACTCATACAGGTGCCTCTAAACATGATGTATGTGTATGTACAGTGGCCAGCGAAACAGCTTGGGAAACACTACCCAAATATTTAAGGAAGTTCGCAACCAGGAAATGGATGCTTGCTTGTTTACGCCTAAACCTATATCCAATCAGGGAGATTATTGGTTGTGGGCATAATGGGCCCAGAGAGCAAGGATTATGAAGATGATGTCATGCTGAGATTGGAACCCTGAGTCATCTGCATATTGCGTGTACAGTTTCAATCCTACACGCCTACAATTAAAAACAAATGTTGTTCATAATGAATTACCTTTTTTACAGAATGACTTCTGGTTAAGAATTTGAAATGACAACAAAGCGTCTCTAATCATATCTGTGATCAATTGTGTACATAGGGTTTTCAAAGTTGATATTCAAAAATGAGATTTAGTAATTTTTTGTAACTCTTTTTTGTCTTCTTCTTTTCTCACATTTTTGTAAATGTCTGTTACATGAATAGTTTGGTAATATTATTTGTGAAGGTTTTAACCCACCAAACACAATTAAAAAAAGAAAATAAATGGCAGCTTCTCGCTGCTTCTTCGCAGCTAATGCCACCCTTCTTTCGTCTAGCTGGAGCTTCCTGCCCACTGCCTAAGGCCCTGTCATGCTAACCCAGGACCTAATGGAAGCTTGGGAACGTGCAGGAGGATGGGACCCTACGGATTCACAGCAACTGGTGGGACACTCAGGACCTATGAGAGACCATCCTACCCGCTTTCCGGGAGGAATGTTGGGAATCGCTCCCCATTCACTTCTAACACCCCCTCCTCACCCCTGCCCGCCCACCAGAGAAATGGGAAGCTAGGCTGTGGGATCCAGCTAACTGCTGGCCCCCTGGGAATCCTCCATCCACCTAGCTTCCTGAAAAGCTAGGAGGCACTAGAGCAGTGCAGCTCTCTTGATTTTACTGCCATGGAGTCCCCTCTCTTAACAAGGTTCTTAGCAGAGAGACACTTTCTTTCATGGTCTGCACATCATCCATGTCAGGTTTCCGAAATCGCTAAAATACCTGTCAGTGGCCCTCATTACGACCCTGGCGGAGAGGGGTTTACGCCAGCGTAATGCATGGCGTACCTCTCCGCCAGATTACGACTTTCCGTAGCGCCATGGTGATTTTTACGCCCGGATTTTCCGGGCGGAAAAATCCATGGCGCTACGGGACCTCTTGTTAATTACGCCACCGTAATCTACGGTGGCGTAATTAACGCCTTCCCCACTCCCATTATACCCTATGGGGAAAAAATGGGAATGGGGAAGGGTAAATGGGGATTGGGGACTAACCGCCCCGCCAAGGTCGGAATGGGGCGGTAAGTCCGCCAACCCTCATGGCGGAGTTGGCAGCTCTGCGCCATGGACCATGGTGCAAATTGCACCATGGTCCTCCGCCAGGGTCGTAATGAGGGCCAGTGTTTTTTACATTAACTGCACAACCCTTTATTTTGGAAGATTACACTGTAGATGCAGTCTGTATCAAATTCCGTCGCTGCCACCAGTGTGACGAAAATACTTCTGCTTTGCAGGAGTCCAAGGATGTGTCGGGACTAAACGGCACCCTCTGCCCCCACACTTCGCAACAGTGATCCAAATCATAAAGGTAAAATAGGCACAGCTAAGAGATATACCTCCTTTGTCTTTTTGTGGCAACACAGGCTAATGGAAGGCTATACTCTCAGAAGGGGTGTGAATGTAAGCCTGTGCCATCCCAAACAACAATAGTCCAACAGTACCAAAATAAAAGAATTTCCAATGAAAGTTCTATAAAAATATATACTTTAATTAAAGAAATCAATTATACAACTAAAAACAAACATCCACCCCTGTAAAAGACAGAAGATGCAGAATAGAAATGTATAAGTTCTGTCAGGGAGGAACAAGAGGCAAGAGATGTAACAATATATTTCAAAAGGATATGTTTTGGTGAAAAAAGGTGCAAATGGGGTTTAACCAGTCTTCATGGTTCAAAAAGGTGGAGCAGGTGGACAAAGTCACTTACTTGAAAGTACCTGAGTCAATGTTAGGCAGTTTGATGATGTGGAACCATGCTATGAAGTGCTGTAGATGCGGGTCAAACCAGTATGCGTATGGCGCGTGATACTGGTTCAAGCAGCGAGCTGTCACTAAGTCGGTGCAAAGCGGGTGCTTGGTTCAGTTTAAAAGCATTGTTCGAGCAATGCAATACAGGTGGCTCATCAGGGTTAGGGAGAATTCTCATTCTATGGCTAATTTCCCTTACCTATAGAGTCCCCCAGCAGCTTTGCTGGATTTGAAGGGTTTGCTTTTTTCTCCTAAGAGTGTGACTCTTTTTCCCACTCTTAGGCATATTTGCTATGTGTGTTCTAGGCTAGATTTTAGTGTTTAATGTCTATGGGGTTTATCTCACCCTCACAGGAACCATCTCTATACACATGTGTTACACAGCACCCTCAGTGCAGTGACACAGGGGTGTCATAGTGACCCCCAAACATAGACTCCATACCCTGGGACTGACCACTGTCTCCCAGGGCATGTAAAGTCCCCATTGACTTTACTAGTCAATTTTTATGAACTAAACCAGAACAACCCATCTTACTATGGAGTTACTGGGAAGGTTAATATTTTTTCCCTGGTGTTCATTTTCGAGAGGGTACCGTACAGTGCCTCTATCAAAGGTTTCTGGCTGGTGGCAGTGGTTACTACTAAAAATATTCGACCGCGAATATTTCCCTATGGGATTTTCCCATTGTTCGAGGCTATCACTTTTAATGACGGCCTCTAACATACTGCCTGTTTATTTTATTATTAACTTTCCTCTGGTAAGTTTTACTTGCCAGAACTTTAATATAAATTCTTTCTCTTGTCTTTCTCTAAACTCCTAACCCAGGCCGGGGATCCTTTGTTTGTCCTTTTGGCGGTCTTCTGCCAAGAAGCCCTCCTTTCGGCGCCACTGAGTCTGGGGTGGATCTGTTGGGTATTTTGTGTAGATTTGGGGCCTGGCGGTATTTTCTTACCGCCAAAAAATAATTTAGCAACAATCACTCCTTGTATTCAGATTGGGTTATGTATAATAATAATACAGTGGATATGCATTATTTCAGTACACAGACATGCGTGGTTGGTATGCGTGGTTGGTATGCGTGGTTGGTGGTTTTTTTGGTGAGCATAATTCCTTTGTTTTATATATGGCCTGTAAGGATATTTAGCAAACAGCACAGAGTACAGCGCTACTGCACAAGTAGCAACATTTTTTTGCAGCACCACCACCACAAGGGTGCGGTGCATTGCTATATGGGTTAGCAGATTAACAAGGAAAGACAGACTATTCAGTCAAAAACAATTTTAACATATAAGATGCAAATCTATTTTTACAGTTAAAAGCACACGTGTTCATTTAAAAATGCACACTATTTTTCACCTGAAATGCCTATATTGCTAGAGACACATTTGAAAATTAACAGCTAACCTATTAACCATTAACCTGACTAATAAAACCTTATTTTAATATAACCCACTAATAAAATGTGTTCTCCACTGCAGAATTAGGCATACTCTGAAAACCATTTAAATGTGTGTGCAGATTTTTCTCTTCTCTTCTCTGCCTGATTCTCCGTGTTTTTGTGCACAGTAACTGCAGGAAGGAGGAAGTCAGATTTGCAACAATTGCAAATGTATAAGCGAAGCTATTGTTGAAGAGTAGGAGGATGAGAGATGATGGATTTCATTGGGACACGTCATACAGAGGGCTGAGAGGAAAGTTTTAGTGGGCAGTATCAAGGAAAAAGACAGGCAGACGTCTTTCTGCACTACTGGGGAGAAGACCTGGCTGTGGGGTCCTGACTGAATGCAGATTCCGGTGTCCTGCTGCAGTCGAGACTGAAGAGAGCTGAAAGAAAAACCTTTCCACTGGCTGAGGCATTCCTATCTGAAAAAGCTGAGAATTCCAGGCAATGACCCCGGCTTGAGAAGGCAAGCGTTCCTTTTTGCTGGAGTTAATCCAAGAGAGCCACATTCACAAAGAGAACAACTGAAGAACACTCAGATAAGGTAATTACCTAAGCGTGGGAGCCGGGTGTGTGCACGAAAATATGCAGTCAGTGTAGGATTCCTGTGCGTGTCTTAATCAAATACCAATGTTGCAATTTGAGTTCTGTTCTCCGCCACGCTCTTTGCAGTGTGACATAGAAAATGCTTTTACTGTACCATTTTATTTATTTCTGTAAAGAATGAGATCATGTCTAAATGCAACTTTTATAATACAGAAAATATTTGAAAACAGACGGGTGGTTTATTTTCTATTTACCATTACAATGCCAATGATGTGGGGAGATTTTTAAACAGTGCAATGGTCATTTTAAGACAGATGTGTGCATGTCAGAATCAGTATGAATAATTGTGAGTAACTGTAGCATAACTTGTTGGAGGTACATGAGCCAACGGGAAGAGAGACTCTCTGAACATAGCTCCCTACCGTATATAAGGTAGTGGAAATTACCACAAGACTACCACATATAGCTCTCTGTCGTAAATAAGTCAGTGAGTTCACCCATGGTGGCACACCAACACTATCACTGGAAATGTGGTATTCCTAGAATGCAGGTCTGAGGTCTCTCTAGTGATCACACGAAAAATCTAAGCAAAGATAAGGGATTCTGGACATTGGGGCCACAAATAAAACAAGGGAAGTATGCTCACCAAAATACCACCAACCACGTATACCAAAAATGCAGGTCTGGGTGCTGAAATAATGCATGTCCATTGTATTATTGTTGCACATGGCCAAATCTGAATACAAAGAGTGATTATTGCTAAGTTATTTTTCGGCGGTAATAAAATACCGTCAGGCCCCAAATCTCCACAAAATACCCTACATATTTATGGTGCGTTGCAGGCCGGGAAAGTGATCATAGAGTACCTACTGGGCGTGGCAAGCGTGTCTCACACTGCCATTTGCACATTAAAGGGAACCCATTTTATAATAGCAGTGTGCCACTAAAAACGAATTTCAGAATGTCACAAAGGGAAACCACATTCTCAGATCTAGTGCAATATTTAGAGGCAAAGTTATTTGCACATGGGAATTGGTCTTCGAATAGCACGTTAGAATGGAGTAACCGCATTCAGGGTGAGGTGCAGAAAGAAAAACTAGACAATATTTTTGCAGAAGGCAGCATAATTCAGGTCTGCCTTACAAGATTATTGAATGCAGCCGATAAAAGTGCAGAGAAAGACTGTTTAATACGGCTATGCGGCAAAATATGGTTTATTTTAAACAAGTCCCTGCGAATGCAAGAGAATGATACTCAGCTAATTAACAGGTTAAAGACTGAATTAGACGGGGCAAGTAAAAATCAGGAAATGTTGAGAGCAGAATTGGATGTATGCCAAAAAGACATGCAATTAAAATGCAGAGACTTTGATACTCAGTTATCCAAAAGCAAGAAACAATTTGAAGATAGTGAGCAAGAATTGACACACTTAAAAGCCTTAGTGGATCACATTAGGCAGGATAAAGATGAGGTTGTTTCAGAAATGCAGATTTTACAAAAAGAACATTGCGAAAAAGAAGGTGATCTCCAGAGTGCAGAACAAGAAATGATTAAAATGATCCAAGAAAGAGACAAGAGAAATAAAGAGTTCAATGAATGCCAAATGCAAATGTGCGATATGCAGGAGGCAATTAATAAAATGAGTGATGAAAATAATTACTTGCATGATGAAGCCAACAGACTCCTTAAAAAGTGTAAGGACTTAGAACAGCAAATGTGCATCCCCAGGTCCCAGGAGAGGCGGCAGGGTACCACATTCAATGGAGTGGAGGTGAATTCTAGCTCTGCCCAAAGAGCTAGTGCCCCAGTGACAGGGCCGGTGACTGAACTTGGTTGCAGCGCCCTTGGGGGATTTGATACTCCCATTGGGGGCAGCCACCAATCTCATACACCTGAAAACAGGATTGAATCACAAAATAGTGCAATTCCATGCATTGCAACAAGTAGCCCCATAAAAATAATGAAATCCATTAAAGCCCTGATCAAACCATTTAAAAAGGGAGGTGAATGCTGCATTGAGGATCACTTAGAAGCGGTACATGACATTTTTAAAGCGCTCCAGATACCTAAGGAACAGTACAGACAATATTTTCATTTAACTTTAGATGCCCCGACGGCCAGCATCATAAGGGGATTAAATGAACAGCAGAATATGACATGGCTGGAGTTTGAAAAAGAAATTAGGCGTCATTTTTCTCCTTTTCAGTCATTGCAGGAGGCAAAGAAAGTCGCGTACACTATTACTGCTGGACCTAATACATCCCCTCGCCAATTTTTACAAGACTTAAAAAGAGCATTCTCTCGCTTTGATGTATCTTTTGACTCAAATTCCAATGAGTTTAAAACCGCATACTTCTATGGGCTACAGAAAGACATCATATCCCAATTGGTCCGTGAATTTGACCGTGACAAGTCCCTTGAATGGATTGTACATCAAAGCACAAAGCTATATGAGTTACTCTATTGTCAGGGTAGAGAAAGTGATAAAATGAAAGATACTAGGCCTAAATCTAAAGAACCCTCAGCCACAGTAATGGAAATCAGGTCAGCCAAAATGTCCCTTGAGTCTGCTCAAAGCCAAGGTAAAAATAATGTGACACCTGAACAAAGGGGTAATCAACAAAGATCGCCATTTCCTGTACCAATGTTCCAATCACATGATCCTAGTAATAGAGAGAGCTACATCAGCCCTAGATATTTAGGAGATAGACCCCGGGTAAGATACCGGTCTGATATGGCAGGTATGAACAATAACCAGAGACAAAATCAAGATCAAAGAAACGATGGTCCCTACCAGTCATTGGGGACACAGAGTAGGTTTGATCCCAACACCATGATATATGGTAATCAGGATAGGCCCCGATATGTGGATCGATTTACTGATAATGGAAATCAACATAGGGGCCAGTACCCACAATCTGAGAGACAGGACATGAGGCAAAACGTGAACTACAGTCCACGCCAGTACAATGATTCCCCACCAGGGGACTATAATCAAAGGATGGGTGCAACCCGCTCCCCTCCACAAATAAATCAAGAGTTCAGAAACCATCCCAACCGGTATCAATCACCTGAGAGGTATCAGAATAGATCCAATCAGGGGGAAAACAACCAATATCGACCTAGGCCACAGAAAGAGGATCCTAGAGAGATGGAAAGGTTCCAGTGCCTTGAGGCCCAAGTGAAAATGTTAGCTGAGCAAATAGGAAAGCTCTATACAGCGCAAAAACAACCTTCCAAAGAGGGGGCTGATGGCCATAGCAATGACCGGGGGGCTTCCGAAAAGTGACTAAGTACTCATGATAACTGCAGTGCCAAAATGACAGATTGCTCTGATATAATTTTGCATAACGACTCTGAGATGTCTAATGGATTAAAAATGAAAGTACCAGTAAATGAAATTGTGACATAAAGTGCAAATACTTCTAAAAAAGAGGTACGGTTTAACTTAGAGCTAAATAAAACAGTAAAGATTTGCACAAATGAAAAAGAAACATTAGGAATTCCAAAAGAACAAAGGAACAGATTTAAGAAAAATGACTCATGCATGGGGAATACCAGTGAACAGGGAGTAAGTGGGGATGCCATAGCTCCTTCCCTGGGCAAGCAAAACAATGACCAAACACAGACAGAAAAAGGAAATACTCACAAGGAGGGTACAAGTCAATCACCTGAAAAATTCTTTGAGCCACATATTTTTGAAGAGGCTGAAAGGGCTGGTATTACACTAAATGATCACAAATGCACAGAATTAAAAAATGACAAATTGCTGAATGATGATGTTGTTACACATGTTCAGTTGGGAGGTTGTAATGTGGTCTCTGATGTTACCCAGATGGATGGGCGAACAGTGGCCGCACTCCAAAAAACTTCTGATCATGGAGAAATGAATAAAATATCTCGCACAGAAATGGGTAAAAAGGAGGGAAAAATGTATTTTCATTTACCAATGTGCTTAGCCAAAAGTGAAAAAGACCTGAGAAAGGTGAGCCCTGAAATCAGTAAGAATTCACATTTCTTATATGTATTAGAGGAAGTTGAGGACAGATATTATGCACCCATCACTGTAGAAGAAAAATGCCACACCTTCGCTATGATTGACACTGGCGCACAGGCCACAATTATGTCCAAGGAGCTGGTAAAGAGTATCAATGAAGGGAGGCCTCCACAGAGTCAGATCACAGTGAAGGCAAATCAAGGCCCAGTGCATAACTTTAATGGGGAGGAGGTGCCCATCATAGGTGTAACTGAGGTTGACATAAAAATAGGAAAGCACAGAATGAAACAAGAGGTATTGATCACATCTATTTGTGAAATTCCATTTCTGATGGGGACAGATTGCCTGAAAAGATTGTCTCCTCTCATAGATGGGGTGAATGGAGTGCTGTGGTCCTTAACCAAAAAACCATTGAGGCCTAAGAAACTAAAATCACAAAACAGCAATATAAAAGAATGTCACACCGTTGCCAAAACAAATGATGCTGTGGAGGTATATCTCCAGAATAGCTGCATACCTAGTGTCACTGTTATATTAATGTGTCAAGACAAAGATCAGAGCGACAATGAAAAACTACCTGTACAAATATACTTGGACCCAAGGAAAGATTGGCAGACTGCCATAGATGAACACACATTACGTTTCTATTTAAAAGAGAAAACATGCAAACAGAATATTGTTCCTAAAACAGATTCAGAAAAACACATTACCACTCTGGCAGAAATACACATGGAAGATGAGCAACCATGGGTTCACGTTGGTATAAATGATTATCTTAAAACAATAAAAGCCACTTTAGCGCTTGAACATGAAAGGAGTTTCATTAATGAGAAATTGTTGCAAAAAATTATGGAGAGGGAAGAAATCCCGAAATTTAGGATTAAAAACCAATATGTTTCTGGGTTGGACAGTCCAGACTTTGAAAACCGAATTACAGGCAGATGCATGCTTAAAATTAGCATTGGGCAGAAAACAATTTACCATAATGTATGGATAGTGAATGGAGCACAAAATGAATTTTACATGGGCAATGACATCATGCACAGAATGTGTATGGTGTTAGATTTCCTTAATCAAAAAATATGGTCACGCCTAGGTGGGCCGGCACCTGAATTTGAAGACAAAAGAAGGGCTTATCATTGTGCACAACTGGTTCCTTATGCCATCGAATTACAAATAAGGAAAGATACTATTATTCCTGCATTTACAAAACAGTTTGCAATAACACTGAAATGCAAAAATGGGCAGCAGATGAAAGGCTCTGATGCATTTGTATGCCTGAATGAATCCATAAAACAGCAAGGCCTGGATTATGAATACATTCCATTGGTAGACATTGGTGAGGGATCTGTAAAAATCATGGTAAATAATAAACGTTGTCAGGATATTCATTTAGAGGAAAACTCCCCATTAGGAATGGCCATACAAAAATCACATTATACGGCAGATTTAAATAACATGGTGATTGGGAATATTCCTGAAAAATATGTAGATGCCAAGGGCGAGTTGCCAGAACACCTGGACTCTCAGCCCAAAGGAATATTTAAAATTCATTCTGTGTATCCTTATGATTCAAATGAGACAGTGTGCTGCCATCAAGAGGATTGCATAATATTTAATTTAAATGAAAATGAAACAGGAAATCAGCCCATTGAAGTGGAAGCTGATATGCCAAAATATTTAAAAGTGGCAGCTCTACAAAAAGACACAGCCACACAGTTAGAGGAAAGCGCTGAGATTCCTTTACCAGAAGAGTTTCCAGAATTTTCCAGAATGGTAGAAGAGCAGATCTCCTTAGCGGATGCATGTGACAGCGATGAGGATCGAGACGACCTGAGGGAAATATTTATGGAGTTTAAGGATGTATTTGCAAAAGATGCTTATGATTGTGGTTTAACTGGTTTACATGTGGCCACACTACCAGAAGGTTGTAGCAGAAATCCAGTGTTTGTACGCCAGTATAGACTACCGCTGGCATGTTTAGAATCATTGGCAGAGATTATTAAAAATTTGGAATCACGGGGAATAATTAGGCCCATTCATAGCACATCCAATACGCCTATTTTAGGTGTGTTAAAGCCAAATGGTCAATGGCGGCTGTGTGCAGACTTAAGAGAGTTAAATAAAAGAGTACCAGTATCTAGATGGCCACTACCATTCATTGATCAGGACCTAGCTCAGATACATGGTTCAAAGGTATTTACCACATTAGATCTCACATCTGGATATTGGTGTGTGCCATTGGCAGAGGAGATACAACACCTATTTTCCTTTACATTTGACAGGACTCAATATGCCTGGCTTAGAGCTCCGTTCGGGTACATCAATAGTGGGAGTGAATTTGGCATATTTTTGAGAAAGGCCATGCCGGATGCAGCGGAAAGAGGAACAATAGTTTATGTGGATGATGTCCTGATAAAAAATGAAAACCTTAAAAGCCATTTTGATGAAATAAGACATGTGCTTGGCCAATTGCAGAAAGCAGGCGCCAAAGTATCTTTACAAAAAGCACAATGGTGCAAGAAAAAAGTGAACTTTCTAGGGCATGAAGTGACTGAACATGGGCTAAATCCACGAAGGAAGAAAATAGAGGCCATACAAAGATTAAAAGATCCTAAAAATGTGAAAGGAGTAAAAAGTTTATTAGGGATGACAGGCTATAACAGAAAGTTCATTGAGAATTATGCAGAAATCACTCAACCATTGACTAAACTGCTTAAACTAAATACTCCCTGGAGATGGGAAAGAGAGCAGTATGATGCAGTGGCTAGATTGAAGGAATGTCTTGTAAAGGCACCATGTTTAGCATACCCCATAAAGGACAGGGATTTCTTTATAGAAATAGGCTTTTCTGAACATTGTATGTCAGCAGTGTTATCACAAAAACACGATTTGAATCACAAAACCATTGCATATGCAAGTAAGGCATTTTCCCAAGTTGAAATGAAATTTAATGAATGTGAGAAGGCCCTATTAACCACTGTGTGGGCGCTACAACATTTTCGCCCCATTGTTCAGGGAGAAAAGGTGATTATTGAAACAAATCATCAACCTTTGCAATTTTTAGAGAGTAAAAGAATTAGATCAGGCAATCTAGCGCAATCCAGAATCACTTCATGGACGCTGGCATTACAAGGTTTTCCCGTAGAAGTAAGATATGGACAAAATAAAAAGAGCCCAATTGCTCAAGGGTTAGCTGACTTACATGACTGTGCAGCTGAACAAATAACAAATGAAATGGATGTGGAAGCTAGTTTACAGGAATTTGAACAATCACCACACAAAGCTTTTGATGAAAAAACATGCAAGGATTTGCCAACTGTATATGTGGACGGTTGTGCTTTTCACATTGAAAATGACAATAATAAACAATTAGTGGCAGGAATAGGAAATGTCTGGTTGAAATGTGAAGGCGTTCCTAGTATAGGGATGAGGATTGGAGATAGGAGCAGTCAGGTGGCGGAATTGGCAGCCATCTATAAAGCAATTGCTACTGCAGTTGATAAAAAGTTCAGTGAAATTGTCCTGGTGACTGATTCTGACTATGCACGGAATAGCTTTGTGGAGTATTTGCCTGGTTGGAAAGCAAGAGGCATGGTTACATACAACAAAAAGCCACTTAAACATGGAAAAATGATACAAGCCATAGACAAATTGGTGTCAGAAAATAATTTAACAATATACTGGAGAAAAATTCGTGGGCATTTAAAAACACCAGGAGAGGATAAGGAGGGAAATGATAAGGCAGACCATCTGGCTAAGATTGGGGCTGTGATGGGAGAATTGCTACCTATTGATTATTTAATGGGTGAAATACAAAGTGATGCAGTCACACGTTCTAAAGCACCAAAGGAGGTAGATCAACCGGTGGTGCAGTGGAGTCATGACACGCCAGACCAAGATTTGATTGAGGCACAAAAGAATGATCAAATTTTGGGAATCTATTATAATCATTTGATAGATCCTGAACAAAATCCTTTAACAGAAAATGATTGTATGGGAAAAGAAGAGTTGAGGGTGTTATTAAAGAACAAAACACGAATTAGATTACAGGATGGACTCATGATTAGAGAGTCCATAACAGGGCAAATACAGTGGGTAGTACCCCTTTCATTCAGAGGACTAATGCTACACCATGCACATGATGCCATAACTGCAGGCCATAGAGGTTCACAAAAAACATTAGAAATACTAAAAGATTATGCTTACTGGCCTCATATGTCCCAAGATGTGGAATTATATACTAGAGGATGTCTAGTATGCGCCCAATTTAAACCTGCTTCACCAATGCATAGAGCACCATTGATGAAAAGAGGCCTAACTCTCCCATGGTCAGATTTGCAAATAGACTATGTAGGTCCTTTAAAAAGGTCGAGCAGGGGACACCGTTATATTTTGAGTGTGGTATGTTTGATGTCAAAGTGGATTGAGTGCATTCCTGCACCAGATTGTAGTGCGCAAACAGCAGCCACATTGCTGGTGAACCATGTGTTCTCAAGGTTTGGGTTGCCGCAAAGAATTGAGTCAGACAGAGGAAGTCATTTCACAAGTACTCTAATGAGCAAGGTATGGCAAATACTAGGTGTGAAAAGGAAACTACATATCGCATATCGGGCGGCGTCTTCAGGTACAGTTGAAAGAAGCAATAGGTCTGTTGTGGATATTTTAAAGAAATTTGTGGCAGAAGCAGGTTCCAGCTGGGATTTGCGTTTACCATTGGTTTTGATGGCAATCAGGTCGACTCCTGCCAAAGCAACAGGTGTTAGCCCCCATGAGGTCTTAACAGGTAGGAAAATGGTGTTACCACAACACCTACTATACAGAACACATGAGCAAACTCTAGTGAGTGCATCCACGGTTCATGAATATATTGATGAACTGAGGAGGCATTTGCAACATGCATTTGCTTTTGTGCAGAGAAATCTGGAAAGAGCTGCTGACAGTGCAAAGTCATATTATGATAAAAAGACATCAGTAAAGGAATACAGTGTAGGGGATCAGGTGTACAAGTTTCATTTTGGAAAAAGTAAACAGAAAAATTCTAAATTTCTAGCAGCCTGGCAGGGGCCATTTCGAATTATAGATAAAGTCTCTCCTGTAGTGTATAAAATTTTGAAAAATGAAGGTGAAACAGCAATAGAGCAGTTTGTCCATGTAAATCAAATCAAACCATGCCATCCCAGACATGAGATCAGGCAGCTTGAGCATGTGGAAACGGATAGAGTCCCTTGAGAAAATAAATGGGTGTAATCAGGAGGCAGTGACAAAGAAGTAAAAAAAGTTGATTGTTATGATGGCACATAAACACTGTAATATATGTAAAAATATATAATATAAATAAATAAATAAATAAATAAATAAATAAATAAATGCACATATAATGGAAGCTCATGGTTGGTGTGCAGAGAGAAAGTGTATTAAATATTGAATGCTGTTTTATATATGCTTGTTTTCTTTTAACTTGTATTTGATTTCAGAAAAAAAAAAAAACAGAAAAAAATATAAACGAAATATTTTTACCAAGCATGTTTTATTTTTGGCAAAAGGTGGAAATTAGTATTGTGCTATGTACTTAATCTGTTTATTTTCTATTTTGATTTAGACAATTAACATTATTTGGTCGGAGGTTCCGGGATCAGAGGCCACGGGAGACGATGGAGTCCTGGAGTCCCCTGGATGAAGACCAAAAGATGCCTGCCTCCAGGTGGAGGTGAAGACAAAATAACCGGAATGCCAAAAGAGATGACTACTGTGGATTCAAGATTGCCAAGATGAAAGAGTACTCGAATGAACCGAATAACATCGCTGGTCGGGACATACCAAAAGAGACAAAACAAAAGTTCCGGCATATGAAGTTCCACGTATTTATTATTTTAATTATTTATTTTAACTTGTTATGTTACTTATTTGTTTTAGTTAGTTGTTTTATTTCATTGTTTTTAATTGACTTGGAAAATTTAAACTTAAAGTAATGCCACTTCCACTGAGAAGGCAAATGTGGAACATTTTATGAACTGATGGACTCAGATGAAATGTTGATTGCAAATTTTCATTGATGCACATGAATATTCATTTTGTTGGATTGCTATATTGTAAGAAAAAATAGAACAAGTTGTTTTTAGGAATTGGCTTGGATTATAGCCAAGTTCTAAAAACAAAAGGAGGGTATATGTAAGGATATTTAGCAAACAGCACAGAGTACAGCGCTACTGCACAAGTAGCAACATTTTTTTGCAGCACCACCACCACAAGGGTGCGGTGCATTGCTATATGGGTTAGCAGATTAACAAGGAAAGACAGACTATTCAGTCAAAAACGATTTTAACATATAAGATGCAAATCTATTTTTACAGTTAAAAGCACACGTGTTCATTTAAAAATGCACACTATTTTTCACCTGAAATGCCTATATTGCTAGAGACACATTTGAAAATTAACAGCTAACCTATTAACCATTAACCTGACTAATAAAACCTTATTTTAATATAACCCACTAATAAAATGTGTTCTCCACTGCAGAATTAGGCATACTCTGAAAACCATTTAAATGTGTGTGCAGATTTTTCTCTTCTCTTCTCTGCCTGATTCTCCGTGTTTTTGTGCACAGTAACTGCAGGAAGGAGGAAGTCAGATTTGCAACAATTGCAAATGTATAAGCGAAGCTATTGTTGAAGAGTAGGAGGATGAGAGATGATGGATTTCATTGGGACACGTCATACAGAGGGCTGAGAGGAAAGTTTTAGTGGGCAGTATCAAGGAAAAAGACAGGCAGACGTCTTTCTGCACTACTGGGGAGAAGACCTGGCTGTGGGGTCCTGACTGAATGCAGATTCCGGTGTCCTGCTGCAGTCGAGACTGAAGAGAGCTGAAAGAAAAACCTTTCCACTGGCTGAGGCATTCCTATCTGAAAAAGCTGAGAATTCCAGGCAATGACCCCGGCTTGAGAAGGCAAGCGTTCCTTTTTGCTGGAGTTAATCCAAGAGAGCCACATTCACAAAGAGAACAACTGAAGAACACTCAGATAAGGTAATTACCTAAGCGTGGGAGCCGGGTGTGTAACGAAAATATGCAGTCAGTGTAGGATTCCTGTGCGTGTCTTAATCAAATACCAATGTTGCAATTTGAGTTCTGTTCTCTGCCACGCTCTTTGCAGTGTGACATAGAAAATGCTTTTACTGTACCATTTTATTTATTTCTGTAAAGAATGAGATCATGTCTAAATGCAACTTTTATAATACAGAAAATATTTGAAAACAGACGGGTGGTTTATTTTCTATTTACCATTACAATGCCAATGATGTGGGGAGATTTTTAAACAGTGCAATGGTCATTTTAAGACAGATGTGTGCATGTCAGAATCAGTATGAATAATTGTGAGTAACTGTAGCATAACTTGTTGGAGGTACATGAGCCAACGGGAAGAGAGACTCTCTGAACATAGCTCCCTACCGTATATAAGGTAGTGGAAATTACCACAAGACTACCACATATAGCTCTCTGTCGTAAATAAGTCAGTGAGTTCGCCCATGGTGGCACACCAACACTATCACTGGAAATGTGGTATTCCTAGAATGCAGGTCTGAGGTCTCTCTAGTGATCACACGAAAAATCTAAGCAAAGATAAGGGATTCTGGACATTGGGGCCACAAATAAAACAAGGGAAGTATGCTCACCAAAATACCACCAACCACGTATACCAAAAATGCAGGTCTGGGTGCTGAAATAATGCATGTCCATTGTATTATTGTTGCACATGGCCAAATCTGAATACAAAGAGTGATTATTGCTAAGTTATTTTTCGGCGGTAATAAAATACCGTCAGGCCCCAAATCTCCACAAAATACCCTACAGGCCCCAATATCCAGAACCCCTTTTTTTTGTTTAGATTTTTCGTGTGATCACTAGAGAGACCTCCGGCTTGCATTTCAGGAACACCACATTTTCATTTTTAGTGTGCCACCATGGTCTTATCTACGGCAGCGAGCTATCATGCGGTATCTATCACCAACTTATTTACGTTTGGTGAGCTATATCCAGGGCCTCTCTTTCTGCCGACTCCGGCAGACTATAACACACAAAGTTAGTTATAATTGCTCATACTGAATGACATTGTACACACAGCTGCAGCCAAGTCTTATTTTTAGCTACCTTAAAAATGACAATTGCACTGTCTAAACATCTCCCCACATCATCAGCACTGTATTGGTAAATGCACAAAGGAAAGAGAAAATAAAACACACCACCCGTCTGCTTTCAGATATTTTTGTGTATTATAAAAGTTGCATTTGAACACGATCTCACTCTTTTTACAGAAATAAATGAAATAGCACAGTAACAGCATTATTTATGATACACTGAGAAGAGAGTGGCGAGGAACAAGAATTCAATTTGCAACATTAAACACGTGGGTAAAGCACAGGAATCTCCTTTCCTACACTGACTGAATATTTTCGCACACACACTCAGCCCCCACACTTCAGCGAGATAATTACCAGGCTTGTTCAGCATGTAACTTCTTTGGCTGGTCGCCTTCTGGAGGGGTTCACCCAGCAAGGACAAGCATTTGCTGTCACTCAAACTGGGACTTGTTGACTGGAAATCCCAGTCTCTGCAACCAAGTTGAATCTGCTTTAGGAATCAGGCATCCCCAGCTATCAACCCAGTCCTTCTCCGAGCTGTGTCAAGATGTCTCTCCCCAGCTTCTTCCCAGAGATTATACAAGAAAACTCTGGTTACCTCCTACCAAAGGATCCTAACCAATAAAATTCTATCATGCCCTATCCACCCTCTGCACACAATGGCTTGGCTTATACAGTTGCAACTGTAACCAAACTGATTTCCTGCTTATTCGAGTCTTTCCTTCCTGCAAATACTGTGGACAGAGCGCAGATAGAAGCAAAGAAAAAATCTGAATGTAGTCTGAAATGAGTTTCAGCCTGCCTCATTTTGCAGTGTAGAACACATTATATTATTAATGAGTTAGCGTGTTAGTTTTTTGTTAATGAGGTTAGTTGATTAATCCTCAAATGTGCCAAGTACCATCTAAGTACTGTTGGCTGTGGATTGGACTGGACTGCCCTGTCTTTTGGATTGTTCGTGCAGCGCCGCCTCTGCCCTGCGCTGCATTGCACCTGCCTTTCCTGTTGCCGTGTGTACGGCTTGGACTTTCTGTAAGCCAGGAGGACGTCTCACTGTGTGACACACAGTTTGCCTGGCCCTCGAACGAGGAAAGGAGGTTTCCCTTTCAGAGGAGGCCCCGCCCCCTGTGCCGGGTGACGCCCAGGAAGCCTCTTTGAAAACCAGCCTCCTCGCGCACCCGCGCCGCGCACCTGCCAAGTACCATCTAAGTACTGTTGGCTGTGGATTGGACTGGACTGCCCTGTCTTTTGGATTGTTCGTGCAGCGCCGCCTCTGCCCTGCGCTGCATTGCGCCTGCCTTTCCTGTTGCCGTGTGTACGGCTTGGACTTTCTGTAAGCCAGGAGGACGTCTCACTGTGTGACACACAGTTTGCCTGGCCCTCGAACGAGGAAAGGAGGTGACTGATTTCAACATACTGACTTGTCCTTGCCCACTTGCCTTGTTGTCCCTCACTTGCCTTGTTCCCCGGGAAGGGAACCTTTCTTGTTACACTACTTTTTTTGCTGCTTTACCGCCTTACCAGCGCTGCCCTGGAGGTGTGGTTAACGTTCTTTCCTTTGTGTTCCTCCCCCCTAGGTTTCCCTTTCAGAGGAGGCCCCGCCCCCCTGTGCCGGGTGACGCCCAGGAAGCCTCTTTGAAAACCAGCCTCCTCGCGCACCCGCGCCGCGCACCTGCCAAGTACCATCTAAGTACTGTTGGCTGTGGATTGGACTGGACTGCCCTGTCTTTTGGATTGTTCGTGCAGCGCCGCCTCTGCCCTGCGCTGCATTGCGCCTGCCTTTCCTGTTGCCGTGTGTACGGCTTGGACTTTCTGTAAGCCAGGAGGACGTCTCACTGTGTGACACACAGTTTGCCTGGCCCTCGAACGAGGAAAGGAGGTGACTGATTTCAACATACTGACTTGTCCTTGCCCACTTGCCTTGTTGTCCCTCACTTGCCTTGTTCCCCGGGAAGGGAACCTTTCTTGTTACACTAGTTTTTTTGCTGCTTTACCGCCTTACCAGCGCTGCCCTGGAGGTGTGGTTAACGTTCTTTCCTTTGTGTTCCTCCCCCCTAGGTTTCCCTTTCAGAGGAGGCCCCGCCCCCCTGTGCCGGGTGACGCCCAGGAAGCCTCTTTGAAAACCAGCATCCTCGCGCACCCACGCCGCGCACCTGCCAAGTACCATCTAAGTACTGTTGGCTGTTCGCGGTTCGCGTGGAGCGCGGAGGCGGCATCTAGACCTCCAGTAGCGTTTCTCATGGTATAGTGTGGCGAGTGCTCAGGTTTTCCGCTTGACACTGCTATTGCGCAATCCACTCGACATCTTTGTTGTAAATTCTGGTATTGCGGCCCACCAGTTCGTATACAGCGGGGTCAGCTTCTGGTGAGTTTCCTTAAGTGGGGTGCTCTCTTCTTTGTGTCTAAGGCAAGATAGATGTGTACCTGCTGTGTACCTGCTCTGGCATAATTCCAGAATGTTTTTCTTATGTGCTTAGAGTCTATGTTTACACCTTGGTAAACTTCTTAGTGAATCTACGGAGGAAATTTCAAGAAGTGTAGGCCTGTGCTATTGCATTACCTGGCCCTTAGTGGTTTGGCACCACCCTTGTCCTTGGATAAAAAGGGGTGGTTTTCATTGTTTGGTTTTGGGGCGTGTAGAGGTGTTGAGCATGAGCCCAACTTTAAGAAGTGGCTGTAAAACTGGCTCACATCCGCAGGAACCCGCCCAAGAGTCTGTTGTTAACACCCAACTCACCCTTCCCCCTCAATTTCTGGCAGCATCTGATCTCTCACCATCTATGGCTGCCTTACTAATAGAGAGGGGGGCTGGGCTGGGCCATGAGGAGTGTAATGAGACTGTCTCAACGGTTGTACCACCATTGGTCTTCCCCCTATCCCTACATGGTTTGCCCCCGTCTTCGGCAGTGTCAACCTTCTCAGTCCAAGAAGCTAATGAGTATGTTGGGGAAGAGGGTGACGTTACTAATCATGGTCACGAATTAGATTGCTCGCCTATCCAAGGCCTTCGAGGCCTTCCTTGTTTCGCCGACACTTCTATGCTGGCCCCCACCATTGTTAGTGAACTAAGCAAAAGAGTGCGTCTCTCGTTGGGACCCTCGTCTCCTGCGTCGACTGCTTTTCCCTTTCGTGAACAAGTTCACTTTCATCTTCCCTCAGAAACCAATAGTGAAAAAGATGGCGACAACGGGACTATCCCGTCGACCTCCCTGAATAGGGGTTTGGAAGGGGGAGCCGCCTCTTTCTATGATAATATTCAGACTGGTGAAGAGTTGTCTGTAGGGCCCTTTCCTTTAGGAGGTGTGGACCCCTTCTCTTCGGTGAAAGATGAGGTAGACCTCGCAGCCCGAAGGGGTGAAGTGAGATCGGCATCTACCTCAGAGGACTTTTGCTCACACACTCAGCTCAATGAACCTTCCAACTTTCCTGTAATCTCACGTATTCTTAACTTGCTGGACAAGGGTCATGAGCTTACACATTGCTCCATAAGGGAGATGCAGTCTTCATTATCGTTTATGAAAGACAAGATGGCCAGATTGGAAGGTTTTATTATAGCAGAAGAACATTCCAGATCCTTCTATCTGGCCCAATTTCAAAAAATGCTGGAGAATGTCCCAGATAGAGTAATTCAGCACCCTTCTACTATTTTGACTTACACTCAAGGTTCCCAAACCGACCCGGGAACTTACCCTATAGTTTCCTCACAGATTCCTTGTTTTCAGGTTGCGAAAGGGGATAAGCGGGTTATGTTGGAGCATGCAAACTCGGAGGCCATAGACTTGGTGGAGGTTCTTAAACTCCAGCACGACCGTCTATTACAGAAAGAGCAACTTCTTTATAAGATGGCCGCAACCGAGCATCATTTGGATCCCTTAGATCCCCCAAGAGAGGCATCCAAAGTTTCTCCAGGTTTTGCTGCTCCTCCTGACAGCCCCTCCCCCCTGATTGACATTATTGAGGCCCTGCCTAGTCCTGTATCGATGGCGGCGGATGTATTCCCGGATTTGGAGGAAGGACCTGTGGTGCATGAAGGAAGACATTTTGTCTCGCGAAAAGCAAGGAAGTCCTTCCTAAGAGCTCAAAAACGCCTAAACCTTACCAAGGCTAGTCAGAAGAAAGCTACCCCTAAAACACCAACTCCCGGTTGTGCCCAGTTGCCCTCGGAATCTAAAGTAATCTTGGGTACTGGGACTAGCCACGATGATCTTGGTCTAGTCTTATGTGATCTTAATGAGGAAAGCAGGAAACACCTACAGATTGCAGCATTGAAAAAAGGCAATATTCAGATCGCCCCATATGGCCCACAAGGAACTCCCACGTTCAAGCTGCAATCTCAGCTTCATTCCTTCTTTCCCAATATCCAACCTAGAAAGGCGAGCACTACGATTCCAGCCGAGGGCACCGTGACACCTGCTGTGAGCCCAACTAGCGCCCCCTTACAGTTGGAAAGAGTGTCGGATGGTAAGGCAGTAGCTGCCATTCCTTCTGCACCTCTCCTTGTGGTAGTTGAAGATAGCGCTTGTCCCCCCCTCCTTTCAGAAGCACCTGTGATTCTGGCGTCCCCGGTACGGCCGCCCAGTGTGGAGGTTGTGCACTCCCCACATACAGTGGCAGGGAAATCCATTCCTGACACCCTGTCTTTCATACATACACCAAAGGACATGAAACTAATCCTGGGTTGGACTAGTAATCCAGAGATAAATGGCCCTGCTCGTATAAATAGGTCTTTTTTGATGAATTTGTTTTTCCATATTCCAGCGCTTAGGAATCTTTCATCCAAGGACCTTGACTGGGTCAAATTGGCAACTCTTAACAACCAGAGAGCCCTCTGCAGAGTCCAATCGCAGATTATAACTAAGATGCTGATGGAGTTTGCTGAGGACTTTCATTCTATTGGTCTCATACCATGCCTATTTTCGGATATGGATAGTGCATGGGCCTTTCTTGACTGGGTGCCTCCCACTTTGCCAGCATGTCCAGTGGGTCCAGGCATGGATTCGTCCGACTCCCAGGTTACTCAATTATCACTCCAACTAGCATCGCTAACCCAAGCACTGAGTGGGCTGGCTTGGCTGGAACCTTTGATAAAAACAGCTGCAGCCATTAAAGGGCCCACTCCGGGCTCATAATTGGCCAGTCTGACCATCTCATCTTGGAATTGTTGTGGCCTGGGTAACCTGGTAGGATGGCATAAGCGGGTTGTTCCTGAGAAGAAACCAGACATATTATTTCTGCAGGAAACGATGAGCCTAAATGAGATTACTCTCGATGGTTATTCCAGTTTTTCTATTCCAGCCAGCCGCATACTTGCAGGCCGTCCTTCCGGGGGTATCGCTGTTCTTATTAAAAATGGTCTCAAAGCTGTGGCCTCTATACTGGATACCTCGATATCATGCATTCTGGTGGAGTTGTCGTTTGAAACCACTAAGGTCTCGCCCTTGCTTCTAATGTCGCTGTATTGGAATCCTAAGTCAGTTTCTCTTACTTGTCTTTTGGAGGATCTGGACAGGATTTTGGGCCATGCCTCTGTTTCGTGCCCCAATCACGAAATTGTGATCGGTGGCGATTTAAACTCATATCTACAGTTGTCTAATATAACATGCTCTCCTACTTCCTGTTCCTCCTACGCTCAACAAGCTTCTCTTAGAGGGCAACAACTGACAAGTTTCTTTGAAAAATGGGGCATTTACCCAATTCACTTGGCACCTCATTCTCTACAGACTTCATGGTCTCGGGGCAATGCTTCTTCCCTTATCGACTATGTCCTGGCATCCAAAGTGTGTTCTGGGTTGCTTGATCCAATCTCAATTTTAGACCTGGGCCTAAGCGACCACCACATGCTGTGCTCGAAATTCCATATGAGGTGTGATGCCTATATGTCGTCACCTCCTGCCTGTTTGGCGGTTCCCAACAGAAGTACCATCTCTGTCAACTGGAATCCTGTTGTGTGCAGGAAACTGGTGTTTCTGGTGAATAGAGACCTTATAGTTTGCCATGACGACTCCATATCGTTGGGGAATATCGAAAAAATTAACGAAAGAAATATCAATATGATCCAGACACACCTCGTATCCTTAGCGAAGGATGCTTTGTGTAAAGGTATCCCATTGGATGCCCATCCAAACTTGAATCAGATTGCAATCTTAAAAAAGCAAAAAAATCGCGAATTGGCCAACATAAGGAAAATGTCACTCAGTCCTCCTATCTATCATCGTGAAAAAAACTATATCATTCAGCGCTTTAAGCACCAAATAAAGCCCCTACATCAAGCTGCCTTTACCTTCGTCAACCAACGTATGATTAGTCTGCTCTGCAAAAAAAAAACTCGAGAGATATGGGCCATTTTAAGAAATCCGTCAGGTAAGGCAGATACCCGCTCTGTGGCGACCATCTGGGGACTGGAATGGGAGAAGTTTTTTTCCCAAAAATATGCTCTGCCAACTATGCATTCCAAAACAGAAAGTAGCTGTATGCAATTGTCCTTTCTGCGGGTTTGTCCCTGGGATATAAAGGATATTATATGGGCAATCTCCCATCGAATTCTTCTAAAGCAGCTGGGCCAGATGGGCTGCCCCCCTGCGTTCTAAAAGACGATCCCTATTTCTGGGCCAGATATCTCCTTCCTTGCTACCAGTTGATCTACAACACTGGCAATATTCCAAAATCATGGCTGACCGCCATAATCATTCCAATACACAAAAAGGGTGCTCTAAGCAATCCTCTAAACTTTAGGCCTATTGCCCTTATAGATACAGCTGCGAAAATCTTTGCACGACTGATCCTGTCAGAACTAGAAGTCCATATACATGACCTAAACATTCTCTCAAAAGCCCAGGTCGGTTTTCGGAGAGCAATGGGCACTCAACTAAATGCTTCAATTTTAGCCCATCTCCTTCGGAATGCTAACTCCAAGTCAAATGGAACCATATACATGGCAACACTGGATCTTTCAGCTGCATTTGATAATGTGCTTCGCACGCGGCTCTGGCAAAAGATGCTGGCTTATGGTATACCATCTACACTAGTAGCGTTAATTGCAGCACTACACCGGAATACATCTTACAGGGTTCGTATCAATGCGGAAGGGTTATTGACTGACAACATACCTACGTAAATAGGTGTCAAACAGGGCTGCAATTTGGCTGCAGTCCTATTCAATCTTTACCTTGCCGATATTGACAAGATTTGGCAGGGTTCCAATTCTTTTCCGGCAATGCTGGGTTCCTTGCGGCTCCATTGGCTAGCATTTGCCGATGACGTCATAATATTCGATAGAGTGCCGTTTGGACTCCAAAATAAATTAAACCTGTTTGGCGAATACTGTAAACTGAATAACATGACTATCAACTCAGCCAAATCATACATATTGGTTTTTACCGCCAAAAAAAAGCTTCCGAGATTCAACCTTACAATAAATGCCCAGCCGATCTTGAGAAAAGAAGAGATCAAGTATTTGGGCTATCACCTATCGAATGGGACGTCTATTAGCAAATGGCGCACAGTGTTGAACGCGAAGTTTAACCCACTATTGGCCCAAATGAGAATTATTTTCATCAAATATTGTCGTTTCTCCCTCCTGCCTCTCATACAATACTATACCATGAAAATAGAGCCCATTCTTCTATATGCAGTTGACATGTGCCTTCTGAATTTGGGGCCCCTTCTAAATCTCCTACAAGGTAAACTTTGGAAGAAGACTTTGGTGCTTCCCGGATATCTACCCAATGCCATCATTATACATGAATTGGGCTTATATCCATTAGAAGATAAATATCTTTGGAGGATTGTAACTGCATTTTCCAAAATGATCTCCCCACCCCCAAATTCACTTTATGAGGACTTTCATGAAATGCTTGCTGGAAAGTGTCCAACTTCGATCTACACAGTGAAAGAGAAGATACAAGCGATCTTAACTTCATTGAATATGACGCTGGATGATTTGATTAATACCCCCGCTAAAGTTAAAAGGCGTTTCTTTAAAAATTCCTGGGCTCGCAATTCCGATCAGATTGGAGGCTATTCTTCCTTTAACAACTATGCCACCTTTAGGCATGCAGTTACACCTCGGCTGCCATATATTTTATGTTTTCCGGACAAAGTAGCAAGAAGGTCCTATATGCGCTTCCGCCTGGATCTTATCCAGACGGGTGCTCGTATTAGGAATTGGGACTGTTACAGGGTTTTGGCAAAATGGGAGGGATGCAGATTTTGCTTAGATACATCTGAGCCCGAAACCCTGGAACACCTTTTTATGTACTGCGATTTCTTTGCGAAGGATAGGCAATGTTGCTTGGTCGCATATTTTACCTCTTATTCTCTGTTTGAATGTCACCTAGTATGGCTAAGATGCATGCAGGGTAATTCAAAGTCCATTATACTAGCAACTGCCAGACTGGTTGCAATAATTGAGGAACAACTGCTGTCACTCAATAGGACCTTTTGGAGAGGGTAAATTTTGGGTGCTTGAGATGTTGTCTTCCTTATGATTGATGGCATTAGCCAACTAGCTGTGGGAGTAGTTAAGTGGTGGAGGGCTGCGATGCCAATTTATCATCATTGTCATGTTATGTTTGGTTTGCTATCTGATGTTTTAAGATTCCCATTTGCGATTACTGGTGATGTATTGGAAATATGTCTAAGTGTTTTTACTATCTTTTTACTGTTTTTAGTTGTTCAAGTATTGATCAACTTTGATCAAACTGTTTTGTTTTACATGATTTCTATGTGTTATGTATTATTTGTAAAGGTGTAAATTAATTTTTGCTACCAAAACAAATAAACAAATAAAAAAAAATAAAAAAAAATCCTCAAATGTGTCTCCTGCAACAGAGGAATTTCAGGTAAAAAGAAAAGAATTGTGTGCATTTTGAATATGAAAAATAAAATGCGCTTTTAAATGAGAAAATGGTTTGTTTTTAACCTGTGTAGCCTGTTTTCATTTACATCTCCATATGTTGCACTGGCAACACATAGCTTGAAGCAATTGCATTAAACCCATGCAGTGGCGCTGCATAAAAAAAATGCTCAATAACACATGTCTTGCTGTACCACATTATATCAATGCATCAAACCCATGCAGTGGCGCTGCACTTCAGAAAACATGCTATACATTGATCCTGTGCAGTGGTGCTGCGCTCTGTGCTCCCAAAACATGCTAAACAATCCTACATATACCCTCCTTTTTTTTAGAACTTGGCTACAATCCAAGCCAATTTTAAAAAAACAACCTGCTTCTTTTCTTCTTTTCAAAATGTAACAATCCAATACAATTAACATTCTTGTTGTGAAGATGAAAATTGAAAAATCACTGTTCAATCAACCTAATATTAAAATTCATCTGAATTCATCAATTCTTATAAAATGTTCTACATTTGCCTTCCCAATGGAAGTGTCCATAGTCCAGTGTTTCAATTTTATACTTGAAGTCAATTGAAAATAATAAAATAAAACAACTAACTAAAATAAATATTTAACATAACAGATTAAAACAATCAATTAAAATAATAAATACGTGGAACTCCATATGCCAGGACACTTGTCTGCCTCTTTTGGTTCATTTGGGTACTCTTTCATCTTGGTACTCTTGGATCCTTTTCTATAGAAGTCATCTTTTCTTTGGCATTCCAGTTATTTTGTCTTCACCTCCACCCGGAGGCAGGCATCTTTTGGTCTTCATCCAGGGGACTCCAGGACTCCATCGTCTCCCGTGACCTCCGGTACAAATATGTTAATATTCTAAATCAAACAGAAAAGAAACTGATTAAGTATATAGTACAATACCAATTTCACCCTTTTGCCAAAATAAAACACGCCTTCTAAAATACTTCGCCTTTTTTCCTTTCGCCTTCTGAAATTAAGCACAGGTTATAGAGAACAAGCATACATAAAACAACATTCAATATTTAAAGCATTTTCATTCTGCAACTTCAGCTTCTATTTTTTTTAATATCATATATATATTTATACTACAGTGTTTATATACCATTTCAACCATCTTTTTTTTTAACTTCTCTGTCACTGCCTCCTGACTAGACATAGGGCCTCATTACAACCCAGGCGGTAAATTCCCTACTTTACCACCATGGTGTAAACTCCGTTTACACCATGGTGGATGGCGGATTTACCGCCCCATTCCAAGGTGAGTGGGGCGGTAAATCCCCATTCCCCATTTACCCTTCCCCATTCCCATTTTTGCCCCATAGGGCATAATGGGAGTGGGGAAGGTGCTAATTACGGCACCGTAAATTAGGGTGCCGTAATTAGCACCAAGGCGGGTTAGCGCCTTGCATTGTAACGCTTGCTAAAAGCAGGCGTTAAAATGGTAATCAGGCGTTAAGGCTTAACGGCGCCGACGGCGCCGTTAAACCCTTAACGCCTGGGTTGTAATGAGGCCCATAGTCACTCCACGTTTTTACATTCAAGGGACTTTATCTGTTTCTACATGCTCAAGCTGCCTGATCTCGTGTCTGGGATGGCATAGCTTAATCTGATTTACGTGCACAAATTGCTCTATTGTTGTTTCACCTTCAGTCTTTAAAATTTTATAAACTACAGGAGAAACCTTATCTATAATTCGAAATGGCCCCTGCCAGGCTGCTAGAAATTTAGAATTTTTTCCAAAATGAAACTTATACACCTGATCCCCTACACTGTATTCTCTCACTGATGTTCTTTTATCGTAGTATGACTTTGCACTGTCAGCAGCTCTTTCTAGATTTCTCTGCACAAAAGCAAATGCATGTTGCAAATGCTTCCTCAATTCATCAATGTACTCATGAACTGTGGATGCACTCACAAGTGTCTGCTCATGTGTTCTGTATAGTAGGTATTGTGGTAACACCATTTTCCTACCTGTTAAGACTTCATGTGGACTAATACCTGTTGCTTTGGCAGGAGTTGATCTGATTGCCATCAAAACCAATGGTAAACGTAAATCCCAGCTGGAACCTGCTTCTGCCACAAATTTCTTTAATATGTCCACAACAGACCTATTGCTCCGTTCAACTCCACCTGAAGAGGCTGCCCGATATGCAATATGTAGTTTCCTTTTCACACCCAGTATTTGCCACACCTTACTCATTAGAGTACTTGTGAAATGCCTTCCTCTGTCTGACTCAATTCTTTGTGGCAACCCAAACCTTGAGAACACATGGTTCACCAGCAATGTGGCTGCTGTTTGCGCACTACAATCTGGTGCAGGAATACATTCAATCCACTTCGACATCAAACATATCACACTTAAAATGTAACGGTTTCCTCTGCTCGACATTTTTAAAGGGCCTACACAGTCTATTTGCAAATCTGACCATGGAATAGTTGGGCCTCTTTTCATCAATGGGGCTCTATGCATTGGTGAAGCGGGTTTAAATTGGGCGCATACTAGACATCCTCTAGTATATAATTCCACATCTTGGGACATATGTGGCCAGTAAGCATAATCTTTTAGTATTTCTAATGTTTTTTGTGAACCTCTGTGGCCTGCAGTTATTGCATCATGTGCATGTTGTAGCATTACCCCTCTGAATGAAAGGGGTACCACCCACTGTATTTGTCCTGTTATGGACCCTCTAATCATGAGTCCATCCTGCAGTCTAACTCGTTTTTTATTCTTTAATAGCACCCTCAACTCTTCTTTTCCCATACAATCATTTTCTGTTAAAGGGTTTTGTTGAGGATCCAACAAATGGTTATAATAGATTCCCAAAATTCGATCATTCTTCTGTGCCTCAATCAAATCTTGGTCTGGGGTATTGTAACTCCATTGTACCACTGGTTGCTCTGTCTCCTTTGGTGTTTTAGAACGTGTGACTGCATCAATCTGTATTTCACCCAGTATATTTTCAATAGGTAGCAATTCTCCCATCACAGCCCCAATTTTAGCCAGGTGATCTGCCTTATCATTTCCCTCCTTATCCTCTCCGGTTGTTTTTAAATGTCCACGAATTTTTCTCCAGTATATTGTCAAATCATTTTCTGACACCAGTTTGTCTATGGCTTGTATCATTTTTCCATGTTTAAGTGGCTTTTTGTTGTATGTAACCATGCCTCTCGCTTTCCAGCCAGGTAAATACTCCACAAAGCTATTTCGTGCATAGTCAGAATCAGTCACCAGGACAATTTCACTGAATTTATTATCAACTGCAGAAGCAATTGCTTTATAAATGGCCGCCAATTCCGCCACTTGACTGCTTCTAGCTCCAATCCTCATCCCTACACTGGGGATGCCTTCACATTTCAACCAGACATTCCCTATTCCTGATACTAATTGTTTATTACTGTCATTTTCAATGTGAAAAGCACAACCATCCACATATACAGTTGGCAGATCCTTGCATGTTTTTTCATCAAAAGCTTTGTGTGGTGATTGTTCAAATTCCTGCAAACTAGGTTCCACTTCCATTTCGTTTGATACTTGTTCAGCTGCACAGTCATGTAAGTCAGCTAACCCTTGAGCAACTGGGCTCTTTTTATTTTGTCCATATCTCACTTCTACAGGAAAACCTTGTAATGCCAGCGTCCATGAAGTGATTCTGGACTGCGCTAGATTACCTGACCTAATTCTTGTACTCTCTAAAAACTGCAAAGTTTGATGATTTGTTTCAATAATCACCTTTTCTCCCTGAACAATAGGGCGGAAATGTTGTAGCGCCCACACAGTGGTTAATAGGGCCTTTTCACATTCATTGAATTTCATTTCAACTTGGGAAAATGCTTTACTTGCATATGCAATAGTTTTGTGATTCACATCATGTTTTTGTGCTAACACTGCTGACATACAATGTTCAGAGAACCCCATTTCTACAAAGAAATCCCTACCCTTCATGGGATATGCTAAACATGGTGCCTTTACAAGACATTCCTTCAATTTAGCTACTGCCTCAGACTGCTCTTTTTCCCATATCCAGGGTGTATTCAGTTTAAGCAGTTTAGTCAATGGTTGAGTGATTTCAGCATAATTTTCAATTAACTTTCTGTTATAGCCTGTCATCCCTAATAAACTTTTTACCTCTTTCACATTTTTAGGGTCCTTTAGTTTTTGTATGGCCTCTATTTTCTTCTTTTGTGGATTTAGCCCATGTTCAGTCACTTCATGGCCTAGAAAGTTCACTTTTTTCTTGCACCATTGTGCTTTTTGTAAGGACATTTTGGCGCCTGCTTTCTGCAATTGGCCAAGCACGTCTTATTTCATCAAAATGGCTTTTCAGGCTTTCATTTTTTATCAGGACATCATCCACATAAACTATGGTTCCTCTTTCCGCTGCATCTCGCATGGCCTTTCTCAAAAATATGCCAAATTCACTCCCACTATTGATGTACCCGAACGGAGCTCTAAGCCAGGCGTATTGAGTCCTGTCAAATGTAAAGGAAAATAAATTCTTTATCTCCTCTGCCAATGGCACGCACCAATATCCAGAGGTGAGATCTAATGTGTTAAACACTTTTGAACCATGTACCTGAGCTAGGCCCTGATCAATGAATGGCAGTGGCCATCTGGATACTGGCACTCTTTTATTTAACTCCCTCAAGTCTCCACATAGCCACCATTGACCATTTGGCTTTAACACACCTAAAATAGGTGTATTGGATGTGCTTTGAATGGGCCTGATGATTCCCCGAGCTTCCAAATTCTTTATAATCTCTGCTAATGATTCTAAACATGCCAGCGGTAGTCTATACTGGCGTACAGATACTGGACTTCTGCTACACCCTTCTGGTAGTGTGGCCACATGTAAATCAGTTAAACCGCAATCATAAGCATCTTTTGCAAATACATCCTTAAACTCCATAAATATCTCCCTCAGATTATTTCTATCCTCATCGCTGTCACATGCATCCGCTAAGGAGATCTGCTCTTCTACCATTTTGGAAAATTCTGGAAAATCTTCTGGTAAGGGAATCTCTGCGCTTTCCTCTAACTGTGTGGCTGTGTCTTTTTGTAAAGCTGCCACTTTTAAATATTTTGGCATATCAGCTTCCACTTCAATGGGCTGATTTTCTGTTTCATTTTCATTTAAATTAAATGTTATGCAATCCTCTTGATGGCAGCACACTGTCTTATTTGAATCATAATGAAAAACAGAATGAATTTTAAATATTCATTTGGGCTGAGAGTCCAGGTGTTCTGGCAACTCACCCTTGGCATCTACATACTTTTCAGGGATATTTCCAATCACCATGTTATTTAAATCTGCCGTATAATGTGATTTTTGTATGGCCATTCCTAATGGGGAGTTTTCCTCTAAATGAATATCCTGACAACCTTTATTATTTACCATAATTTTTACAGATCCTTCACCAATATCTATCAATGGAATGTATTCATAATCCACGCCTTGCTGTTTTATGGATTCATTCAGGCATACAAATGCATCAGAGTCTTTCATCTGCTGTCCATTTTTGCATTTCAGTGTTATTGCAAACTGTTTTGTAAATGCAGGAATAATAGTACCTTTCTTCATTTGTAATTCGATTGCATAAGGAACCAGTTGTGCACAATGATAAGCCCTTCTTTTGTCTTCAAATTCTGGTGCCGGCCCACCTAGGCGTGACCATATTTTTTGATTAAGGAAATCTAACACCATACACATTCTGTGCATGATGTCATTGCCCATGTAAAAGTCATTTTGTGCTCCACTCACTATCCATACATTATGGTAAATTGTGTTCTGCCCAATACTAATTTTAAGCATGCATCTGCCTGCAATTCGGTTTTCAAAGTCTGGACTGTCCAACCCAGAAACATATTGTTTTTTAATCCTAAATTTCGGGATTCCCTCCCTCTCCATTATGTTTTGCATCAATTTCTCATTAATGAAGCTCCTCTCCTGTTCAAGCGCTAAAGTGGCTTTTATTGTTTTAAAACAGTCATTTATACCAACATGAACCCATGGTTGCTCATCTTCCATGTGTATTTCAGCAAGAGTGGTAATGTGTTTTTCTGAATCTGTTTTAGGAGCAATATTCTGTTTGATTGTTTTCTCTTTTAAATAAAAACATAATGTGTGCTCATCTATGGCAATCTGCCAATTTTTCCTTGGGTCCAAGTATATTTGTACAGGTAGTCTTTCATTGTCGCTCTGCATTTTGTCTTGACACAATAATATAACAGTGACACTAGGTATGCAACTATTCTGGAGATATACCTCCACAGCATCATTTGTTTTGGCAACGGTGTGACATTCATTTATGTTGCTGTTTTGTGATTTTAGTTTCTTAGGTCTCAATGTTTTTTTGGTTAAGGACCACAGCACTCCATTCACCCCATCTATGAGAGGAGACAATCTTTTCAGGCAATCTGTCCCCATCAGAAATGGAATTTCACAAATAGATGTGATCAATACCTCTTGTTTCATTCTGTGCTTTCCTATTTTTATGTCAACCTCAGTTACACCTATGATGGGCACCTCCTCCCCATTAAAGTTATGCATTGGACCTTGATTTTTCTTCACTCTGATCTGTTTCTGTGGGGGTCTCCCTTCACTGATACTCTTTACCACCTCCTTGGACATAATTGAGGCCTGTGCGCCAGTGTCAATCATAGCGAAGGTGTGGCATTTTTCTTCTACAGTGATGGGTGCATAATATCTGTCCTCAACTTCCTCTAATACACATAAGAAGTGTGAATTCTTACTGATTTCAGGGCTCACCTTTCTCAGGCCTTTTTCACTTTTGGCTAAACACATTGGTAAATGGAAAGACATGTTTCCCTCCTTTTTACCCATTTCTGCGTGAGAGACTTTATTAATTTCTCCATGATCAGAGGTTTTTTGGAGTGTGGCCACTGTTCGCCCATCCATCTGGGTATCATCAGGGACCACATTACAACCTTCCAACTGAACATGTGTAACAACATCATTTAGTAATTTGTCATTATTTAATTCTGTGCATTTGTGATCATTTAGTGTGGTACTAGCCCTTTCAGCCTCTTCAAAAATACTTGGCTCAAAGAATTATTCAGGTGATTGATTTGTACCCTCCTTTTGAGTATTCCCTTTTTCTGTCTGTGTTTGTTCACCATTTTGACTGTCCAGGGAAGGAGCTATAGCATCCCCACTTACTCCATGTTCACTGGTATTCCCCATGCATGAGTTATTTTTCTTAAATCTGTCCCTTTGTTCTTTTGGAATTTCAGGTGTTTCTTTTTCATTTGCAGAAACCTTCAATGTTTGATTTAGCTCTAGGTTAAACCGTACCTCTGTTTTAGAAGTGTTTGCACTTTCTGTTACATGTTCATTTACTGGCGTTTCCACTTTTAAATCATTAGACATCTCAGAGTCATTATGCAAAATTACATCAGGGCAATCTGTCTTTTTGGCACCGCAGGTATCATGAGTACTTAGTCACTTTTCAGACGTCCCCCGGTCATTGCTATGGCCATCAGCCCCCTCCTTGGATGGCTGTTTTTGCACTGTACAGAGCTTTCCTATTTGCTCAGCTAACATTTTCACTTGGGCCTCAAGGCACTGGAATCTTTCCATCTCTCTAGAATCCTCTCTGTGTGGCCTAGATCGATATTGATTGCTTTCCCCCTGATTGGACCTATTCTGATACCTCTCAGGTGAGTGATTTCTATTGGGATGGTTCCTGAACTCTTGATTCATTTGTGGAGGGGAGCGGGGTGCGCCCATCCTTTGATTATAGTCCCCTGGTGGGGAATCAGTGTACTGACGTGGAGTGTAGTTCATATTCTGCCTCATGTCCTGTCTCTCAGGTTGTGGGTACTGGCCCCTATGTTCATTCCCATTATCAGCAAATCGATCCCCATATCGGGACCTATCCTGATTATCATATATTATGGTATTGGGGTCAAATCTGCTCTGTGTCCCCAATGTCTGGTAGGGACCATCATTTCTTTGATCCTGGCTTTGTCTCTGATTATTATTCATACCTGACATATCAGGCCGATATCCTGCCCGGGGTCTGTCTCCATAGTACCTAGGGCTAATGTAACTCTCCCTATTACTAGGATCATGTGATTGAAACATTGGTGCAGGATGTGGTGACCTTTGTTGATTCACCCTTTGTTCAGGTGCCGAATTATTTTTACCTGGACTTTGGGCAGACTCAAGGGACATCTTGGCTGACCTGATTTCCATCACTGTTGCTGACGGTTCTTTAGATTTAGGTCTAGTATCTTTCATTTTATCACTTTCTCTACCCTGACAATAGAGTACCTCATGTAGTTTTGTGCTTTGATGTACAATCCATTCAAGGGACTTGTCATGGTCAAATTCACTGACCAATTGGGATATGATGTCTTTCTGTAGCCCATAGAAGTATGCAGTTTTAAACTCATTGGAATTTGGGTCAAAAGATACATCAAAGCGAGAAAATGCTCTTTTTAAGTCTTGTAAAAATTGGCGAGGGGATGTATTAGGCCCAGCAGTGATTTCTTTGCCTCCTGCAATGACTGAAAAGGAGAAAAAATGACGCCTAATTTCTTTTTCAAACTCCACCCATGTCATATTCTGCTGTTCATTTAATCCCCTTATGATGCTGGCCGTCGGGGCATCTAAAGTTAAATGAAAATATTGTCTGTACTGTTCCTTAGGTATCTGGAGTGCTTTAAAAATGTCATGAACCGCTTCTAAGTGATCCTCAATGCAGCATTCACCTCCCTTTTTAAATGGTTTGATCAGGGCTTTAATGGATTTCATTATTTTTATGGGGCTACTTGTTGCAATGCATGGAATTGCACTACTTTGTGATTCAATCCTGGTTTCAGGTGTATGGGATTGGTGGCTGCCCCCAATGGGAGTATCAAATCCCCCAAGGGCGCTGCAACCAAGTTCAGTCACCGGCCCAGTCACTGGAGAACTAGCTCTTTGGGCAGAACTAGAATTCACCTCCACTCCATTGAATGTAGTACCCTGCCGCCTCTCCTGGGACCTGGGAATGCACATTTGTTGTTCTAAGTCTTTGCACTTTTTAAGGAGCCTGCATGCTTCATTTTGCAGATAGTTGTTTTCATCACTCATTTTATTTATTACCTCCTGCATGTCGCACATTTGCATTTGGCATTCATTGAATTCTTTGTTTCTCTTGTCTTTTTCTTGAATCATTTTAACCATTTCTTGCTCTGCACCTCAGAGATCACTTTCTTTTTCAAAATTTTCTTTTTGTAAAATCTGCATTTCTGAAACAATCTCATCTTTATCCTGCCTAATGTGGTCCACTAAGGTCCACTAAGGCTTTTAAGTATACCAATTCTTGCTCACTATCCTCAAATTGTTTCTTGCTTTTGGACAACTGAGCATCAAAATCTCTGCATTTTGATTGCATGTCTTTTTGGCATACATCCAATTCTGCGCTTAATATTTCCTGATTTTTACTTGCCCCATCTAATTCAGTCTTTAACCTGTTAATTAGCTAAGTATCATTTTCCTGCATTTGCAGGGACCTCTTCAAAATAGGCGCATAGCCGTATTAAACAGTCTTTCTCTGCACTTTTATCGGCTGCATTCAATAATCTTGTAAGGCAGACCTGAATTATGCTGCCTTCTGCAAAAATATTGTCTAGTTTTTCTTTCTGCACCTCACCCTGAATACGGTCATGTCATTCTAAGGTACTGTTCGACGACCACGTCCCATGTGCAAACAACTTTGCCTCTAAATATTGCACTAGGTCTGAGAATGTGGTTTCCCTTTGTGACATTCTGAAATTCATTTTTAGTAACACACTGCTATTATGAAATGGGTTCCCTTTAATGTACAGATGGCAGTGTGAGACACACTTGCCACGCCCAGTAGGTGCTCTGTGATCACTTTCCCGGCCTGCAACGCACCATAAATATGTTGGGTATTTTGTGCAGATTTGGGGCCTGGCGGTATTTTCTTACCGCCGAAAAATAATTTAGCAACAATCACTCCTTGTATTCAGATTGGGTTATGTATAATAATAATACAGTGGTTATGCATTATTTCAGTACACAGGTATGCGTGGTTGGTGGTATTTTTGGTGAGCATAATTCCTTTGTTTTATATATGGCCCCAATATCCAGAACCCCTTTTTTTTGTTTAGATTTTTCGTGTGATCACTAGAGAGACCTCAGGCTTGCATTTCAGGAACACCACATTTTCATTTTTAGTGTGCCACCATGGGCAATTTCTCACTGTCTTATCTACGGCAGCGAGCTATCATGCGGTATCTATCACCAACTTATTTACGTTTGGTGAGCTATATCCAGGGCCTCTCTTTCTGCCGACTCATAGACATCCGGCAGACTATAACACACACAGTTAGTTATAATTACTCATACTGAATGACATTGTACACACAGCTGCAGCCAAGTCTTATTTTTAGCTACCTTAAAAATGACAATTGCACTGTCTAAACATCTCCCCACATCATCAGCACTGTATTGGTAAATGCACAAAGGAAAGAGAAAATAAAACACACCACCCGTCTGCTTTCAGATATTTTTGTGTATTATAAAAGTTGCATTTAAACACGATCTCACTCTTTTTACAGAAATAAATGAAATAGCACAGTAACAACATTATTTGTGATACACTGAGAAGAGAGTGGCGAGGAACAAGAATTCAATTTGCAACATTAAACACGTGGGTAAAGCACAGGAATCTCCTTTCCTACACTGACTGAATATTTTCGCACACACACTCAGCCCCCACACTTCAGCGAGATAATTACCAGGCTTGTTCAGCATGTAACTTCTTTGGCTGGTCGCCTTCTGGAGGGGTTCACCCAGCAAGGACAAGCATTTGCTGTCACTCAAACTGAGACTTGTTGACTGGAAATCCCAGTCTCTGCAACAAAGTTGAATCTGCTTTAGGAATCAGGCATCCCCAGCTATCAACCCAGTCCTTCTCCGAGCTGTGTCAAGATGTCTCTCCCCAGCTTCTTCCCAGAGATTATACAAGAAAACTCTGGTTACCTCCTACCAAAGGATCCTAACCAATAAAATTCTATCATGCCCTATCCACCCTCTGCACACAATGGCTTGTCTTATACAGTTGCAACTGTAACCAAACTGATTTCCTGCTTATTGGAGTCTGAATGTAGTCTGCCTCATTTTGCAGTGCAGAACACATTATATTATTAATGAGTTAGCGTGTTAGTTTTTTGTTAATGAGGTTAGTTCATTAATCCTCAAATGTGTCTCCTGCAACAGAGGAATTTCAGGTAAAAAGAAAAAAATTGTGTGCATTTTGAATATGAAAAATAAAATGCGCTTTTAAATGAGAAAATGGTTTGTTTTTAACCTGTTTAACCTGTTTAGCCTGTTTTCATTTACATCTCCATATGTTGCACTGGCAACACATAGCTTGAAGCAAGTGCATTAAACCCATGCAGTGGCGCTGCATAAAAAAAATGCTCAACAACACATGTCTAGCTGTACCACATTATATCAATGCATCAAACCCATGCAGTGGCGCTGCACTTCAAAAATCATGCTATACATTGATCCTGTGCAGTGGTGCTGCGCTCTGTGCTCCCAAAACACACTAAACAATCCTACAGATCCATTGTGTGGGAGGGGGAGTAGGAACCCTGGACCGGGTTGCCTCAGCAACCCATGTTGCACTGTGCCCTGATAGGCTGGAGGGTCTCCCACCAAGACGACCACTCCACTGTGTGAGTGACAGCTAAGCTATAGGAATTGGGATCTTTTTGCATAAAAGTAGGGTCCTGAGCACTGGAAGAGCAAGAGGTTGCCACTGGAACTAAGAAGCCGAAGAGGAGAGAAGCCAAAGACATCTGCAATGACTGAACCACCGGTCAACCCTTGCTGCAGCGTCTCACCACTTTTCTCCACACGACGAGAGAAGATCTTCATCTGCAAGAGCCTTCTTCCCATGAGCTGGTGGGGCCAACCAGTTTGCCAATTGCCTTCCTGGACCTGCCCTGGTCGAATCGCCAGTACCCCGTACTCAGAGATCGGATAGCCAGGCACCCGTCCACCCGGACCGCGATTTAAAGGAGCATACCTTTTATTCGTTGGGCAGCCCAGCGGCTGGTTTCATCCCTGGGTAGTGCAGTAACTCGGACCTTCCTCCATGACGAGAGCCTCTCTTCCTCTGCTGGATCCCCCAAACTGCAGGAACTACCAGGAACAACCGCCACCGCAAGAGCCTCTTCTTCATTTTAAGGAACATTGTTCCGCCAGGCGCCCTTTTCGCGTGGTAGTCCTAAAGGTGTTTTAAATCCTTCACCTACCTGTTGGGTTAGCCACCCCATCCTCTATCATTGTCTTTCACCTTCTGCATCCACCTTTTTGAATCGTTAACCAAAGACTTGACTGCAGCTACAAGAACATTTTGCTCCTGGGCCCTTTGCCCTGTACCACTGACTCTGGCACAGGCCTATTGACTCTGGCTGAATTTGTTAGAACTGCCCTCTCTAGATTGCTTCTCAACTAGAACTGTGTTGATGCACCTAATTCTTATAACCACCTTTTCCTTCCCACTTTTAAAACTTGTGAAGTGCCGTTTTGCTCGGTTTTCATTTAAGTATTCTATATGCTAAAGTACTTCCTTGCCTAAACTTGTTAAGAAACTTATGGGAAGTTTTGCTAGGGCGTGTAAGAAGATATTCCTGTAGAACTTGTGCTTACCCTCCCTTGTGAGAACTTGCTAGAGTGCCATTTGTGTTTGGTTTTCACTGTGCCATTTTGCTCAGTTTTCACTCTTGCTCAAATTTGTCTACAATTTAACTAGGGAGTTGTGTATACTTTTCTTGACTGATTTTAACTTGCTTTATTGACTGTGATTAATGTGTTGAACTAGAAGTGTGTAAAATAAATATATCTATTATTTTTAATACAAAGCTTTGGTCAGTGTTTCCTTGTGCCATAGTACTGTAACCCTATTGTGTAAACCCTGAATACTGTGCATCTCCCTCTTGAGATAAGTCTGACTGCTTAGCCACAGCTACCAACTAAATCTTTGTGGTACAGACTGATACCAAAGGGAATTTAATGCTCATACCTGTGGTCTTAGGGCCTCATTACACGGAAGGCGGAGGACCAAGGTGCTATTAGCACCTTGGTCCATGCCGGTAAAATACCGGCACCGCCTTGGTGGAAAGGGGAATTACCGCCCCATTCCAAGGTTGGCGGGGCGGTAATTCCCCCTTCCACCACTGCCCTTCCCCATTGCCATTTTTGCCCCATAGGGCATAATGGGAATGGGGAAGGTGCTAATTACGGCACCGCAATTTTGCGGTGCCGTAATTAGCACCAAGGTCCCTTAGCGGGTTGGTTTTTAACGCCTGGAAAAAGCAGGCGTTAAAGCACCAACCCGCTAAGGGACCTCGTAGTAAGGCGGTAATGGTTAACGGTCACCGTTACCATTAGCGGTGAACGTTAACCATTACCGCCTTCCGTGTAATGAGGCCCTTAATCTTCTGTAGTGCTGCCTAATGGAACTGTACAGGATTCTGCCTAACACTGGTGGCAGCAGTGGGATAAAAGTATTGGATTTACATTTTAGTGTGCTACTAGTGCCTTGGTTCAGTTAACCACAAGGCTAACGATCACAAAACGTTTATTTTAAACAAAGTCAAAGTATGGAAAGTTACAACCAGGAGACCCTCCTTACTAATACTGCTGATTATTTAAGGGATCTGTGTAGACAGAAAGGTCTTCCTGTCAAAGGCAAGAAATCAGAAATGATTGATAGACTGTTAGAAAAACAAAGTCTGGATAGTGGTGCCTTAGTGCCCACTACTCCAGCAAATGTAGCAAACATTGAGGATGATAATGTTGAAAATGTTATTGTTGAAGCCGATGAGGAAGAGGATGATAACAATGTCACCCCCTCTGGCCCTCTGCCTGCTCAAAGGCCTCAACCTGTGGCTACTGGACCATTGTCAGGTCACACATTAAGTCCTGAATTTATCACTCTAGAAAAAATAAGACTTGAGCTAGAATTCAAAGGAATTAGTGCCCAAACTGAACAGACACATCAAGAACTAAGGCTCAAAGAATTAGAGCTCAATCATAAGCTTCAGATGAAGAAATTGTCTTTGGAAAATGCTTCTCTCCCCGAATCCTCTAGATCATGGGTGCACAACATATGGCCCGCGGCCAGTTGTGGCCCGCCATGCTGTTTTGTCTGGGCCGCGAGGCACAAACACTTTCCTAATGGAGGGCGGCCCGCAAGCAGCATCGGCCGCCCTCCATTAGGAAAGTCTTTGTTGTCTTCCAGGCCGGACAAAACACTTGCCGTCATTGGCTCAGCACACACACACTACGTCGCGCCTATGAGCCACGTAGTGCATGTGTGCTGCACCAATGGAGGGCCAGCACTACAGCTGGCGTGGCCAGTAAGGCTTGATGCCGGAAGGCATTTCAGCCTTGCTAGCCACGCCATCCATAGTACCACTCCACTTACCTCGCCAGTGTTCCAGCTTACCTGCCTTCCAGCACGTCCGGTAAGTGCTCTGTTTGTTTGTGTTTGTGTGTCGGGTCTGTTCTGCGGTATGTTTGTGTTGTGTATGTTGAGATGGGGGGGTGGGGAGGTCGGATGTGTATGAATGTTTGTTTTTGAGTGTTTGTGTTGTGTATGTTGAGATGGGGTGGGGGGACGGCGGATGTGCATGAATGTTTGTTTTTGAATGTTTGTGTTGTGTATGTTGAAATGGGGGGGGTGGAGGGGGCGTCGGATGTGTGTGAATGTTTCTTTTTGAGTGTTTGTGTTGTGTATGTTGAGATGGGGGTGGGGGGTGTCGGATGTGTATGAATGTTTGTTTTGAGTGTCTGTGTTGTGTATGTTGAGATGGCGGGGTGGGGGGTGTCGGATGTGTGTGAATGTTTGTTTTTGAGTGTTTGTGTTGTGTATGTTGAGATGGGGGTGGGGGGTTTGTGTCTGTATGGGTGCATGCTTGAGAATGTGTGTGCTGAGTTGTGGGGTGGGGGAGTTTGGGTCTGTATGGGTGGATGCTTGAGAGTGTGTGTGCTGAGTTGGGGGGGTCGGGGATATTGGGTCTGTATGGGTGCATGCTTGAGAGTGTGTGTGCTGAGTTGGGGGTGGGGGGATCGGGTCTGTATGGGTGCATGCTTGAGAATGTTTGTGCTGAGTTGGGGGGGTTGGGGGTTTGGGTCTGTATGGGTGCATGCTTGAGAGTGTGTGTGCTGAGTTGGGGGGTGGGGGGTTTGGGCCTGGATGGGTGCATGCTTGAGAGTGTGTGTGCTGAGTTGGGGGTGGGGATTCGGGTCTGTATGGGTGCATGCTTGAGAGTGTGTGTGCTGAGTTGGGGGGTGGAGGTTCGGGTCTGTATGGGTGCATGCTTGAGAGTGTGTTTGGGGCATAGTGTTTGGTTGGGGGTGAGGGGGCCATGGGGCATAGTGTTTGGTTGGGGGTGAGGGGGCCATGGGGCATAGTGTTTGGTTGGGGGTGGGAGCCATGGGGCATAGTGTTTGGTTGGGGGTGAGGGGGCCATGGGGCATAGTATTTGGTTGGGGGTGGGAGCCATGGGGCATAGTGTTTGGTTGGGGGTGAGGGACATGGGGCATAGTGTATGGTTGGGGGTGAGGGACATGGGTCATAGTGTTTGGTTTGGGGTGAGGGAGCCATGGGGCATAGTGCTTGGTTGGGGGTGAGAGGGTCATGGGGCATAGTGTTTGGTTGGGGTGAGGGGGCCATGGGGCATAGTGTTTAGTTGGGGGTGGGTGCCATGGGGCATAGTGTTTGGTTGGGGTGAGGGGGCCATGGGGCATAGTGTTTGGTTGGGGGTGGGAGCCATGGGGCATAGTGTTTGGTTGGGGGTGAGGGGGCCATGGGGCATAGTGTTTGGTTGGGGGTGGGAGCCATGGGGCATAGTGTTTGGTTGGGGGTGAGGGACATGGGGCATAGTGTATGGTTGGGGGTGAGGGACATGGGGCATAGTGTTTGGTTTGGGGTGAGGGGGCCATGGGGCATAGTGTTTGGTTGGGGGTGAGGGGGCCATGGGGCATAGTGTTTGGTTGGGGGTGGGAGCCATGGGGCATAGTGTTTGGTTGGGGGTGAGGGGGCCATGGGGCATAGTGTTTGGTTGGGGTGGTGAGGCCATGGGGCATAGTGTTTGGTTGGGGTGAGGGGGCCATGGGGCTTAGTGTTTGGTTGGGGGTGGGAGCCATGGGGCATAGTGTTTGGTTGGGGGTGCGGGGGCCATGGGGCATAATGTTTAGTTGGGGGTGAGGGTGCCATGGGACATGGTGTTTGGTTGGAGATGGGGGACATGGGGCATAGTGTTTGGTTGGGGGTGGGAGCCATGGGGCATAGTGTTTGGTTGCGGGTGAGGGGGCCATGGGGCATAGTGTTTGGTTGGGCGTGAGGGGCCATGGGGCATAGTGTTTGGTTGGGGGTGGGAGCCATGGGGCATAGTGTTTGGTTGGGGGTGGGGGTCATGGGCATGGGGCATAGTGTTTGTTTGGGGGTGAGGGACATGGGGCATAGTGTTTGGTTGGGGTGAGGGGGCCATGGGGCATAGTGTTTGGTTGGGGGTGGGATCCATGGGGCATAGTGTTTGGTTGGGGGTGAGGGGGCAATGGGGCATGGTGTTTGGTTGGGGGTGGGAGCCATGGGTCATAGTGTTTCACTCCAAGAGTGAACCCAATAATAAAGCTAAAACAGGCACAGTTAGGAGATGTACATCTTTTGCTTTTTTGAGGAAACCTGACTCAACGAAGGCCATATTCCTCTTGGGCAACCCAAACAGCAAACTGTAGCAGTCCAAAATAACGGAATGTCCAATCAAGGGTCAATAAAATATATATAATTTAATTAAACAGATGATATACAATAACTAAATCTAAATAAATTATAACAATGGAAAATGTGTAGTACAAAATGTAAGTTTGAAATGCAATAAAAATCGTTACCCCTCAAAAACATATTCTATTTCCATGTGTTTAATATAAATTGGGGGTTGAAAAAGCCTCCTGCCATGCCCCGCCTACTGCCCCACCCACATTTACTTTTCGGCCCACTATAGCCCTCATGTAAGGTACTTTCGGCCCTCTGTCAAAATTATTTGTGCATCCCTGCTCTAGATCTTCCAGTCCAAAAAGACCCCAGATGCCTAAAGAGATTGTGGGTATGTATGAACCTAGGTTGGATGTATTAGATTGGTTAGCTATGTTTGAATATAATCATGGGCTCCAAGATATCACAGGAAATCAGTTGATCCCCTGGTTGTTCTCTAAGCTCCCCCCCGTTGCATCTGATGTGGTAATGTAGTTGGGGGAGGTGGATAGGATGGATTATGAATGTGTAAAACTATCTTTAATAGCTAGATTTGGGAAGACTCCTTCCCAGTACCTTAAGAGGTTTAGGACCCTCAAAAGGCATGATAGTACCACTTGGGCTACTTGGGTGAATGAGTGTTTAAAGAACTTAGAGGGATGGATGAAGGAATGAGAAATCTTGTAATGTTGGAATCTATCTTTGAAGCCTGCTCTCTTGAGCTCAGACAGCACTTGGCTGATTCAAAAGAACTAGATTCTAAGAAACTGGCTAAGGCTGCTGACTTGTGGGTTGTCAACAGGGATACTCACAAGGATTCAGGGGTCACTCAGAAAAAGGATGAGGGAAAGCAGCCTAGGAATGACCACAAAGAGAATTCAAATAATTCCAATTCCATAGAGGCCCCCAAACAAAATTCTAAGGGTAAGCCCCAAGGGAAACGTAATCAGGCTAGTGTACCTTCTGGTCCCAGACCAGAAGGAGGTCAGAACAAGCCACCATTCATAAAGACATTTGGGAAATGTTATGTTTGTGGCTCTACTGATCATGTGAAAGGGGATCCCAGATGTAAGGGTAAACCTTCAGGGGTCCACACTGTCTCCTTAGCCTTTGCTCCAGAGGAGGAAGTACATATGGCTAGTAGAAACCTTCAACTACTAGCTGAAGACCCCATCAGAGTCTCAGCTACTGTATCTTTAGTATCCCTAGGGTTGTGGGAACAACAGAATTCAGATTTGTATAAATCTATCCCTCCTAATACTAAAGAGTATTATAAAGACAGTGTCCTAGTAAATGGTCAGGAGACCCCTGCCATTAGAGACACTGGGGCCAGCATAACTGTGGTGGATGAATCCTTTTTCAAGGTGGAGGATGTTGCTAAGGCACCCAAACGCCTCACCAAGTTAGATGGAAGGCCTGTGCAGATGCTTCCCCAATTACCAGCACTTATCCAGTGCAATGAATGAAATGACTGTGGGGATACCTGTTAGTATGCAATCTGAAGTTCCTAGAAGGGTTTTTTTAGGGAATGACCTTAAGGAACTAGCGGTGGTGTCAAGTATTACCAGACCCCCCGCAAAAGATTGCAGGAGCTCACCAGACCTGCAAGGGAGAGGACCTTGAGGGGCTCTCCTGAGGAGATGATAGAAAAATAAATCACTCCTACTCCACTGGAGTTACTAACTGCTATTTCAAAGCAACCAGAAGCAAAGGGGAAACCCAAGACTTCAAAGAAGAAACCAGCAGAAAGCACTCCAGTGCTTCCAACTAGGAAATCTCCTAAATTGTCAAAAATCACACCTGTGATTCCTCCTCCAGCTGGTGCTGAGAGTGAGGTACAACCCTGTGTGGTTGAACTAGAGCCTGAGGACTCAGTTCTAGTAGAAGGCCAGGAACTCATTGGAGATCTTGACCCTGTGGACCATCCTGAGCTGCAGTCTTTACTGGCAGAAGGTGGCCCCAACAGGGCAGACTTCAGTAGGGGACAAAGAGAATGTCCAACTCTGGAAGGTCTTTGCAACCAGGCAGCTTCTCAGCTTGAAGGGCAAGAGCCTTGGAAGTATAGGTTACAGACTCCATTTCTTGCAACTAGCCCATGAGATACCTTTGGCTGGTCACTTGAGTTTCAAGAAGACCAAGGAAAGGCTCTCTCTCTACTTTTATTGGCCTAAAATGGGGGCTGAAGTAGATAAGTATTGCAAGAGTTGCCACACTTGCCAAACTTATGTTAAAAGTGGCTCCAAGAACGTGGCACCTTTAGTGCCTCTCCCTGTGGTGGGAGTACCATTTAAGAGGGTAGGAATCGACATCGTTGGTCCCCTTGATCCTCCAACATCTTGAGGCAACAGGTTTATACTTGTTGTAGTAGACCATGCTACTAGATACCCTGCAGAAATTCCTATGAGGACTGTTACAGCTCAGGCTGTGGCTAAGGCCCACTCTGTATTTTTACCAGGGTTGGGTTTCCTAAGGAGGTAATATCCAACAGGGGTACAATTTTATGTCCCACTACATGAAGGCCATGTGGAAAAACTGTGGAGTTACCTACAAGTTCTCAACAGCATACCAACCTCAGACAAATGGATTGGTAGAAAGGTTTAACAGAACCATGAAGAGCATGATAGGAGCTTTAGAGGATCCCATTAAGAAAAAGTGGGATCTCCTTCTGCCATGCCTTCTCTTTGCATGTAGAGAAGTCCCTCAGGAGGGAGTGGGTTACAGTCCCTTTGAACTCTCTATGGCTATCCAGTCAGAGGTCCATTGGCCCTGATGAAGAAGGGGTTGGAGAGTGCTCCTTCCCCCACACCAGTCAGAGTTACTGACTATGTGATAGGACTCTGGAGGATAATGTCACACATGATGGCTGAAGCAAGTGATAAGAGTCCACTCAAAACCAGCTAGTTCTTGTTATGGTACCAACAAGGCAGAGGGCCTTGCAGGACAAATGGATGGGACCCTTCAATATTGTGGGAAAACTTGGAGAGGTGAACTATCTGGTGGACGCAGGCAAGCCTAAGGAGGCTCCTAGAGTCTTTCACACCAACCGTCTAAAAGCTTATGTCTCGAGACCAGAACTGGGAGCTTTACTTCTAGCTTAAGCTCAAGAGGAGGAGGAGAGTGAACCTCTACCTGACCTCCTCAGAGGCAAACCTTTAGATGAGAAAGTAGAAGGAGTTAATCTCTCTTCTAATCTGACACCTGAGCAACAGGAGGAGTGCAAAGTTTGTTAAATCAATTTTCCCCTCTGTTTTCTCTAGCACCAGGCTTGACCCCTTGGGGCCAGCATGCCATCAATACTGTTTACCTGTCAAAAGCAGGGGTTACAGGATGTCAGAGAATGTAAGAACCCACATCAAAGGAGAGGTCAACAAGATGCTTGATCTTGGGATAATAGAACCCTCTACTAGTCCATGGTCTAGCCCAGTTGTGTTAGTACCAAAGTCAGGATCCAAGGAGTTGAGATTCTGTGTGGACTATAGAGCCCCAAATGCAGTCACTAAGACTGATGCCAATCCTTTGCCAAGGACCGATGAGCTGGTGGATAGACTTGGTTCAGCCAAATTCCTCAGCACATTTGACCTCACCTCAGGCTACTGGCAAATAGCCCTGACTGGCCATGCCAAGGAGAAAACTGCATTCTGCATCCCAGTTGGCCTATACCAGTTTAAGGTTATGCCTGTTGGACTAAAGAATGCACCTGCTACATTCCAACGGATGGTTGATCAGGTTCTGAATGGGATGGAGGACTTCTGCATGGCATACTTGGATGACACTGCAGTGTTCAGCCCTACGTGGAAAGAACATGTTGACCACTTAGGATATGTTTTGCAGGCTCTTTTACAGGCATATCTGACCAGAAAGGCAAGCAAATGTCAAATTGGTCAGAGTAAAGTGGTCTACCTTGGGCATGAGGTAGGAGGAGGTGAAATAAGGCTGTTGCTCAGCAAGATTGTAGCTGTGCAAAATTGGACAACCCCTTCTACTCAAACCCAAGTGAGAGCCTTCCTAGGCCTCACTGGGTGCTACAGGAATTTCATTGAGAAATATGGATCTATAGCTTCTCCTCTGAATGTAATCTCCTCTCCAAAATTCCCTAAAACGATCAAATGGAATGAAGAGTGCAATCATGCCTTTGAAAGCCTGAAGAAAGCCCTTTGTCAAGCTCCATTTCTCAGAGCTCCTGACTACCACCAACCCTTCATTGTGCAGACAGATGCTTCTAATATAGGTATATGTGCAGTCCTCAGTCAACTGGATGAGAATGGTAGGGAGCACCCCATTTGCGTCATCAGTAGGAACCTGAAGGAACCTGAAACAAGGTGGGCAACTATTGAGAGAGAATGTTTTGTCATTGTGTGGTATTTGAAGTAGTTTTGACCATACTTGTATGGATCTAATTTCATTATTCAAACCGACCACCAACCCCTGAGCTGGTTGATGCAAATGAAAGGGGAAACCCCAAAACTGCTAAAATGGTCAATCTGCCTTCAAGGGTTTGATTTTACCATTGAGCACAGTTCAGGATGTCACCACCAAAATGCTGATGGTCTCTCTAGGATGTTTATAACCGACTAGAGGTAAGATACTCATCCAGGAGTGGATCAGATCCTCCTGTCCCTTAGTCTGGGGGGGGGCGAGTGTTAGGGAGAATTGTCATTCTATGGATAATTTCCCTTACCTATAGAGTCCCCCAGCAGCTTTGCTGGATTTGAAGGGTTTGTTTTTTTCTCCTGCTAAGAGTGTGACTCTTTTTCCCACTCTTAGGCATATTTGCTATGTGTGTTCTAGGCTAGTTTTTTGTGTTTAATGTCTATGGGGTTTATCTCACCCTCATAGGAACCATCTTTATACACATGTGTTACACAGCACCCTCAGTGCAGTGACACAGGGGTGTCATAGTGACCCCCAAACATAGACTCCATACCCTGGGACTGACTACTGTCTCCCAGGGCATGTAAAGTCCCCATTGACTTTACTAGTCAATTTTTATGAACTAAACCAGTACACCCCATCTTACTATGGAGGTACTGGGAAGGGTTAATAGTTTTTCCCTGGTGTTCATTTTATTTTCGAGAGGGTACCGTACCGTCCCTCTCTCAAAAGTTTCTGGCTGGTGGCAGTGGTTACTACCAAAAATATTCGACCGCGAATATTTCCCTATGGGATTTTCCCATTGTTCGAGGCAACCACTTTTACTGACAGCCTCTAACATACCGCCGGTTTATTTTATTATTAACTTTACTCCGGTAGGTTTTATTTGCCAGAACTTTAATATAAATTCTTTCTCGTTTCTTTCTCTAAACTCCTAACCCAGGTAGGGGATCCTTTGTTCGTGCTTTTAGCAGGCTTCTGCCAAGAAGCCCACCTTTCGCACCCAAATATTCGGTGTACCCGTGGTGAGGAGTAGCAGACTTGGGTACAAAATATACTAATACACAGAAACTAGTACTGCTACTGGGAAGGGTTCATCTTGATTGTGTGTCATTGAATAAAGCATGACCAATTTGTAAAATCAAGGAACCTTCACTGGTTTTACTAATCAAATGTATCTTGAAAGAAATATTTAACCCAAAAAGAACAAGTCCAGAAGGAAAACCCACATACACACGAGGGGTTGTGAAAATAAATAACTTGTATTGAACACACATACTTTTGATTGTGTGCAAAACATTTTACATTAATTACAAACAAAAACAAACCGCAATGTTTCCAAAAAAACAATGATGCAACTTAAACATAGTGTAATAAAGAGAAATTAAAAAAATTGGACATAGAACAGAAAAATCGATACTGATCAACAACTTATGCTCTTCATGGGTGTTTGCGTTGAAACAAATTCCTAAGTTGATTCAGTAGTCTTAGAGCTATCAATCACTTTATATTGGGACAAAGTAATCCCAACTGGTTATGTACCAGATGATTCCAACTGGTTGTATGCCAACTGGTTATATGCCTATGCCAACTGGTTATATGCCAACGTTGCAGGAGGTATGTAAGTGGGGGTCCCACATTTAGAAGTGTAACAATCCATATGCAGTATTGTCTCACTAGACCAAATTAAGTAGGCACATAAGTCCACCTTGCTTGAAAACTGACGTTTCGGCGGCCATGGCGTCCATCGTGTATCAAGATTAGAGGGACGTGGAAGCTGCCTTCTTCAGGGCGGTTGAGTGACCCCTGTAGTGGAAAGACCAAGAGAAAAAAGCATAGGTCAATTACTCTCTTGGTACATTGGTGTTTCCCTGCTGGACTTTTAAGGGTGGATTAGTAAAAGGTTGACCGAATCAGAACCTGAAGGAAAATAATTCCAATTATGGTGAATACTAAAAAGTAAAAGGGTGAGGGAACCTTTAAATGAGAGACAGAGTGAACTGTATGTAGACTCCTATCTTTAATTGGCTGTGGTGGGCGTAAAAAATATAAATATCTCACTATAGAAACCTTGTGGACACTCTCTTAGTCGCGCAGGCTCTCCGGACTGGGCATCGCAGGATACAGGGGTGGTTGCAGTGCTTGTGCGTGGGGGGCAGGAGGGGAAAATAAACCCTTGGTTGCCCCTCTTGTTTGCTATGTGCAGCTTACACTCCCGAGGTAATGCTCTGTAAGAAAGTTTACAGAGATGTGGGTAAAGGCAGGAATGGACAGGTGGTGTGGACCTCCTGACAAGTGTGCCTATTCGCAGATGTAAAAAGGAGAGTAGGAAACAGTACCTGGGTGTGAATGTTCGGTAGAAAATCCGAGTATTCCTTTGTGGTGAAAAACCCAAAAATGGGGGAGGCTCAAGCAGTGTGTAGCTGTCCTTCTTCTTTATTTCTGTAGCAGAAGGAGTCAAAAAAAAGAGAAAGAAAAAAGCTAATTATAAAAAATGCTTTTTGGCGGTTCACATGTCTATGTGAGGTAAAGTTAAACCATGAGAGGTGCTCTCCTGCAATGTGTGCGCCATGGGGAGCACAAACCTTTCGAGAGGCCGTGTCTTGATGTGTGCTGGAATTTACCTGAGTTTGTTGGGCGCTGTGTGCGAGGCCAAGTCCCTGTAGTGAGCCTGCTGCCGAAAGACGTGCATTCGGCGTGTGCAGAGCTGCTGTTATGGAGGCAGACAAGGGCTGGGGGAGGAAGGGGGTGTGTGGGTCTCTGAACCAATCAGAATGCTGAAAGGTTCAGAGAACTGATACGCTGAAGCCGTAGCAATGCGGAAATGGATGCTGCCGGAATGGTCAGTGTCTCCGTGTTTTGAAGTTCTGCAATAGCTCTGCAGACGTCCGCTGACTTGGAGAAAGAGGAAATCTAGAGGTAAGCACTGCGGCTGCGGGCTGTTGTGCGCGCGGTAGTTAGAGATTGCAACGGGGATGTCGCGCGATTCAGCAGGGCTCGGAGGAGTGTGTTGGAGACGGACTCTGGGTCTCGGGTCCTGGAGCTAAAGTCAGCAAGTCGAGAAATGGTGTGGGTGGCGCATTATAGGTGCGGCGGTAATGCAGAGAAATGCACCTCCTTGTTTAATTTGATAATGGTGGAGACCGGGGCCGCTCTTGGTAGGCAAAGTGAGGACCAAGGCAGTGTGTAATCATAGCAGTCTCTGGCCGTGAAGTGTGCAATGTTAGGTGGGATCCAGATGAGGATTGTTTGGAGAGTGTCTCCGTGTGATCTGGGTATCCATGCCGGATGTTGGAGATGTCACTGGTGGGAAGAAACTTCTGGTGCATATGGGGCAGCGGGGTTTGAAACAACGACTGCGTGCCCAACGACAGATAATTATCTTTGTGGGAAGAGTTGTTGTTCGTTGAGGCCGTGGGTGACAGAATCCATTCTGTGTATCCAACGGCATTCAAGGTCTAGCAGACGGCCCTGAATGTTGGGTCCACTACAAGCCCGTTCAATGACCCACCATTTGACGTCATGGGTATTGCGTTTTTTTCTCCATATAGTGCTGTACTAGTGGAGATGTCATATTTTTGCAGCAGATTCTTGACCGGTGTTCAGATATCCGTGTGCCAACAGTACGCATAGTCTGTCCAATGCAGCATAAATGGCATGGGTACTCTATGCAGTATTCCACTTGGTTTGTTTTGCAATTTGAAACGTCATTCAGGGTCCATGTTTTTGTTCCAATCTGAAATTGTTGCAGTTTCATAGTGAATTGGCATACAGAGCAGGTACCGCATGGGTAGTGCCCTTTGAGGGGTCGAAGATTCCAGATATTTGTCTGGGGGGATTTTCTGTTTCACATGGAATGCACCAGGTGTTCTCTCAAGTTGCATCCCATCTTAAATGCAAATCTGGGTTTGTCTTGGTCTGGGAGACAAAGTCTAACTCATTGCCATATATTTATATTTATATTTATATTTATATATATATATATATAGGGCCAATATTTGTAAATAATTTTTTTGATCTGAAAAGCATGTTAGCCGTGGGTGATGGCACATGTGATTTGGTCATTTTCTACGTTTCGGGTTTTGGATGTGAGAAGTGAGTCACGGCATGTGAATCGGGCTCTTTTGATAGATCTTGACACCCGTTTTTTAGGGTAGCCACGTTGTTTGAGTCTATCACTTAGAAGATTGGCATCATGGTAGAAGTTGTCTAAAGAGGTGCAATTTCTGCGCAGTCTTAAGAATTGCCCATAGGGTAAATCTTCTTTAATGTGTTGGGGATGATCGCTTTTGAAGTGTAGCAAAGTATTGCGATTGGTGGGTTTGCGAAAAGTGGTGCATATTAGTTTGCCTTGGTCGTGTTCAATTCTCAAATCTAGGAAATGGATAGAGGAATTACTGTATTCAAATGTGAATTGAATGTCTTGACTACATGTGTCAAGCCAGGAACAAAACTCTAGTAGGGCCTCTTCTGTGCCTTCCCATAGGCATATGATGTCATCTATGTACCGACGCCATTGTTTGATATGCTCTCTCCATCTGTTGAGATGATTCAGAACAAATTTAGCTTCGAAACTGGCCATGAATAGAATTGCCAAACTCGGGGCAAATGCTGCCCCCATGGCGGTACCTTTTGTTTGTAGGTAAAATTGTCGGTTAAATTCAAAAAAGTTTTTGCATAAGGCCAATGTCATGATTTCAATGATAAATTCTGGAGGAGTTTTCATCTCAATATTAGTAGCAGTCAGATATTCATACACACAGTCTATTGCCGCTTGTTGGGGAATGCTTGTGTATAATGCCTTAATGTCAAGAGTAACCAGTAACTGTTTGTGTTGGTCGAAGTCTAGGTTTTCGAATAGCTGAATGGTGTGCATGGTATCTCTGATGTATGTATCCGTTTTGCTGCTTATGGGTTTTAGAAAATGGTCAACAAATTTACATAAAGGTTCAAGTATAGACCCGCAACCTGACACAATGGGTCTCCCAGGGGGGTTGGTTGGATCTTTATGAATTTTAGGAAGGGCATATAGGCAGGGTGATCTGCCTTGTGATGTCTGGAGAAATTCAGATTCCTTTTCCAATATCCAGTCCCTTTCTAATGCGAATGCCACCATAGCTGCCCTCCTTTCAGCGCCACTGTGTCTGAGGCGGATCCATTTTGTGGAAGGGGGAGTAGGACCCCTGGACAGGGTTGTCTCAGAAACCCATGTCGCACTCTGCCCTGATAGGCTGGAGGGTCTACCACCAAGAAGACCACTCCACTGTGTGAGTGACAGCTAGGCTGTATGAATGGGGATCTTTTTGCATAAAAGCAGCGTCCTGAGGACTGGAAGAGCAAGACCTCGCCACTGGAACTAAGAAGCCGAAGAGGAGAGAAGCCAAAGACATCTGCAATGACTGAACCACTGATCAAGCCTTGCTGCAGCATCTCACCACTTTTCTCCACACGACGAGAGAAGATCTTCATCTGCAAGAGCCTTCTTCCCATGAGCTGGTGGGGCCAACCAATTTGCCAATTGCCTTCCTGGACCTGTCCTGGTCGAATCGCCAGTACCCCGTACTCGGAGATCAGATAGCCAGGCACCCCTCCACCCGGACCGCGATTTAAAGGAGCGTACCTTTTATTCGTTGGGCAGCACCGCGGCTGGTTTCATCCCTGGGTAGTGCAGTAACTCGAACCTTTCTCCACGATGAGAGCCTCTCTTCCTCTGCTGGTCCCCCCGAACTGCAGGAACTACCCGGAACAACCGCCACCGCAGGAGCCACTTCTTCATTTTAAGGTACATTGTTCTGCCAGGCCGCCCTTTTTGCATGGTAGTGCTAAAGGTGTTTTAAATCCTTTACCTACCTGTTTGGTTGGCCACCCCTATCCTCTAACATTGTCTTTCACCTTCTGCATCCACCTTTTCAAACCATTAACCAAAGACTTGACTGCAGCTACAAGAACATTTTGCTCCTGGACCCTTTTCCCTGTACCACTGACTCTGGCACAGGCCTATTGACTCTGGCTGAATTTGATAGAACTGCCCTCTCTAGATTGCTTCTGAACTAGAACTGTGTTGATGCACCTAATTCTTATAAGCACCTTTTCCTTCCTACTTTTAAAACTTATGAAGTGCTATTTTGCTCGGTTTTCATTTAAGCTTTATATATGCTAAAGTACTGCCTTGCCTAAACTTGTTCACAAACTTATGGGAAGTTTTGCGAGGGTGTGTAAGAAGATATTCCTGTATAACTTGTGATTTCCCTCCCTTGTGAGAAATAGCTAGAGTGCCATTTTTGTTTGGTTTTCACTGTGCCATTTTGCTCAGTTTTCACTCTTGCTCAAACATGTCTACAATTTAACTAGGGAGTTGTATATACTTTTCTTGACTTTAATTTTTGATTTTAACTTGCTTTTATAACTGTGATTAATGTGTTGAACTGGAAGTGTGTAATACATATATATATATATATATATATATATATTCTTTTTAATACAAAGCTTTGGTCAGTGTTTCCTTGTATCCTGGTATTGTAGTCCTATTGTGTAAACCCTGAATACTGCTCATCTCCCTCTTGATATAAGTCTGACTGCTTAGCCACAGCTACCAACTAAATCTTTGTGGTACAGAATAATACCAAAGGGGATTTATTGCTCATACCTGTAGTCTTAATCTTCTGTCGTGCTCCCTAAGGGAACTGCACAGGATTCCGCCTAACAGCTCATCAGGGTCAGTTTGGCGGTCGAGGCGGTTTGAGGCGTTGCTAACCAATGGATTGGGTCAGCAAGAGACACGATGCTGCAGTGGTTCAAGTCGAGGTCCGTTGGTTCGAAGCTGTGATCCTGATCATCCGATACGATTATAAAAGAGTCAGCAGTTCAAAGTCATCTACAGAGACAAGCAGGTTGCTCGACCCAAAAAGGCAGCGTGCTCTGCTTCGCACAATACAAGCAATGATGATTCAAAGTTACTTGAATCAGGAGGGTCCTAAAACCCTTTCCAGTGTATTTCAGTGGCTTACATGAGAATATATTTATTTTCAAGACAAGGTAAAGAATCATGAAGGGTTTCAACAATTATATTTAGTGACATATTATCTAATAAGACTGAAGGATAATATGTAGACTTATATGAGTTCTCTTTGTTCCAGATGAACATATACATGGAAGAACTTGCAGAGACCTGAAATGTTGTGATGTTAATGTAAGTGACATGAAAGTACTATTACAATTTGACCCATTTAGTTGTAATTTATCAATTGTAGATCAGACATGCTTGATTTGGTTTTGTGTGACTTGTCTTGAAGGGTAACACATTTATGACATCTGCCCTACTAAGTGATATTCTGCTCCAAAGAAAGAGGTAAAATAATTGTTGCAATTGTAAGAACAGTTACACAATTGTTTGTGAAATATTGGAAATGAATCAAAAGCTTACTGGTCATTTTGATATATTTCTATCGTAGTAATGACAAGTCTCCCTGATGAAGACGTGGCCAATAATGGGCCATAAGTCGAAACCGGTTATAGGCTGTTTTAGAGAAACTGTTAGGAAGATGAAGGATGTAAGAAATGGACATGGCAGACAGATTGAAACTGTAAGAAAAAGATATATTGCGATTTCTAATTGATTATGGAGGATTTGTGTTTCTGAATACATTTATGAATAACTCAATTGAAAAATGTTTGAACTGAGGTACAATATTTGATTGCATTTCTGTAAAATGTGAACACTTACGAAAGTAAGGCAAAGTATTTTTATGGGATTTGGTCAATGACAAAAGGATGAGTTGAGAATATATTAACTACACATAAATTGCGTGCAAATAATATGAATTAATCTTTGAAGAATTTGTTTCAAATCTGTCCCGAGTCATGTTGTTCATTTTTTATTAACTTTGAGTTCCCGCAGCTATTCGGGAATGTGCATGTGGCCTTTGAACCTGCCCTGATGCAAGTGAGGGGCAGTTGTTGGGGATGTGGGGTGATGGTCACAGCAAGCAAGGTCCATATGTGCATTATGCTTTGCAGCATGGAGCAACATGAAAGTGGGATCTGATTAGCAGATCCTGCTTTCAGAAACAGAATTACCCACATCATTTTATTGTAACAATCAAAAAGCTTGGCTAGCTCACCCTAACTACATGGCATTATTTCACACCCTCGGCACCAGAGCCACCACTGTCTTGAGCCACAGCAATGAAAGGGGTGGTCCGTGGAGAAGGTTATTTATTTATTTATTTATTACATTTGTGTAATGCCCAAAACCAGAAGTATCACAGCATTGTGTACAGAAGACAATAGACGTAAATGCAACATAGACATTAAGCATTTGATTCTGATGGCGGGGGGGGGTAGGGATTTCCAGAGAGAGGGTGCTGTGACACAGAAACTTGCGCCTCCTGCTTTTGAGAGGCAGATGGGCAGCGAGGGCTGCAGCAGGAGACAGGGCTTTGTGCACGAGTAAGGAAGGAAGAGGCGTATGAAGATAACGTACCTAACTTCTGATCTTTAACCTAGGTCACACAGGGCTCCATGTGACAGCTGAAAAGCTCGACGCTCTCCCTTTCATGTTATTGCAGCTCCCTGCGCTGTTCCTGTGTGTTGGCTGCTGGGGTTCCAGCACAGAGAGGGCTATCTGGGCTGTCAGCAGTTCCCAGGCCACATGCTGGGCTCTTCTGCCGACGCCTCGCACCGCTGTGAGCCCATGCCCTGGCTCCTTACAAGGCGTCTGCAGACAATAAACCCCGGAGCGCGCTCCTTGATTAAGTGATACCAATGTGTATCCTTTTTTTTCATCACTTTATTTAAATGTTCGCAAAAAACAGCACATTCAACCACTACACAGGTTTTGTGTTGTTGTAGTTTGTAAGAGGATTCAATTCAGCACTACAGCCAAGTCAACGCCTAGTCTAGAATACTGAATGGAAACCCTTATTGATATATCTTAATGTCCAGTTCATGCGTTCTGGATGACTACCCCTATATAACACCCCTCTCTTGGAATCCTCCTGACCCCACTGAGCCAAGAAGTAGTTCTGTTTTGCAAGTTAAAAGGTTTAATTGATAGTTTAAACAATAGGTATATATATCACACTTTAGAATAAATTAATAATTGAATAGCACACTTAATCTGATATGATAAAGATTACAACGGAGAATCTGGCACTAGCACACTTCTTGATAATCACTAAGGAGTTGACATGAAATGGATAAGATAGCAACAATACTTTTATGGTTTCAAATGGATGCAATGTGGAATGAAATGCAGTACAGAAAATAACTTGATAGGATTTCAGCAAAAGACAATGTAATCACTTCCTTGGACAATTCACCCCCCCCTTTTATGCTATGCAAGGAAATGGAAGGAAGGCACACAGTTCTCAGAAATGCAATTCAAATGTAATTCAGTTCACCCAGCAACTTAGACTACAGAAGTTGAAAACACAGGCAAAATGCTTTGATATGTGCTGGCAATAAAGTGAAAAATATGCTAAAATGCTTTTAATTCCCTCTAGGAGGTTCAGGGTGAGTGGTATCTAGTTAATATTAGTCCAGGCTCACACTAGCAATGATTCAGGGATAATTAGCAGGTTAAACGAATTTCTGGCAAATGGAAGGCAAGCAGCAGCAGATTTTTACACGTGAAGAAATTTGCAAATCGCGGCAAAATTCGCGAATGCATCTGGCGCGATTACAGAGGAACTACAAGGACTATCACTATCGTTTTGGGGTCCTAGGAAAGCCTAGGATCTCAGCTTCCAGATGAAAGTTACTGCAAGTCTCTAGCACAAACGGTCACGGAGATATGAGCGATTAAATAAAGGTCGTTTTTCAGATTTGAAATCTTAAAGTTCAAAAAGACAAGTGCAGCTTGCAACTAGCAAATCACACGTGACAGCTTTACAAATGACAGGTCACAGTTAGGAGACAGTTCTACTTAGATTAAAATAGGATTGAATTATATTATTTTAACTAAGAGATTGGTTCTGCACAGTTTTCTAGGTACTCACACTATATTCTTGAGTGAAATGGGCCTCGCTACGGATCTGGTCAGGTTTTAGACTGGACTCTGGTCTCTGCACTTCACAGTGATCTGGGTCAGCTCTCTCTGGTTCTGCTAACAGGTCAGCTCTACTCTGCTGGTCTGGTCTGGGTCTCTGAAGGTTGATGGAGGTAAAGTATGGATTTTCCCGGCAGAGCTTCCAGCTGCAAATGGATTTGAAGGTCCCTATCTGTCCTGTCTCTCTGCTTTTATGTGTTTTGAAAATGGGTGTGTGTGAGCAGCATCACTAGCCAGCCCCTCTCCACTTATCATTGGCCAAGCTTTCATTTCTCCCCTGATTGGGGGAGCTAAGTTGTGTCAGAGTGATGTCATTTTACAGCCTGCAGAAAGTCCACTCCTCCTGTCAACTTGCACACAAATCTAGATTTGAACCAAATACATATTTGCAGAGGTACATATTGTTTTAAAATCATATGCACCCATCATGCATTACAGGAGGTATACCCTGTCCAAATCTGCTATTCCTGAGGGCTTGCATTCAGAAATGGCAATATTTTGCACTTTTTAACTGGTTTGCAATACCGGACATTAACCCAAATTTACACACATGTGCGCAAGGAGTATGGACATTAGTTGATGAAGTGTCAGATTTTTCACATGCACACATTTTGAGTAATATCCTCTTTTCCGCTAAAACCCCCCTGAACATGCCACCGGTTCTAAAAACCTCTTAAAATGTGGGCAGAAAAATCACAAGAATTATGGTGTCGTTTATAAAATTTTCACAAGTCCGTACTATGAGTTATTCATCTTTTTAGAGTTATGTTCTGGCCCCAAAGGGGTGTGGTTTCCCCCGAGCACAAGGTTGAATTTCTGGTTTTTCCAGTTCTGCCAAGCCAGCTTGCTCTCACAGGCAGTGCCCCTCCTTTGTCCTTCCAGGAGGAAGCTACATTTACGACATCTGCAATAAACCATCTGCCTGGGTCAGGACAGGGCTTTGTTCAGAGCTCCTGTATTCTGTGGGGGCTCCCCTTAATTCAATTATCAGAGAGATGGCATATCCTTAGTGTGGCCAGCAAAAGGCAGATAGGCCTGGGAACACAGCTGTGACTCAAGTTTCACTCCTGATGGGGGGTAGTTGCCAGGCAAAATTGGAATCTCTTTAAGCCAGTTTTTAGCTACATGTCATTTCTGTTCCCCAGTTTTCTGCATTCAAATAAAACTAAACATTTTTACATATGCAGCTAGAATGCTGATTCTAAGTTTAAAACTATGACATTTAAACAATTGAAACCTATGTGACACACAAAAGTAGGTCACTCAGTCAATTTAAACATTTAGATTTTTTAGTGTCTTTCAGTCCAAATTTACTTAAACTGCTGAAATCCACAGCTCAGCCAGTCTTGTTATAAACCTTCAAGTCACTTCAGAATATAACTTTACATTGGATCCACCTCTTAAAATGTCTTTCTTTGGCATGTTTTGGGTTCATTTATTCAGTTTTCTACAAAATCTGGTGGTTTTAAAACGCCGGCTTTTGGATAGTGGTGAGTACTGGTACTGCACCCCTTTTTGGGATTTAAGAAAATGAATTCCCAACAGTTATGGGTTTGCTTTTGGCAATCAGCATTGCCATTCCCAATGGTTTCAGACTATTGTGTGGGTAGTCCACTGGTGGTTTTAGGCAGTGTCCTTCTGTGCCCATAACATCGGCAAAAATGAGTGGCAGCCTATTCTTCATGCATTTCCCTGTGCATTTTCTGGGAAGCTCTGGCCATCATGATGTTTTCCATGTCAGTACTGCACAGTTTTGAGGTAGGGCTTGGATGCGTGGATAAATACATCCCACAAGCCCCCCTCTTGCGATGGCCATTCTATTTCACGAATGGGACTCGCAAGACCTGGGATGTTTCCTCATCTTCTTCCAATAGATGGGACAGTTCAGCATCTTTTTCTCCATCCGGTCGGATCGATCGGTTCTCCTCGCCGGTCCTGATGGGAAAATTGGGCGGTACCCCGGGCCCGTTGCGTCTCTGCTGCCGGTCTCCGGATCGTCCTCCTTGTCCCGTCTCCAGGTTTTCTTTCTCCTAGGACGACAAAGGAAGAGCGGCAATACCTATTCATAGACGTTTTTTCCACCACTGTTGAGATAGTGGGGCAGCATATGCATTTCATCATAACGAAACATTACATTCTTATTTTGAAAAAAGAACAGTATAACTAAGAGACAGTTTCATGCAAATCACAATATTTTAGAGACTAGATGTTGTATGTTTTATGGTTGGAACTGAATTAGTCTGAGACAGTACCCGCTAGGATTCCAGAGGATTCCTCCAGTTGTTGCAGAGTGTGCCTGGGATGGCAACATTTCAACTGGTTTATGTGGACCCACTTGTCTTCCCACTCTGCCAAAGGACCTTTGGGGATGTGGATTTTGTAGGCCACAGGGGAGATCTTGTCGATGATCTCAAAGGGTCCCTTCCATGTAGGCAAAAATTTGCGCTGCTTGGCCTGGTTCCTTTGGAAGTTGTATAGATAGACCCGGTCCCCCACCTTATATTCCTTCCTGGAAGTTTTCAGGTCATAATGGGTCTTCATGCTATCAGCCGATCTTTCTAGATTCCGCTGAGCGTAAGCAAAAGCATGTTGGAGGTGTTTCCTTAAATTCTCCACATACTCATGAGTAGTGGAGGCATTTATCAGTGTCTGCTCTTGGGTCCTGTAGAGCAAATGCTGCGGAAGCACCATCTTGCGCCCAGTCATCAACTCAAATGGTGACATTTTGGTTGCAGATGAAGGGGTAGATCTGATGGCCATTAGGACCAGAGGTAATCGGATATCCCAACTTGGCCCAGAATCTGCCACAAACTTCTTTAATATGCTCACAATGGTTCGGTTATATCTCTCTACTGCCCCGGAAGAAGCTGGCCGGTAAGCAATGTGTAGCTTTCTCTTGACCCCCAGTATCTCCCACCTCTTTGTCATTACTTCACTGGTGAAGTGGCTACCTCTGTCTGACTCAATCCTTTGAGGTAGACCAAAACGGGAAAAGATGTGGTTAATCATCAAGGCAGCTGCCGTTTCTGCCTTGCAATTTGGGGCTGGGAGACATTCCACCCACTTGGTAAACAAGCATGTCACAGTCAGCATGTACTTATTCCCCCTAGCAGAGCGAATCACGGGGCCTACAAAGTCGATTTGTAAATCTGACCATGGCAGTGTCATCCCCCGCTTTTGGAGAGGCGCACGGTGTGAGAGGGATGATGGCTGAAATTGTGCACACACAAGACACCCCTTCAAGTATTGGTCGAGGTCCTGCCCCATGTGTGGCCAGTATGCAACCTCTCTTAAGATTTCCAGTGTTGTGTGAAACCCCCTATGACCGGCGGTGGCCGCATCATGGGCGTGACTTAACATCAGGCTTCGGAATGAGGTAGGAACCACCCACTGATCGTGGCCAGCTTTGGATTTCCTTACCAGCAAACCGTCTTGGATTCGGAACATTTTTGGACATTTCATCAACACTCTTAGGTTCTCTTTCCCAATGTAATCGGTATCCCTCAGGGGAAAGTTCTCAGGGTCCTCAAGGTGCTGGTAAAATTTACCAATTACTGGATCCCCCTTCTGAGCGGTAATCAAATCAGCATCAGGGGTCTCCTTACTCCATTGTGCAATTGAAAGGTCGTTGTGAGCATTTGTCTGGGACCTAGTGATAGCAGTGACCTGGATTTCCCCCAACAGGGACTCAATCTCAATTAGATCCCCTTGGATGGCCCCGGTTTTGGCCAGCTGATCAGCTAGGTCATTTCCAGTTTTGTCTGGTCCCTCTACTTTGGAATGACCCTTGATCTTTTTCCAATAGATGGTCATCTCATTCGAGGTGACCAGATCATCAATGTTTTGGATCAACTTCCCATGTTTCAAGGGTTTGTTATTAGCACATAACATGCCTCTGGTTTTCCAATTAACCAGGTGCTCCACGAACCCGTTCCGTACATAATCCGAATCTGTGATTATGACCAGTTCGTGGAGTTGATGCTGGACAGCAGTGAGGATGGCCTGATGCACAGCCATCAATTCTGCCACCTGACTACTTCGGGGACCAATTTTGTATCCAGCGGAGGGTTCTGGGGACTCATTCACCCATGCATTTCCTACGCCGGCCACCAGTTCTTTCTCCCCGTTGTTGTCAACATGGTAAGAGCATCCATCCACATACACAGTGGGCATTCCCTCACACTTGTCTTCTTCAAAGACTTTGTGTGGGGAATTACGGTATGCCTCCGTGTTGTCCTTGATTTTTAGACTTTCGTCCTCGAGACAGTTTTCTCTGGCACAATCATGCAAGTCAGCCAGACCTTGCGCGAGGGGACTCTTCTTGTTTTGGCCATATCGGACCTCCACAGGAAAGCCTTGCATTGACAGAATCCAGGAAGTAATTCGGGAATTACTCACATTTCCGGCCCGGATTCTGTCACTTTGGAGATATTGCAGAGGCTGGTGTGGAGTCTCCACTATGATGTGTTCCCCCTGGATAAACGGGCGATAATTCTTCAATGCCCACACCGTTGCCAGGAGTGCCTTCTCACAATCGTTGAATTTTTCCTCCACAGAGGATAAAGTTTTGCTCGCATAGGAGATTACTTTATTGACCCTGTCATGCTTTTGGTATAATACTGCCGTCAAGCACGTATTAGAGAACCCTGTCTCCAGGAAGAACTCCTTGTTTCTGACAGGGTAAGCTAGGCAAGGCGCTTGTGAGAGGCTTCTTTTGAGTTGTCTTACTGCCTCGGATTGTTCTGGACCCCATCCCCACTTGACCCCCCCTTCAGGAGATGAATCAGGGGTCTGGTGATCTCTGCGTAGCCCTCAATGAACTTTCTGCTGTAATTAGTCAATCCAAGGAGGCTCCTTAGTTCTCGCAGAGTTGTGGGGTCTTTCAGTTTCTGAAGTGCTTCCACTTTCTTTTCCTGGGGACAGAGACCCTGAGGAGTAATCTCATGCCCCAAGAAATTAACACGGGTTCTACACCACTGTGCTTTCTGAAAGGAAAGTTTTGCTCCGGCGGCCCTCAACTGCATCAGAACATAACGGATCTCCGCTATGTGTTCCTCCACAGATGAACTTTTGATGAGGACATCATCTACATAAGCCAGGTTACCCCTCGCACCCAGGTCGGGCATGGCCTTATGTAGGAAAATGTTGAATTCATTGCCGGAGTTGAGGTATCCGAAGGGAGTCCGGGTCCATGTGTACTGCTGGCCCCCAAAGGTAAAAGCCAGTTTGTATTGGTCCTCCCTACTGACAGGCACAGTCCAGTATCCATTGGTCAGGTCTATTGCAGTGAATACCTGTGACCCCTGGATCTGGGCCAGCCCTTGGTCAATGTAGGGCAGAGGCCATCGGGAAGTATGGACCCGTTTGTTGAGCTCCCTGAGGTCGGCGCAGAGTCTCCACTGGCCGTTTGGCTTTAATATTCCCAGCACCGGATTATTGAAGGTGCTGTGGACTGGACGGATTATTCCCCTGGACTCAAGGTTCTTAATTATTTCAGTAAGGGACTCCATTGATGCGAGAGGCAAGCGATATTGCTTCACAAACACAGGAGTCATGCCAGGGTCCGTGGGGATTGTTGTTGTGTGGATGTCGGTGCGACCACAGTCATATGAGTCTACCGCAAAGAGATCTTGGAAATCCAAGAAAACTTGTTTCAACTTTTGCTTTTGTTCCAGAGTCACACAGGCATCAGCTAGGTTGACTCTCTCTTCCACCATCTGCCTGAAGCCTGGAAAGACTTCTGGTTTGGCTATTTCAGCGGCCTCCTCCAGCTGGGTGGAGAAGTCCCTGGTCAGAGTGCTGATTTGGACTGGAGGCTTCAGGTGTGAAAGGCAGCCCTCATGCACCTGGAAAATCACCTCATCCCTCCTGAAGTCACAAGTCACATCTTCCTTACCATAGGGGCAGGAAGTGTACACCAGGAAGTTCCCCCCATGCCGGGTAAAAATCCTGTCTGGTGTTGTATGGTCCTCACTGTCACTGTCAATGCAGTCCTTGGGGAATGGTCCTAACAGTTCATTTACTAAGTCGATGGAAAAATGTCGGTCATCAACCGCCATTCCAATAATGGTGCCTGCGGCTAGAGTAATACTCTTTAAGTCGCTGTTATCCACCTCTATTAGAATGGTGTCATGTTCTATGTTGACTAATGGTGTTGGGTTTACCCCCAACCCTTGCTGTTGGAGAGAAGCATTTAGATGTATGTAAGCATCACGGTTTTGCAAATATTGTCCTCTTTTAGCTTTCACTTCCAGGGAGAATTGTCGGGTCCTTTCTGGGATGGTGACTTCCTCTTTGATCTGAATTTCAACTGCATAAGGTAGCAATTGAGCTGACCTAAATGCTTTTTCTGGATCATCAAAGCCCATGGGATTATCCGCTAATCGGGACCAAGCTTTGAAGTTTATTAGGTCCAAACTAATGGCAAAGCGATTGAGAATGTCACTGCCTAAGTAAAAGGCGGCAGTGACGTCTCGCACGACCCAACAATTATGGACTATGCTCTTGTTGCCAATGGAGATTTTGAGCATACACCTGCTTGGCAGGAGATGTTTGGAATTAGGTGCTTCCAGGTCCATTTCCCATTTGTCTATCAGTTTGAATGTGGGAATGGCTGGATCTTTTGGGAGTTGGCGGAACATGGCTTCGCTGATGAAGCTCTTCCCGTTGTTCACACACACTCGAGCGAGAACAGAGTCCTTCCCATCATTTAATTGGACAGGGATGAACAACTGCTCTCCAATTTGCTGAATATCAGCCAGGCTCTGAGCTGATTTCACATCTTTCTGGACTATAGGAGTGGGAGTTTCTGATTGTGGATTAGTATAGAATCTCAGAGTGTTTCCCTCCAGCGTGGAGTACCACTTTAGACTGGAAGGAAGGTTGATTTTCAGAAATAGAGAGGACCCTCCATCACCAGTCTGTTGTCCTACTGCTATTACTGTCACGTCTGGAATCTGGTTGTTCTGGAAGTGAAATTCTACTTGGTCAGATTTTTGTTCAACCATGTGGCAGGTGCCGTTTAAACTAACATGGTTGACACTCTGTTTTAATTTTATTGGTCGGCTAGTCTGGGTCCAGAGGACCTTGTTTACGCAATCTATTAGGGATGACAACCTTCTCAGGAGGTCATTCCCTAGTAAACAAGGGGTGCCCTCTGGAGTCACAACTATGACCGGGTGTTTCAACTTGTGTCGCCCAATTTTAATGTCCAAATCTGCCGTCCCCTCGACGGGAACTTCCTTCCCGTCAAAGTTCTGGAGTTGCCCAGGAAGAGAGGTGAGAGGAATTTGGTAATTCCCTCCCCTTCCTGCATTTAGTTCGTCAAAGGCCCTTCTGGACAGAAGGGTAGCTTGAGATCCAGTGTCCACCAGTGCCAAAATTGTACCCTGCCCCTGTACTTGTACCGGGGCATAATATCTTCCCTCCTTCTCCTCAAGGGGGCACAGATAATGTACATTTTTGGACAACTGGTGGGCTAATTTTCTGGTTTTGGACATCGCTAGCGAAGAGATTTGGGCAGAATTCTGTGGAGAGCCTTGGGAATCTGAAAGAAAAATTTGGCAACTGGAGATCAGAGCCATTGTGGGTTCCCCTGGCTCCGGTTCTGGGCCGCCCCCCCCTTTTTGGAGGCAGTCACCAGGATGGGTTTGAACCAGGGGATTTTCTTGCTGTTGGTTCTGGGATGAGAGGGTGGGCGGCGGTAGCTCAGTCTCCACATCTCCCCAGTCTGGATTTGCATCCCTAGGGACCCATTTTTCTTTGGGAGGAGTTCCCCCCTCTCTGAAGGAGAAGATCCTTTTCCCAGGATCCTCTGAGGATCCCTCTCCCTCAAATTGGAAGATCTGTACCTCCTCCTTAAACTGAGTCTGTTTGGGTCTTTTGTTTCTCCTACCCCCCCTCTGCTCCTTAGGAGGCAGACTTTCAGGGGCAAGAGATTTTGTTTCCGGTTCCTGGGTTTCCAGGGGCTGTTTACAAGTGAGGAAGGAAGCTTCCTCCAAGGCTTTACACCCCCCTTCCCCTTGTGCCTCCTCCCTGGGAACCGGTGAGTTATCGGGGTGCTGCCCCCGTCATTGTTCTGGAGCACCAGGTCCAGAGTTGGGTGCGTTCTGCGCCGACACGCCCATCTGAGGGTTCTGCTGAGCCCTCAGTATGTGACCCAGATCCCGCGCCATGTTTTGAACCTGGCGCTCTAACTGGGAAACCCGCTCAGGCTGATACGGGGCCCTGTTTTCTCCCCTGGGCTGATCCCGGGAAGGGTAGCTGTCCCTTCTCTGGTAATACCCCGGATTGGGAAGATTTGGGTACCCCTCCACCCTTGGCCTCCCCTCTCCCGGATTAGGTTGTCTGGGCTCAGGAAATTGGGGAAAGAAGGATGGATGATTTTGGGGTTGGAAATTGGGTGGATACCTGGGGAAAAAGTTCTGCCCAGGATTTGGAGAATTTCTGCCCTCCTGTGGGAAGTTGGGAGGGAAGTTCCCTGGGTTAGGTGCTTGGCTGGATCCCCCCCCTTGGGCTGGAGGAGTCCACACATAACCCAGGATGGGTCGATTTCCCTTGTAACGGGGACTTACATAATCAGGAGAGCGAGGGACCCCATTTGTGGGGCTGCCTCCCTGGCTCCCTGTCTGTGACTGGCCCGAGGACCTTCTGGGCCTAGCATTATTAGGTGCAGGTAGGTTTTTAGGCCCCCCCATCTCCAAATCCAAAACGGGGGTGACCTTTACCTCTGCCACCTTGGCAGCAGCAGGGGTGCTGTTGGCTTTGGGGTTTTTCTGGGCATTACTTTTGCTATCTAACGGTTTCTGCACCTCATAGATCCGTGTAGCCTGTTCAATGACCCAGTCTAAAGATCTTTTCTCGTGAAAATCCCTCACGAGCTGGGTCATTATGTATTTGGGCAAGGCATGAAAAAATGTATTAATGAATTCTCTACTGTCTGTGCGCACCCTTCTGGTGGTCTGCGCAAAAGCACGCTTTAACTCCTGCACAAATTCTTGTGGGGCCTGATCCTCCCCACATTGTAAACTGTAGGCTGCCTTGCGAGCCTCTTGAGGATTTCTATGAATGGAAAAATGTTTCAAGATGGCCGCCTTATAGGTGGACCATCTTAAATGATTTTGGTCCTCCAGCCCCGCAAAGAAACTGGAGTATTCCGGGGAGAAGGTCCACTTTACATATTGAATACAGCTTTGGCTGTCCTTCAAATGGAAAGTCTCCATCATTTGCTCAAACAACTCTAAGTGCTCCCAAACAGAATACTTAGCGTTCTTATGGTAAGGCGTGATGACGCTCCTGATCGCCTTAATCTGCTTTAAGGGGTCCTTAAGCAAGGCCCTTTTTTGCCTTATTGGCCTTTTTGGTTCGGGTAACCCTTGTCCATTCATCCTCTGACTCAGAGGCACTGCTCCCAGAGGTTCCTGTCTGCTCTTCCAGGTTTTCCCGGATTCTGCGAGCCTGGGAATGGCTGGCAGAATGTGGGGACCTGGTCTCCTGTGTCCTGCGCAGTTCAGAGGAGTCTTCAGATTCCTCCTTGCTGCCAGGATTTGATGGGTACCCCCCCCCACTGACCTAACTGGGCAGAGGTTTTCAGGATGCCCTTAATGGGCCTACTCTCCTGGGGTTCCCCATTAAATTGCACTGTGCTGGGGTGCCCATACCCGGATGCCCGCCCCTCCATACCTGGGTGGTACTGGCCTATGAGCCCCATACTTTTGTCTGGATAGTAGTCTGCCATCCCTGTGGCCCGGTGCTCATGTGCGCCAGGGAATATGGGGGTGGCAGAGTCCAGTGACTGAGAGGTATGAGGGCCTCTGGTACTAGGGCTCCTGAGGTTATGCTCCGGAGCTTCCCTTTCCCAGCGAACCTCATCTCTATCTGCCCCTGCTCCCTGTTGCAATGCAAGAGCCTGCATTTGTGTCTTCAGTTCCTCAGTTAAGGCCTTACTAGACTCTATCAGTCTCTCCTGCATCGCTACCTGTTGCTGGAGCCTATCATTGTGCTGGCAGAGAGCCTCATTCTCTCTCTGTGTTTCCTGATTGGTCCTGGAGCACTGGGCCAGTCTTTGCTGCAGGAGGGTTACCTCCTGAGCTGTGTCCCTATTGGCCTGCTCCTTTCTTTGCAGAGCATCCTCCACCCTCCTGGTGTGCTCTAACAAGTTCTGGTGTTCTTTTTGGAGGTCACCCAGTCCCTGGTGGGCCAGGTGATTTTCTTCCATTTTTCTTTTTAAATGGCAGACTTCCTGGCCTAAGGCGTCTCTTTCCTGACTAAGAGCCTGCATTTGTGCCGCCAGGTCGTCCCTTTGCCTTTGGAAGGCACCAGCTTTCTGGCGTTCTTCATCAAACTCTGCCTGGGTATCCAGGTCTTTCATAATCAGCTTGTTACTCTCTACCTTCACTCTATCTAGATGACTTTGCAGGGTGGCTACCTGCTCCGTGCATGCCCTGTTAAAGTCTAATTGTTGCTCCAGCTTTTTCTGGCTCTGCAGTAAGGAGTCCAAACTGTCTTGGTGCTCCTTCTGCAGGGCCAGAAATCTAGTATCCTGGTCAGCCTTTTCCTGTTGCAGTATATCCATGTCCTCTTTTATTTTAATGATATACTGCCTACTATAATTTTCTGACTCCTGGCTCCTCTGCAGCCTCTGCTCAGAAGAGTCCAGATCAGATTGGGCCTTCTGTAATGCCAGCAGTTGCCTACTCACCAAATCTTGGCCTTCAGCACATTTCTCCTGCATGGCTCCCATATGTAAATATAAATATGCCGCTACCCTGGCAATCTTGTTGTGCTCATCCTTGGCCTTAGAGGACATATATAGTTCACTCAGGGCCACATGTAAGGGACCCTGGTCTCTCCATTTATCTGACCCTGTTTCCGTGATTTGGGGTGTGATGGCCTGCAACCAGCCTGTTTGGTCCTGGTGAGTCCACTCACCTCTCACAAATAACTTATGTAAGAAGTGCTCTCTGGCTATTTTCATGTCTACTAAGGTCGTCATTCTAGAGATTGGTCTCTGTCCTGACTTACAGAAGTTTGTATTTTATTTTTGCAAAACAGACCTTTTTCTTAGAGCGTTCCTTTGAGAAGTGCTTTACAGCGTAACACAGCGTGTGCTCCGACCGGATATGTGTATCTGGTCAGCTGGCACGCTGTATTAATCTGCACAAGTGATAGATCTAATCCAAACGTCCGGCACGAGCCCCCAATTTGTAAGAGGATTCAATTCAGCACTACAGCCAAGTCAACGCCTAGTCTAGAATACTGAATGGAAACCCTTATTGATATATCTTAATGTCCAGTTCATGCGTTCTGGATGACTACCCCTATATAACACCCCTCTCTTGGAATCCTCCTGACCCCACTGAGCCAAGAAGTAGTTCTGTTTTGCAAGTTAAAAGGTTTAATTGATAGTTTAAACAATAGGTATATATATCACACTTTAGAATAAATTAATAATTGAATAGCACACTTAATCTGATATGATAAAGATTACAACGGAGAATCTGGCACTAGCACACTTCTTGATAATCACTAAGGAGTTGACATGAAATGGATAAGATAGCAACAATACTTTTATGGTTTCAAATGGATGCAATGTGGAATGAAATGCAGTACAGAAAATAACTTGATAGGATTTCAGCAAAAGACAATGTAATCACTTCCTTGGACAATTCACCCCCCCCTTTTATGCTATGCAAGGAAATGGAAGGAAGGCACACAGTTCTCAGAAATGCAATTCAAATGTAATTCAGTTCACCCAGCAACTTAGACTACAGAAGTTGAAAACACAGGCAAAATGCTTTGATATGTGCTGGCAATAAAGTGAAAAATATGCTAAAATGCTTTTAATTCCCTCTAGGAGGTTCAGGGTGAGTGGTATCTAGTTAATATTAGTCCAGGCTCACACTAGCAATGATTCAGGGATAATTAGCAGGTTAAACGAATTTCTGGCAAATGGAAGGCAAGCAGCAGCAGATTTTTACACGTGAAGAAATTTGCAAATCGCGGCAAAATTCGCGAATGCGTCTGGCGCGATTACAGAGGAACTACAAGGACTATCACTATCCTTTTGGGGTCCTAGGAAAGCCTAGGATCTCAGCTTCCAGATGAAAGTTACTGCAAGTCTCTAGCACAAACGGTCACGGAGATATGAGCGATTAAATAAAGGTCGTTTTTCAGATTTGAAATCTTAAAGTTCAAAAAGACAAGTGCAGCTTGCAACTAGCAAATCACAGGTGACAGCTTTACAAATGACAGGTGACAGTTAGGAGACAGTTCTACTTAGATTAAAATAGGATTGAATTATATTATTTTAATTAAGAGATTGGTTCTGCACAGTTTTCTAGGTACTCACACTATATTCTTGAGTGAAATGGGCCTCGCTACGGATCTGGTCAGGTTTTAGACTGGACTCTGGTCTCTGCACTTCACAGTGATCTGGGTCAGCTCTCTCTGGTTCTGCTAACAGGTCAGCTCTACTCTGCTGGTCTGGTCTGGGTCTCTGAAGGTTGATGGAGGTAAAGTATGGATTTTCCCGGCAGAGCTTCCAGCTGCAAATGGATTTGAAGGTCCCTATCTGTCCTGTCTCTCTGCTTTTATGTGTTTTGAAAATGGGTGTGTGTGAGCAGCATCACTAGCCAGCCCCTCTCCACTTATCATTGGCCAAGCTTTCATTTCTCCCCTGATTGGGGGAGCTAAGTTGTGTCAGAGTGATGTCATTTTACAGCCTGCAGAAAGTCCACTCCTCCTGTCAACTTGCACACAAGATTTGAACCAAATACATATTTGCAGAGGTACATATTGTTTTAAAATCATATGCACCCATCATGCATTACAGGAGGTATACCCTGTCCAAATCTGCTCTTCCTGAGGGCTTGCATTCAGAAATGGCAATATTTTGCACTTTTTAACTGGTTTGCAATACCGGACATTAACCCAAATTTACACACATGTGCGCAAGGAGTATGGACATTAGTTGATGAAGTGTCAGATTTTTCACATGCACACATTTTGAGTAATATCCTCTTTTCCGCTAAAACCCCCCTGAACATGCCACCGGTTCTAAAAACCTCTTAAAATGTGGGCAGAAAAATCACAAGAATTATGGTGTCGTTTATAAAATTTTCACAAGTCCGTACTATGAGTTATTCATCTTTTTAGAGTTATGTTCTGGCCCCAAAGGGGTGTGGTTTCCCCCGAGCACAAGGTTGAATTTCTGGTTTTTCCAGTTCTGCCAAGCCAGCTTGCTCTCACAGGCAGTGCCCCTCCTTTGTCCTTCCAGGAGGAAGCTACATTTACGACATCTGCAATAAACCATCTGCCTGGGTCAGGACAGGGCTTTGTTCAGAGCTCCTGTATTCTGTGGGGGCTCCCCTTAATTCAATTATCAGAGAGATGGCATATCCTTAGTGTGGCCAGCAAAAGGCAGATAGGCCTGGGAACACAGCTGTGACTCAAGTTTCACTCCTGATGGGGGGTAGTTGCCAGGCAAAATTGGAATCTCTTTAAGCCAGTTTTTAGCTACATGTCATTTCTGTTCCCCAGTTTTCTGCATTCAAATAAAACTAAACATTTTTACATATGCAGCTAGAATGCTGATTCTAAGTTTAAAACTATGACATTTAAACAATTGAAACCTATGTGACACACAAAAGTAGATCACTCAGTCAATTTAAACATTTAGATTTTTTAGTGTCTTTCAGTCCAAATTTACTTAAACTGCTGAAATCCACAGCTCAGCCAGTCTTGTTATAAACCTTCAAGTCACTTCAGAATATAACTTTACATTGGATCCACCTCTTAAAATGTCTTTCTTTGGCATGTTTTGGGTTCATTTATTCAGTTTTCTACAAAATCTGGTGGTTTTAAAACGCCGGCTTTTGGATAGTGGTGAGTACTGGTACTGCACCCCTTTTTGGGATTTAAGAAAATGAATTCCCAACAGATATGGGTTTGCTTTTGGCAATCAGCATTGCCATTCCCAATGGTTTCAGACTATTGTGTGGGTAGTCCACTGGTGGTTTTAGGCAGTGTCCTTCTGTGCCCATAACATCGGCAAAAATGAGTGGCAGCCTATTCTTCATGCATTTCCCTGTGCATTTTCTGGGAAGCTCTGGCCATCATGATGTTTTCCATGTCAGTACTGCACAGTTTTGAGGTAGGGCTTGGATGCGTGGATAAATACATCCCACAAGTTACAAGATAATCAGAACGCCTTTCATCTAACTTATCACATATTGCAAATAAGCGACACAATTTAGAGCAATACATTCTACTAGTAATACAAAACCCAATCAATTTAAAGCAACAAAGTTTAATCCACAAATCACGTAGACAATGAACAAACCACAAAACCGACACGTATCCCCATACATATACCCACGACTAGACTAACACACATATATATCATTCAACGCTCTAATCTACACTCATCCATACATATCATCGAAGGGCCCCCATAATTCCAAATAAGTTTCTTCCCGATACCAATGTGTTTCTAATAAAGTACTTTTTCAAACAAGGATGTGTGAAAAGAAGGTTGAGCATCATTTGCAAGGCTGCTACATAGCATCACATGTTAATAGCAGCACTTTGTTCTACTTGCACTTGACACTAATCAAAATTGGTTACTTTTGAACAAGTTGCCAAAGACTCAGAGTTTGGTTATTTGTATGATGGATGACGCGGCTGCCTCACTGTGCCTTCTGGGTTCCATGCACCCACCCATTAACTGACAATAAAGGCACCTCAAAGATGTGTCTAGTCGCGCATTTTCCTTGGTTTCATGTCTGGAAACGATTCACGCGACACCAAGTGTGGTCAAGAATGAATGGTCGGTTTAATTCTTCCGAATTCCAAAGAGAGCGTCGCAGGTATCAAGATGCCAAGGGCAGCTTTGAAACCTCTCCACCCATGGAGGAATTCTCCAAATCCCCCTTGGAAATGGAACCTTGTTATCACAGCGCTTCAGGGCCTGTCCGCCGCCTCCCTTTCGCAGAACGATGATCCAGCTAGCAGGACTGCCATGCACCCGGGCTACCCCATGCAGCCCTCACTCTCTGTGTTTGTAGAGCCTGTTTCGAGTTTTCCCATCCTCTTATCTTCCCATTGCATATTGTCTTTGCTGTAGAACACTCAGCTCTGGATAGCCCTAGCGGGGCGGGGGAGGGCATAGTCTGCCGCTCCCCAGGCAAGCCTAGGTGCTCTGACACTACTTCGGTGGTAATTCAGTGCAGCATGAAAATATATTGACATAGCACCTCAAAACCTTCCTCTTTGCTTTGGCTTTCTCTCCCCCTCTCCCCTGCTAAATCACTGTAACTGCACTGAATCTGCAACTGGGCCACTCACCAATCTCGGTCCTGGGCCCAGCCACTCTCCCCTGCACTGCCTCCTTGGCAACCCCTGCACTGCGGGACTGTCTCTGTATCCCTACAGCCCCCCTTCCCAGCACTTGTCTGCACTTATCTTGCACTTGCCACCAGCTGGCCCTTATTATTTATCTTGTATTTTACTAACCCTGTACTGCACTTTCCACTCTCCCTTTCCCCTTTGCACTTTTCCCTTCCCCTCTACCCATGTACTTGCGTGATCTGAATGACACCTGGCCTAGCAGGATCGCTGTGTGTCTCCCCTTGTTCCCCCCCTCCCTGCCTCGTCGCGCCTTGAAACACTTGTGTATAGGCGCGTTACAAATGCCATATCATATCATATCATAGTAGAACATTGTTCCCAGGAGAGCACTACAGAGGCATTGGTTTACTCTTTAATGCAAGTTGCTCAATGGTCTTCTGCAGATTCGGGTTCTCTTTTCTGCTCATCTCTACTTTCTAAGTGAATCATTCTTGTTTTTTGCCCAGCATATTTCTGTGAAGATGTCAGGTGGATGTTTTGCTCTGTACTTCTTTATTCAAAGGATGGGTTTACTTAAAAGAAAACTATTCAGAAATCACTATAGATGGATGTAAAACTGTACATGGTTTGGTGACAGGCTATTGAACAGGCTGGGCAGTTGCCCAGTGCCCCAGCAGCATCAAGGTATTGCAGGTCTGGTCCCTTGATGGTTTGGGGCTGCCTCCCTGCATATGGCCACCGACCTCCCCGTTCCCTCCCAAGGATGTTCTGCCAGACAAACCAGTGATTGACACTGGTCGGCCACACCCACATCTCATGCTCATGTCTTGGGAGGATAGTTCAACGGCAACGTGCTTGTCTTGGAAGCAAGATGACACGGAGCATATATATAACCTATCCTATCTGCAGGACAGATAGCTCACTCTGTTACGTGCTTTCTGCTGAACATTGTCTTCACACTGAAGATCACACGTTCAAGCTAAAGCAAACTATTAATAACTAACTAAAATTACCCGTACTCTGCACGGATTCAATAGACTGGAGCATACGTGGAGGGGAGGCAAGAGATGGCATGCTGCAGCATACTATGACCTTCTGTGCGCTCTTCCCCCCCTGTTGCCTCACTCTTGAGTGCAGTGCATTGCAGTGCAAATCTCTGAGTTTTCTTCCTCGCGTCAAGAAGCTTAAAATGAGCTCTGTCCAGACCTTCTACGACCACATTGGCGTTTTGCCGGTTTCAGGCAACCGTCCCATGTATGAGGGTCGGATATCCAGGGAAAGGGGTGGGGCATCCAAATGTCATGTCGACAGTAATGTCCGGAGGGTCTTAACAGGTAAGTATGTAAAATTTGGGGCAGATTGGTGGAACTGTGTGGAATAGTATAAGGAACAAACTCACAGTTTTCTGCTTTACATAGACAGATATATTAGATGTATGTGTATCAGGGTCTTTGTACCACACTGCCTGTGTGTGCTGATTCAGAGCAAAGTGTTTCAGGGAGAACATCACTTCATTACCTGGCGACACAGACATGTTAGCAATGGGTTACCATGTCTTTTTTTTGTGGCAAGTCTTCTGGGCATAGAAACATTCACTGTGGTGTAGGGATGGGACTATTTTAGCAGTTTCTGAACTCAGCTGGAGTCCCATACTGCCCGGGCAGCTGCTGGTCTCCCAGCCCACCCATGGGTTGGGAGAAAGGGAATGTAGCTTACTGCCAAATTGAAAGCGAGTACTGTAAAAGTTATGTTTAAATCCTGGCTTCCCCTCTTGATCAAGTTATGTGGTCTTGTGCTAATCGGTTAACCTCAATGAACACAGTTGCCTTCAGATACTAGCTACTGAGACTGAGATCACCTTCAAGGTATTCTCTTGAGTGTACACTATACAATAAGCCTGTCTCAAGTACAGTATAACAGACTACAGTATTGCTACATATATAATAATGTCAATTTATAAAGTGCACACCACGGACTGAATGTTGCTTGTAAGCCACAGTTCTTTCACAGACTGATCAAAGCAAATAGTAGTTTACACTTTGCTGGGTGAGGAAAAGTTTTGTCCAAGGGATGGGAAAAATTGCTAGAATAACTAGAAGGTATATTGCATCCTGTCCTCATGATGAACGGGGAAGTAATTCCAATTATTCCTACTCAGCTCACCATATATTAATATGGGTGGATAGTTTGGTACTGAGAAACTTGCTCTGTAATTATATGGTATCAGCACCCAAGGTGGGGGGGTGCAGCCTATCAGGTTCCGCGGAACGTGGACTGAAACCTGTAATTTCAGCTCGTGTTCCACGGAACGTGCAGGCTGCCTATCCCGACCCCTCTCCCCATCCCCACTTAGCTGACTGAAGCCTCTGCAGCAGCTTCCCTTTTCCAGCCTTCATGCTCATGGAAGAGGGGCTCCCTACAGAGCACCACCTTCTATAACCATGGCAGCCATGTGGGATCCGTATTTTCATTCATTGAACAGAATGTTTTTTTAGCACCCCGCATTACAGGTTTGGTAACCCGGGATGCTAATGGCCTTAACACCACATTATCAAACTATTGTATTAGTATGTATAGAATTTGGAATCATGAGAGGTTGGTTTGAATCCCGACTTCCCCAGATCACCAAAGCTTTGTGATCCTAGGCAAATCAACCAGTCTCTTTGGGTCCACTTATCTGGCAGAACGGGAGCTCAGAAAACAGTGAGCATGATATTAAGTACATGCAATATGGCTATCATTATTTGACAACTCCCTCTCACTTCATAGGCCACACCTCTTTAGAAGAAAAAGAAAAATAGGGTTCTGAGGATTTCATGCTCAACATTACAAACATTCCAATCTTCCCCGGGTGTTGTAGGACTTTTCCTGTTCCTTTTTTTTATTTCAATGTAATTATTTTACTCTTTTTGAGCTTGGCCAACACATCCCAATGACACCCTACAGGAGAATCCCAATGGCAGCTGTTGAATTTTGTATTTCGAGGGGCTTAAATGCTCCTACAAAAATGTGCATGCGACCAATCGTAGCAAGTGAGCCCAAACCAGCAAAGGGTGGTTTTGTGAGGGATCCCGTCCAGAGAAAATGTTTGAATAGTGAATTAAAATGGTGCATATTACAGCAAAACAATCGGGTAAAAACCCACAGTTTGCACTAAACTTTTATATGGTAGTACACGAAAAAACCCAGTGAATGGAGTTCGCCAGCAGTGCACAGAAGCATATTCCAACACATGTGCATGATGCCTTTTCCCAAAATATAGCCAGTATAAAAAAAGATTGTTATGTGGACTGTGCCCACACAAGCTGCTCCAATATAGGCCAGTATTAGCATAAAGGAACATTACCCTGTTGATATTTACCAGTATAAAATACCATGACACAATAAGGAAACACATCCAGACTGACTAGACCATTTCACACCATTAAATTAGGTAATAATACCTTTTATTACAGAGTTCAGAAGTTCTATCAAAAAAAGATTATCATTAAAGTCAGAAGTACATCCCAGCATAAATAATTGAACATAAATAAGAGAGACATTTTATAAAGTTGTAACTTTATATCTTGTATACTGTTTTCAGCCATCACTAATAACACACATGCATTCTCTGTCTCTTTATAAACATCCGGCAGCAATAGTCCACAGATCATGTGCTCTCCACTTGACCTCATCAAAAGATACAAATGATTTGTTGCATGAGAACAGTTGTCAATATTTCTATTTCCACTATGTAAAACTCATACATTCATAAGGCATCTAGCCAAGCCTATTCATGCCTGCCCAGTTATGATGGTTAACGCTTGCCCAGTGGTAGCAAACGCTGCCGATATGCCCATCCTCATAACCAACGGCGATTTCAATGCCCTTTTATTACTGAAACCCTCTCTCCCTACATCTTTGATGTCCTCCTACCCTTACAATATCCAACATACTGACCACACAGGAACAGTTCTAGGTGGGGTGGCAGTCATCCATAAAATCGACAGGCCCTGCATGGCAATCGTAATCCCCACACGCAGCTCCATTGAAACCCCCTCAGGCTGTTTCTCCATCTCAAACAAATGACTCAGTTACATACCACGTTATTTATAGACCACCTCATGGAAGTGGTAATTATGTTGAGGTCATTTGAGAGCTTTCCCAAGGCTTCCATGCATAGATTGAAGATGATTGAGGAGAGAATTGAACCTTAGGGGACCTGCCAAGTGACAGTGAGTTGGTTGGATCTGAATGAGCCCATCTGTGTGACCTGCTGCCTACCCTCAAAGCAGCACACCACGCTGCACCGCGCCTCATTACAGGTGCCCATAAATTTGACTGTATCTCTCCAACACTGCGCACGCTTCACTGGCACACCCTCCCCGTCAGATTACAATAAAAACTGTATGTATCACCTACAAAGCAGTCTGAAACGGAACACCAACATACTTGGCGGCTAAACTCCACACCTCTGGAGGCTCTCGCACCACATGTCCTTTAGTCCCATTACTATATCATCGCAAGTGCAGATCAGCTGATTCCGGAATTGCAAGTAATGTGTACTGTGTGCTATGAGAGCTCCTGAGCTGATTATGGTTTGCTCATTCCGAACATCTCCTGTTGTCGGGACTTGCTGGAGCTTCCGAACCAATCACCCCCAAACTCGGCTACGATAAGTATGAGATTATCAATGGTATTATAACTCTTCATAAATTGAAACGTTGGCAATGCTGTGTTTAGGTCACACCACTCAATTGGTATATTTATATGAAACATCCACGAGACGAGGAAGGTTATTTATCTCTGATTAAACCTCCGGATTGTGGGAAATATATTTCCACAGCGCGCGTCAATGCTCTGATTCTGTGACAGAACCGCGAAATAGGACGCGAGATAAGATCTGATACATTGATCACTGATTTGATCCAAGACCTCAAGGTTATGACAGCATGTTATAAGGCCGCTGCTCCAGGGTAAGAGAAGGAGAAAAAGACACATGCACCTAATCCCCTATTTTTATTCAAGGATGCTCATGAAATCTCACGGGTGCTGTCATATTGTAAAAATGAATTGATGGTTGGAACTAAAGGAGTTAGATCAAATTTGTTGGACTTGTGCGCTTAGATTGCTAGTTAGTATTTGCGCAACTGCCGTAAATACATTTTCTATTTTCCCAAGCATATAACATATGGCCATGGTCTTGGCAACCTGCCATGGCAATCATTGGCATGGGGCCTTTATGCATGCGTCGTTTAGCGCTGGTATTTAGAATGGGTTCGCTGTGAAATAGCAGCCCTTGATAGGTGCAGCCCTCCGGCAGCCAAGCAGTGTCGCTATTGGCCGTTGCAAGAAGGTGGCACCTAATTTCCTGTGAAACTTAAGTATGACAGGTTTTGTAGCATTCTTTGGAATTCAAATTGAGTTACCCAATGGAGGGGGACAGCAGGAGTCTGTTGGCATGGCAGAGAAACAGGTACAGAGATGCCGCTGAAGATAGAACACATTTTCCCATATATGTATGGTCTTCAAATACGTAAGTATTTCTGCAGATGTGTCATTTTGAAAGAACAACCACACTCTCTTTGGTGGACGGTATCAAAGAGCAGTTGTAGCCCACACGAAACGTGCACCATGCTATCCTTCCACTCGTGAAAGTAAAATCGATTTTGTACTTCTGAGCAACAGACTCCATTCGAAGAACAGTATCCATGACAGCCGCTGTGTCCCAGCCGCCATTTTGCCTGATTCTGAAAGAGGTGGCTGAGGCCATCTTGGAGCCTGCAACGCTAAAGTTGAAATGTACATCATATTCCTTTTCTCCAACATTGTAGGTGATTTGAACACATGCGCTCATTGGCCGACACACATATTGGAACCAAAAAATGGCTTAATCAATGTGCACATGGTCAGTACATCTGATCTCACCATCATGCACTATTGCGCAATTTTACATGCTGACCACATGATGCGTTTATATTACGCGCCAGCAACCTTCAAGCATAGATGACCTTACCTCGTGAGTGAGGATGGCTATGAGGTAGGTAGAGCATGTGGACATGCTGCGCACAGGTGATCTGCTTTCATGTCCTTCTGGATCGTTTGCTACGGTTTTGATGTGGTGTGTTTACCATAGAGGAGAAGTGATCATCATCCCCTAAATCCTGGCTATTCACTCCCATGCTGCACCCCCATGCACAGCTGCCGAGAAGAGGTACAGCAACACACATCATGCAAAACAAGGAGCACCAGTGATCAAGCCTTTGGCTTGTTGTAAAGTTCTTAACGATACCTACTCGGATCCGGTTGTGATTTGATGTATGCCCCTGCTAAAATATGTGGAAGCCCATGGCGCAGCCCCGCAAGGCGCTTACAGCACTGCGGCATAACAGGGTGGAGGAGGTAAATATGGTTTCTATAAGTAGAGCCCTCGCAGGGGCAGCGGCTATTTGCATGCCCGCTCCCCCTGCAGCAAGTCAGCGTTGTTGTACCTGAGTACACGTTGTAACTGATCTGTGGCGGCATGGACAAGCCGCCAAACCTTGGGAGCAGCTATCACTTTGCGCTGCCCACTGGCGAAGAAGTGTGGTCGGGCGATCGAAGCACCCACTGTGATACATGTGCATCCAGGCACATCAAAGGCATCACAGGCGCAAGGATACTCTAGTCGGCTCTAAGCAGAGGCTCCAGTGGCAGCACTGCAGAGCAGGGAGGGGCACGAGGCCAGAGATCCACGTGGGCCAAGGTCCGCTAAGCAGGCAGAGCATACAGCAGTGGATGCCGGCCCCTCCCAAGAAAGCTGGTGATAGAGGCCAGGCCCAGCGTGCTCACCCACCCAAGGAAGCCCCAGGAAAAATCCTCTACATATCCCTCTCACTAAGCAGGGGGAGGGAGCAGCCAGGAGGTAAAGCATTGCAGCGAAGAACCCCACGGGGGTGGCTGAGCTTACCTAACACGTGGGCTTAGAAGAAAGGACCTAATAATGCGGTGGCCATTTTGGATTACTGAAATCAATGGCTTCCAAAATAAAAGGACAAAGAGTGTGGTGGCCATCTTAGGGTAGGCTTGTGAGCAGTCCCACCATACAGGGGCAGCTGAAAGAAAAGAAGGACAGTACTGGGAGGAGATTGAACAGCGGCCTTTTTGGATGAGGAACAAGGCAAAAGGAGTATATCAGCAGCGTTCATCTTTCCTTGTCACAGTGCTTTGGGGAAAAGAATACATAAGCAATGGATAAGCACATGCTTATAGTCTGAGTGGAGCTGCAAACAACAGGCACAAAGGCCCCAGGATACAGGGGCAGCAGAAATAAAAGCAGGATCATACATACAATCTTGGGGGCAAATTCTTTGTTAAAAGTGCTAAAGATCAAAGAAGAGAACAGGAAATGGAAACTCCAGAGGAGATGGCGGTCCTTGTGAGAAGAATCAGAGCAGCCACTAAGGACAGAGGGGTGGACTGGCTCATAGCGGAGAGGCAACGGCAAAGGAGGAGATAGAGCAAAAGACATTGGTAGTGTTGGAAGATACCAAGGGTGAAGACTACGTGCCAAGTGATGGACATTGGAGGGTTATTCCGAAGCGCCGGAGGGAATGGACGCAGCTCTAAAAACTAAAGGCCTGGAAGAGGAGAATGACCCACCATCAGCCAAAAGACCACAAAGAGTCAGGAAGGCATTGTGGAAGGTTGCGGAAGCTAGTGGGGCGAATGCCAGGGATAAGAAGCCGCTAGGGGCCTTAATGGCAGTAGCAGACCAGGATGCATTGGTTGAGAAGATCGCAAAAATGGTAGCGATGCATGTAGCAAGGACACTGAAAAGTTTGCATGAGAGCCGGCGGGTCGAGAATGTGAATGCTTGCAGGGATAACTATGGGTTGCAGGCCAGGGCAAATGTCGGAGGCGGCAAGAGCACAGTGCTGGGGGAGAGAAGCAGGCCTGCAACAGGGGGAGACAATGGAGCCATTGCAGGTGGGGGAGCACTAGTGGGGAGTGCAGGAGTACCCGATCTGCCCAAGTAGGGGGGTGCAGCCCCCGAGCTTAGCAGGGGATAGCTAGCAGGAAGGGAGGGAGCTGGTTCCCTTCCAGTGGGCTTTCCTGGGGGAGTTAGCATTCCGGGCGTTGCCAGTTCACCCGGACAGCTGTTGGTTGTTGGGGCTCCAGTTCCAGGACAAGCTCTACTTCGACAAGTGCATGCCAATAGGCTGCAATATCTCATGCCACTATTTTGAGCTGTTCACGCATTCCTCGAGTGGTTAGTTAGAAGTAAGTGCACAGGGGCAACAGTCGTGCACTACCTGGATGACTTCCTATTTGTGGGAAGGAGCAGTGAGGAAGGCTGTGGGTGTGCCATGGCAGTCCATCCAGTCAAGAGATTGAGTTGTTCACAGATGCCTCAGGTGGCGTGGGGTTTGGAGCATATTTGGCAGGGTGCTGGTGCGTGAGGGCATGGCCAGGGGCATGGATTGAGGGACAGCTGACAGGGAACATAATGTTTCTGGAGCTGTTCCCCATTGGTTCAGCTTCCACATATGGCAGGAGAGGTTGGTTAGGAAGAAGATCACTTTGTGTTGTGACAACCTGGCAGAGGTGCAGATAGTGAATAGTGGCATAGCTAGCTGCCCATTAGTGCTTGCCCTGCTAAGGTTTTAAACACTGACATGGCTGAGACTGAACACAGAGGTGAGGGCGAGGCATATCCAGGGCATGCATAACAGCACAGCTGATGCTTTGTCTCATTTACAGTGGCAGAGATTCAGGCAGCTCGCACCAGGTGCAGAAGAGGAGATGTCAATGGCACCGGAGTAGCTCTGGGGATAGCAAAGAGGTTCTAAGGACACTTAGAGTGGACAAGTTGGTGGCTCCAGGTACGTTGCAACAGTACAAGGGGCATTGGAAGAGATTCCTGGAGATAACAAAACCCACTGGGTCAATTGGGGAGCAGGAGGTCCTGAAGTTCATAACAGGTCCTGCATGGCCAGCAGAAGGAGGGCATGGACAGCCACCACGCTAGCGGCACTCGGCTTTCTTTAGCAGGACCAGAGGGGAGGCCAACCTCACTAAGAGCGAGGTCATAAAGGCATCTATGAAGGGCTGCGGAGGATGGAAGAAAGGGAGCCGGACCACAAGCGGCCCAACACCTGCCTAGATCTGCCAGGCATTACGAGCGTGGCCACGGTCATATTCTCAGGAGCTTATGAGAACAGCCACTTCAGAGCATCTTTCAGCTTGGCTTTTCGGTGGCTTTTAAGGTTAGCAAGCTGGCGGTGGCAAGCAGGGGATAGCCAGGGTGGCCTCAAGGAGACTGAGGTGGTGCTGCAGGAACAAGAAGTGTCCATGTTGCTGAGGAGGTAAAAAGACAGACCAGGCTGGGAAAGGGCAATGGGTCCATCTGCACTGCACAAGTGAGGACAGCTGCTGCCCGGTATGTCTGCTGTGAGTTATCCTGGCGGCAAGGCCCAGGGGCGCAACAAATCTGTTCGTACACACTGACAGTCTGCCGCTGACAGTTTTTCAGTTCAGGGCAGTGTTGGGCATGGTATTGAAGAGAGTGGACAGGTACCCGAGGCAGTACGGCGCCCACTCGTTCAGAATAGGAGCAGGTTCCACGGCAGCGGGGGCTGGGGCCAGCGTTCTGGGGATTAAAGAGATTGGGACTTAGAAATCAGGGGCCTACAAAAAGTACATCAAAACCAACAGAATGTACAGGTAGCCACTGATGGTCTGTATATATTTCTTTTACTCCATGCTAGGGGATGCCATGCAAGACGGAAAGTTAGTATGGATGATTGGGCACTCGTTCATAACAAGAGCGGCAGAGTGGTCAGACACCAGAAGGCATGCAAGAGACAGGGCCTTGAGCAATATGGACTTTCTATGGTTTGGTAAGAAAGGAATGAGATGGGAGGAGCTTGAGGAAACAGTGACAGCATTACTGGAGGAGAGGGACCCTCCCGACATATTGATTATCCATCTAGGAGGTAATGACCTGGCCCAGTTGTGTAGCGGGGTCCTGGAGCGCTAAATGTGATATACTATGTGGGAGTTGAGTAAGACCTTGGGGGCGTGCAAACTGATGTGGTCAGCAATTATTCCTCGTTTATATGGAGTGAGGCCAAGTCAATGGCAGCGGTTGAAAAGTCCAGAAAGAAGCTGAACGTGGCAATGTCAACATTTTTCAAGGGGGCTGGCTTCTTAACAATCAGGCACAGGCTCATTCATCTAGGAGTGCCGCGTATTATCAAGAGTATATCGGCTGGTACCTTATTTTTGCTGAACTTGGAGGATGCCCTGAGATAGTGAGAGTGTGAATAGGAGGCCAGTTTCTGCAGGGATGGGGGCGGCAAAGGGGCAGAAACACCTTTTTTGCTGTGGCGGTAACTCAGGCGATCGAGTAGTGCCTAAACTACCCTCCTCCCTGTTAGCCTAACACAGCAGGGGGCCTGTACGGTATAAAGAGGAGGGGCACCCCCCCATAGTAGTCAGCTTCCAGCTTGGGCTGGTAGAACACGAAAAGCATAACAACATTCCCTGCAGTCTATCAGCGGCAGCTGCCAATGTGTTTTGCCCAGACCAACAGGCTCTGGGAGGCTCGGGGAGTGGTGGCCAAAGTATGCTGGAAAGGAATGGACAAGTAAAAGAGAGCTGGCTGGAAATATATAAAGAAACAGCGGAAGGTGTAAGGGGGTATGAAGGAAAGTGTAAACAAAAAGGTGCTGCCGATCATCTGGGATTGTGATAATGTATTGAATATGTTATTGTCTGATTTGCCGTGACAGTGTGAAATGTTGATAATAAGACTGCGGCCTTGTTATGCCACAAATGGAGAAGTTGGTCTGGCCTCAGTTTTTTAGACAATGTGGGCTGCAACGGGGTGGTAGGTAGGTTAGGAAACATTTCCATTCATGGGTAATTTTCCCTCCGGCTGTGAACCCCCCAACTTTTTGCTTTTGTCTGACCATCCTAGCCTGACTTTTACCAGTGGAGCCCAGCCTTCTGCTGTACTCCGCTGGGATTTTCCTCACTTTGTTATGAGGAAACTGACATGCCCTTCAGACTGTCAGCACTGGGAGACTGTGTTTCCCTTATTCTTTCACTTTGATGCTAGTTCTTAGCAACATTTTATCAGTGTACAATGTACAATTCAGTACAGTGCTCTGGGGTCTCTTCTTCATTTTTAAGATCCTAGACACCCTCAAAGGACTTTTGGTGAATGTACAAGTGTTTCCAGGACAGAGCTGGTGGCAGCAGTTACTTTTCAAGCATTTGTAACTCTTTTCTATGGTACAGACCAGGCCCGGCTCCAGGGAATGTTATCTCGGTGTGCCAGGGTTTTGATCAGGTGGGCCCATATTCCATTGGGTGTGGGTCTAGGAGTACCCTCAACAAAGTGCTGGTGTTGATCCTGATTTCACAGATCCGTGATCCAGCAAAAAATGTCTTCCCAGATCTGCAAAAATACATTTGCATCCCTCCATAAAAGAGAAGCAAGGAAAACAGTGTTGCAACATCAATCTACCCATCTTCCCTTCCCATCTGCTCTCCCCTTTCTGTTATATCTGATCCTCCTTCACCTTCCACCGTCCAGTCACCTTCCTTCAGCGGCCCTATCCTATTTTAATTTACTTCCCATCCCACCTATTCACACCAGCACGCCTTTACTGGACTGGCTTGGGAGAATTGAGGGTGATGCCTCCTCCTCCTCCTCTGAGAGGGCTGAGCAGTGAGGCCCCCAGTAGTTTTACCATCTCTGATGGTGTCCGCCCAACAATAACTTCCTGGGCACTGTGCCTACTCCCAGCAGGCCCCGGAGGAGATGCTTGTGGTCCCTCCATTTTGTTGTGAAAGATAGACCCCCACCCAGAATACTGAAGCAAGGACTAGGAGATTTTGTTTCATACAAAATTATAAAAAAATTCAAACTTCTTTAAATTTCAAGAACAGAATATACCATGTCCATTCAATACAGGTAGTCTTGTTGATCTTAACAATATTTTGAGCACAACAACATATCCTCCAATAACATACACATGTATACAAACCTCTCTTCACGCACCCATTTCACAAACTCCTCCCCCCCTTCTTTCCAACTGAACCATACAGTAGTCCCATTCTGAATGTCTCCCATCAATGGTTCATGTCAAAAATTACATTTGAAACAAAAAATGTTATTTTTTTTGTTGCATTTGTGCAGCACATTTTAATTGCGTTGAGAGCGCAAGGGAGTGCTAGGGCTGTAAGGGCTGCATCAGGAGGCAGACAGTGCTGGTTGAGGGGTTTGCGGCCTCCTGGTATTGCTCCTGGTGGGGCGTGCCCCTGTACATCATTGTCTGGTACATACTGTTTACATACTGGTTGCAATATGGAATTGTCCATGATGATTCTTTGTTTGATGTGTTTACTTTGAATTGCTATTGGTTGACACAATTGCGTTCAATAAATGTGGCCCGGATATTTTCAACGTTAGATGTGTGTATGTGTGTCCTAATGCCTGTGCTGCCCATCTATTAAACCACAAGTTAGGCTTTTTGAAATAGCTTATAATGTGAACTGAATCACTTCTAGGGGCACCTAATTTTAACAGCTAAGGCATAGTATTAAAAAATATGCCCAGGATCACACACTTTGGTGAAGTGGCAAAGCCATAATTTGAGCCTAGCCTGAAATTTAGATACGTGACCACACATTTTCCAAGATCAAGTTGGTACAAATAGTTTGGCTTTGAACAACTAAAATAATACCAAATTGTATACAGATTACTTTAAAAATGCACAAGTCACATGTTAACCAACCTGACAATCTATTCATCATTGTGGAAACATGTTGATGAAAAGATTAAGGGGGGCATTTTGGTTTGAATCCTAAATTGCACAGAACAGAATTCTCCTGCTTGCCCATTTTTGCAAAAGGGGCCATTCATTAACTTTAATTGTTTCCAGCAAGTACTGGAAAAGTAAAGAGTAAAAAACACAATCGAAAATCGTCTTTGCTATTTACTTTACCACTACGTGCCTGGAAAAGTGTAAATGACTTCAACAATTAACGATTGGGGGAGCCATCCAAAATGTATTCCTTTGGACTCTGCCCGCTTTTTTCAGGTGTAAAGGTCGAGCAGGTCCCATAGTAACGTATTGGTTTTCCGCCAACGTAAAAATACATGCTGGTGGAATACCAATTGGATTTGGCAGGGGGACCTTGTTAAGTCCGATCTTCTCTCCGGGGCTTTGGCATTTGTCCCTTGTCCAAATGTTAAATCCACCTCTGATTGCACTCTTTAGAACATATTTAAATACTGCTTTTTAGTTATAAAAGATGTACACATTTTATACTTTGACCGCAACATTATAGAAAACGCTCTTCTTTTTTATTTTACGGGTGTTCATGTTTCATTTCTGGCACTGCCTAAACACCCAGCACCCAGGATTTACATCATACTTTCCAAACAAATCCCACAACACACATGACATATTCTGTTTGCATGCAAACTCTGTAAAGTTATTCAAACAGAATGAGGTTATCAAGTCAGTACTTATCAGTTTGAATCATGAAACGTTCTGTCAGAGTAGGATAGCCTTCCAAACAATGATACATTCTATTTAGGTCAGAGCCCCACTGGTAAGTATACATGAGAAGATCTGAAACTGGTCAATACTTGCCAACCTAGCCTCATCTTTTTCGGGTAGGGCCTTGTTGGACCAGCTCAGTGAGGTGCAGCTTGATTCCCTAGTCGTAGCAAGCAAGACACCCACATCTGGGCATATACACATTCACTGAGGGAGACAAACGGAAGCCAAAATGCATTGGCAAAGCCAACGTCTTGGGCTTTTGGTAAGGGATGGATAGGCATTTGCCAGGCACTGCCATAAGGGTACCAGCTGGCCATAAAATGGGAACAGCTGGAAAATGGTGCCAGTAACTGGGCATATGATGGCATTGCCTGGCAAATGTCTGTTAACACCTATACTCAAGCCAAACCTGCTAGCTTCATGATTGCTTGTTTAAGACAGGACTTCAGTGCAAGTCACAGAGCCATTGACAAATATATTGCTTATAAAATCAACTGGCTGAAGACACACATTAAAAGAAAGAATGTTATTACACCAGGAGCTCATTTACAGAGGTAATTAAACACTCAAAAGAATGCTGAGATATAACAGTGGCAGGCCCTATAAAGCAAGACGTTTGGTGTTACTTTGTGATGGAGCTTGCTCAAAGAGTTCTAGAAAGGTTAGGTTTTTGGTGGTGAGACATTGACATAGCCACGGCTAGTCATTAGGTGGGTAAATGACCAGACACACCCATAGGATGTGTGTTTCTCCTCACATTTTATTGCCATCCTATCTGTGTTCCACAGCATGCGTTCTGGTTGTACCTAATAGGTAAAAAGTCTCTGAATCAATTAGAACCACCGCCATTGCTCTGGCCAGCCTTCCATACCATTTACATATCAGCCATGACTCTGTCACTAATGTCAGAAGCCCTTCCCAAACTGCTAGAAGACAGGGCCTAAACATTCATATGGTTGCTTGTGTTCCAGTGCAGATGGAACACAGCCTAGCAATTGAGATTGAACTGCTCTTTTTGGTGGCAGCACCAAAAGTCATTTGCTAATGGCTTGTCCCATTCTCTAATTGACATACTACAGAATTATGGCATGGAATGTTGCGCAGAGCAATGGTAGTGATAATGTTTAATTCAAAGCCTTGCATGTATCACATTTTGATTTGACTACACTCTCCCCTCCAGAATTACATTTTTGTTGCTACCAACCTTATCTTTTCACTTATACTCAAATAGTTAATACAGCAGAATATATACTTTGTCATTTGTAAGGGCCCCGAGTCAGTTGAAACACCTTCTGCAGAAATCTGTGTTCAAGCAACTTTACCTGTCATTTATTGTTTGATATAGGCAACCATTTTATTAAGCATGATGTTAAAAACCCCTATATTACCTCAAAAAATAAACATACTTGAAATTACAGAAACCAAAATTGTGATTTAGGTTTGAGAAAATAGTTGTAGGCAGCCTTTTTGAATAGGTGTGCTACCTCACTTAGAGGTGTGAATGGCCCCCATATTCCTGGTCATTTGTACTTTCAGGGAGTGGGGCATAAATCATTGTCTAGGGCAAGAAAACTAATCCTGACCAGGCCTCCTGCAATTCAGCCTCTCAGAATGATGTCTCTGAAGATGCTGCTGAATGTTAAGAGTGACATCCACCCCCCACTCCCTTGGTTACCAGTGGTGAATAACACCACTGACATGGCCTCCTTTCTAGGGGGGGCCAGATGCTGGCTATGGGGGGGCCTGGCCCCCTTTGCCCCTCTGCTTGAGCCGGGCCTGGTACAGACCATGTTTACCGCTTTTGGCCCAGGACTGTGGCCAGTGCCTAAAATGGCCATGCCACAAGGTCCTTTGGTCATTTTGTCCCTTTGCCTTCCCCAGGTCGAGTAGACCCAGGAAATTCCTTATTTGGTCATGCAGACCTGCGTGCAAACTGAAGCTTTCGCGGGCTTCTGCATGCCTTGTGTTTGTGCGCCCAGGATGTGGGCTGGCGCTGTCTAGTTCCAATACACATCTTGGGTGCCAGGATGTCTGGTGTGCTGGGAAGACTGGGACCACTGTGGTCCGTGATTGGTCCACGTCTGGGATGGTTGAATGTGAGCAGATCTCCTATTGGTTTCTATAAGTTTTGGCGCAAAGGAGATTCTGGATAAGAGAAGGAACTCTAAACCTATTCCAGGTCGATCTTCTGAGTTCACACCGAACTTAGTAGAGGAGCCAAGTATCCTGAACTAAAGATGCAGATCCATGGTACTGCTGGTGACCCATTGGAAGGTTCTGAGCCTTTCAGAAGTGATGAAGGAGGTGCTGTTACCGACAGAGATGATGAAACAGGGGCTGTTACTGATTTACCAAAAGGGATGGAGAAGGAGGTGCTGTTACTAATAGGGATGATGAAAGAGTTGCTGGTACGGATAGAGGTGGTGAAGGATGTGCTGTTACCGCGTTTGTGAAGGACATGCTGTTACCGATAGAGATGATGTAGGAGGTGCTCTTACCGATAGGCATGCTGACGGAGGCCCTGTTACCGATAGGGATGGTGAAGGATGTGTTGTTACCAACAGGGATGATCAAAGTGTTGCTGTTACTGATAGGGATGGTGACAAAGGAGATATTACCGGTAGGGATGATGAAAGAGGTGTTGTTACCGGAAGAGATGAACAAAGTAGGTGTGGTTATCGATTGGGATGATGAAGGAGGTGCTGTTTCTGGTAGAGATCGCGAAGTAGGTTCTGTCACCGATAAGGATATTGAAGGAGATGCTGTTACCAATGAGGTAGGTAAAGGAGGTGCTGTAACCGATAGGGATGACTAAGGAGGTGCTCTTACCGATAAGTGTGGTGAAGGAGGTGCTATTACTGATAAGGATGCTGAAGAAGGTGTGTAAAGGAGGTTCCAGACATGACCTGCACCCCTGCCCCTCATTTCGAGCTACCAGGAAGGTACTTGCCAAGGCATGTGACGTATGAGGAGCAAATGAACCAACAGAGAGTTGCACTAGGACTCTGCTCAGTATACATTAGAAGATCCGTACCTGTCGAAGCGCCCGTAACCAGACAACCCTGGCCAGCACGGTACCCTATCAGACAGCCATATCAGCCCATGATACGAAATGAGGAGTACCTACATACGGTCCACGAAGAGACCCCAAGAGCCCTAATAGAAGGCCAGTGGAAATGACACAAGGGCCTGAACAGACTCATGAATGAACAAAAGTCACTATCGACTAGAACACGCCAGCGTAAGTAAATACAGAAATGAATGTAATGGACACAGAGAAGAGACAATGTTAAAACGTGAGGAAACAGAGCTTGGAACGCAAGATGCTAAGAAATCGATACTGCTTGCAATGCTTAATAGAATATTAGAAGTGGCATGCGCCAACTATATAGCTACCTCAAGAGGCACGTTATACGAGTGCGACTCCATTTTGTAAAGCAGAAATGGGCCCAGGCTGCCAGAGGCATGGCAGGCCAGGTTTCACAACACAGCCTGAACAAGAGAGAAAGAGTGGAATCGAAACTCAACAGAGAACGGCTCGTGCTGGGGAAATCGAGGTCACCCAGAGAAGGGAGGAGAGTGTCAACTCGCAAGAACCAAAATTCAGAGCATACCAGCTCGCCCGTGAAGGTCAAGATGAGAGAGGCCCAGGCAGGTAGCAGGGCCGAAGCAGAATTAAATACAATAAAAGCTGGAAACTGAAGCAAATTCATGGTGAACAGACACGTGACCAGCCAGGCACAAAGAGGTGCCATTGCCTGATGTCATCCAGACCCCAGGATGCCATAACTTTTCCCGATAAGAGGCTACAGTTCCTAGGCCAAACCCAGCCAACTAATTGACATATAGCCCTAAAACACTGATTGATGGAAGGGGGGCAGGGTGAAACGTGAGACACCAGGCACCTGGGTGTCCATTCTGCATGCTGATAATTAAAATGTGGATTTATGTCTAGGGGTGTAACCTGCCCAATCACAATGGACCAAGTTGTCTGGAGTCCTATAGATAGTAGAACCAATGAGACGTCGTACTTGTGATGACGTCAAGCACGTGTGATGTAGTGGAATGGGCGTAGACGTCCACCAGATAAGAGTTATCCAATCTGCATGCCCTATTATCATATACAGATATAGCACCTATACTTAAGTTACCTTTCCTAACCAATTATATTGCATGTCGAGTTTTGTAAAGTTGGATGTCAATGATGACGAATATTGCCTATAAGAATTACTGTTCAACTGAAGTTCGAGGAAATTGGAGCGAGACAGGTGATCGCACTACAGCTGATTCCCATTTGTTTCCCTGTTTGATGTATGTATCATTAAACAGACTTCCCTTTGCCAAACTACTGAGTCCTCGTTATTGAGTCGTATCGGAGTAAGTGAATCCTGCACCCCCTATCCTTACATGGTGCAGCTATCTTGTCATACAAGTTCTAGAGGGTGAGTGCTGACCAATGTGCCTGTCAGCGAATTCCTCTCCTCCAGAACAGGTGCTGTTACTGATAAGGATGGTGAAGAAGGTGCTGTTACCGATAGAGATGGTGAAGGAGGTTCTGTTACCAATAAGCATGGCGAAGGAGGTGCTGTTATTGATATGGTTGGTGAAGGAGGAGCTGTTACCGATAGAGATGGTGAAGGAGGTGCCGTTGCCAAGCACGCCGAGAAGAAAGTGGATGATGCTATGTGACAAGAAGGACACGCAGCATAAAATGATCATGCAAGCAAATAAGTGCTATGGGTGTCTATGTTCGTCCAGAATTGACATAAGAAATCATTGTGTCACCGCCCACTCCCACAGTTAAGTGAGTGACAGCTGAACTTCGGGCCTTAAAGATACATTAACTTTATTAAATTCCTTTGCAAATGACCTGTACAATCAATCAGATTTTCCTCTTGCATACAAACAGGCACTGTAACTGTGGAATAGCTTGATGGTGGAACTTTAGCTACCGACCATTAATACAGTAGCCAAAGAAAGAAGTGCTTCGCTACAATATCAGACAATCTGAACGGGATCAAGGCTTTCTAATAGAACACATCAAAAATATTAAAATGCAAGAAGCCTTCAACATAGGAAACAAGTGCCGAACCATTTGCTTTGACAAACACGTCAGGCTTCAATAGTAGAACACATAATTATTTATTTTTCTCAGCCACAGCACCCATTTGTTTCCCACATGTCCATGTTCGGCGCATGTGTTGGTCACTTATGCTGTTGGTACTTGTAGGGAGCTCACGAGACACGGCACCGTCTTTGTCTCGCAAGATCTTTCACGGAAGTGGGCACGGCCGCGCGAATCAACAAAAGAGACAGATTATGCCTCCTGACTGAGGACCTGAGACTGCCACTATGCCACCAGATCAGCCCTGGGGCTCCAGGTTCTACACCCCTACTACTCAGCAGTCCATGGACATTATACAGACCTTGTTCAGTGATTTACATGCCAGCTCTTCTATTGAGGCAAATAAAGTTGTTATGCCAAGCAAGCTGATATCTCATTATTATACTACATATTTGGCAACGCGGATGAAATTCCACACCCACAGATTAACATGCAAGGAGCAACGCCTCCCTCGCAGTTCCTGCAAAAGCCAGGTTGGCCCGCAATCCTATGGCCACAATGGCAAACCCTGTTTGCAACATACTTGGAAGTGCTAGGAGGTGCAGAGTATACGGCAGCGAGGCGCAGAGCAATTTTATTGAATGCTTTGAGAGTAGTAGGACATCGCGTATTAGCCGGCCTTATGCCCGAAGCAGGTGTTGATGAGAACGATGATGTGTACAAGTAGGCTGTGAGGAGAATTGTGAAGCGTCTTGCCAGCAAGCAAAATACGGTGCTGCACAGAATATGATTTCATGGTGGCAAACACGAAACGTCAGAACCCGTGGATGATTATGTAACCAAGTTGCGAGAACTAGCGACAATGTGCAACTCTGGCAATAATGCAGAAGGAATGATCTGAGAAATGTTGACGGCCCACACCAACAGCAGAAAGGTGCAGGACAAGTTCATTTTAGAGAAAGAACTTCCACTAGAAAAGGCCATAGAGATTGCGAGGGCATTGGAAGAGACTGCGGGGCGGCAGGGTTTGCTGGCAGCTCCGTCCCAGCAGAGGTCCAAGCGATCACGTTCAGAAATAGAAAAGAGAAACAAGTGGCTGACGCAAGAGAAGGGACGTGGGGAAGAAAGGAACCGCTAAAGTGTCACTGATGCACCAGTACTAAACACTTGGCCAATGTCAGAGAATGTCCGGCAAGGGACAAGGAGTGCTCTGTGTGTAAGAAAATCATACTTTTTGTCTTGGTTAGCAGGTGGCGTAATAATAAAGTTACAACTATCAATGCAGAACACAACAGAGAAGCAGAATCCTCTTCGGAAGAAGAAGGGGGACCCACAGTGCTGATGGTGAACAGCTCAAGAGCCAGAAGGGAGAAGCCCCATTGCATGATCAGATTGAACGGTATGGGGACAATAGGGATGGCTGATTCAGGCTCTGATTTGCCCATATTACCCTTAGACACCTACAAGGAAATGATGGGAACTGACAAAGTTCTCAGCATGCACCACAAACCCACCGTATTTGGAGGCATGTCAGTGAACCTGCTATGGTACATTAAGAGAGTTGTGGAGTTCAAAGGAAGAGAGACCACGACGAGAGTGTACTTGGCTAAAGAAGGCCCAGTGGTCGTAGGATGGTACGACCAAGCCAAACCCAAGATCAAACTAGATCTCATCATGGAAAATCAGGTATTGCCACTCAATTCAGGAGGAGTGATGATGGTGAAAGAAAACCTCCCAAACTGTTTTTTGAATGGCCAGGCAAAATCAAGAACTTTGTGCACAGAATAATGCTTAAGGCAAACGCTGTCCCCGTTAAGCATAAAGTACGCCCTGTACCAGTGACCGCCAGAGACAAACTTAAAAACAAACTCAACAAAATGGTGAAGTAGGGCACCATCGAAGAAGTGGAAGACTCAGAGTGACTGAGCCTGTCGTGCAAGCAAAACTCAGAGTACTTGATACTATGCATAGACCTTTGCAGTTTCAACCTGGAGGTCATTTCAGATAGCCGTCCCCTCCCCAGCATAAATGAACTCATCCTCATGATGAAGGAAGACAAGGTGTTTTCCAAGCTAGATATGAGGGATGCATATCATCAGATTCATCTTCACAAAGAATCCAGCCCCCTCACAGCGTGTATCACCCTGTTTGGCACGTACCAGTTTACCAAGATGCTTTTTGGCCTGTCATTGGCAGCCTTGGCATTCCAGCAAATGATGGACTCACTACTGTGAGACATTGGAAACGTCTCCTATTTTGAGGATGATATACTGGTGTATGCTGATGACGAGCACTTTGAGTAACTTCTGCCTTCCCCAGAACAATAAACACTATCATATTCAATCATTTTCCTTCATCAGTTCTTACTATCACAGGTCCATTTACTTCTGCTTCATCTCGCCATCCTCTTAAGGCGAGTGGCGTTGGTCTGCCACCCCCTTGCATACTTCCACTGTTGATCAAGGCCTTGTTGTTCAGTCTTGTTATAACTGTTACAATCCAAGGACGGCGACTGGGTGTTCTTCACCCATTGCCCCTAAACACCTGAAAAGTGTTGATCGCTGCATTCTATACTGTGCATGTCCCAAAGCCTGCATTGACACTAGCAAATAGAATATCAAGAAATGTCCCGATTGTAAATGTCCACTGCAATGTCAAGAGTAAATAATAACATTAGGGCTCAATGTGAGAACAAACATCCTTATGGTATCGTAAAACAGAGATCAGCATCATAAAACACGTGGTGACCGTTCGTATTTTAATCATTCTACCTATTTCTGTGTTTATGTACACACGGGAAAATGACATCATATTCATCAGATAACATGACCCAGGGTCGCCATTAGCTGACACTGTTGAATACCAATTTAATAACTCAGTATATTCCAAAACTATTTTTGTATAGTTTGATAATAACGGAAAAAATGCACATTCCAATATTATGGAGGAGTACTTGTGCTTTGTGTTTCTCTAAATTGGTGTGTTGTCGTGTGTTTTTGTGTGTGTGTGTGTGTGTGTTCTTTTCTATCTTTAGAGCCTCGTTAAATATGCAAATATTGTAAATGTGTTCAGAGGGTTGGTAACAGTATAGTGTTGTTATTTCTATTAGTTAACTCTGTTGGATATATGTATATTTTTTAGGGCTTGTTAAGCCATTTAATTGATTAGCTTACTGTACACGTTAATATCGATGTTAGGTTATTGGATAAAATTTTACCTTTTACTGAATTTTGTTAAATATCTGTGAAAACTGATAAATGAAGTTTACAACACCAACAAAAAAGAGCAATCTCATGTTAAAATTCGTAATTAAGAATTGGAAGAAAATTACAGTTTGACATTAAAAGATTACAATATCAGATCAACATAATAATAATCAACACTCTTATTATGATCGTTATACATTTAAAATTCAAACTATTCAAAGGTCTACATAAAAAATGACAAATGGTCCATGTAAATTCTCGTTGAGGCTTAATTAGAATGTCCACATAAAGGATTTCATTCAAAAGAACTGTGGGATTGCATGGTTACTGCCCCCTTTCCGATTTGATGTTCTGTTTCATATTTGAATATATTTATTTTGGCAACAATTTGTATACACATTAACCATATTTACATAAATCTTTTAAACCCAAATGTTTGCCATTTCATTACACACATGTAAACGCGATTGGCTCTATTAGGTCACTCCTTTAATTACACAGGCCGCTCCTCTTTTAAAGCGTTATTAGCTACTTCGGATTTCAGACTACGCACAACCCTTTTTTTGCCCTGCCCCCCAAATATTGCATCACAACGCATTAGAGTATCTCCCTATTTCTTATCCCACTTAACGCACTGATACAGGTGTTTACTTGTACATCAGGTACACACTGGCGCATCAGTCCCACCCAGCCCTACAGAAAGAAGTGTATCGGACACTTTTACTCTTTAGAATAAGGCAAATACTCCAAAAAATAAAAACCGGAAGTAAAAATACTCCAAACAAAAAATAGAAAACAGATACGTATGACTTTGTGCCCCTGCTTTCACCCACATAGCTCCACGGATATGTTTGGACCAGTCGTGTACATAGTACAGAGGAAGAAACGACTATTATTACTGCCTAATTGGAAGAAGTAAATATGTAGCTTTTAATGTACATGAGTAACTTGGTGCAAAGGAATTATTTCAAAAACATTTCTGTCTAAAGCCTATTTTTACTCAGTTATAAAATACTCCCATTGTAAAGTGGACTTTCGTTTTACTCCTTAAAAAACATTTTGCTCCCAACTTTAAAAAATAGGGAGTAAAATACTGCCACTTAAAAATCTTATCTGGAGCACTGGTTCCACCATTGAAGGTTGAATGAGCAGGTGGCTGTAAGCATCAGAGGAGTACTGCGCTAAGCAGAAGACACCCACTCATTCGCTAGTTCATTGTGTTAAATTGTGTTATTGCTCAGATGAATCAGCAAAGTGAAGTGTGAGTCTGAATCAAGATTTCAATCAGTGATCTATACTTGGTGGGCCAGGGAGCAGTTAATAGGTGGATGGAATTCCTCAAAATACCCTAGGGAAAGGCAATACTCTGGTGGGCTCCGCAGAACACAGCACCTAGCCATACAGGGGAACACCTGCATGAAATTCTTACAGCGGGGCAACCTGCATCCCTAAAGGTTTTTAGCCTACAAATCCCATCACCCCTACACAGTATAAACAATTATGGGGGATTATGGGAGTCGTATGCCCAAACCTATGCTTGCCAGGCCAGCAGTCAACATGAAGATTTGGTGCAACAGATGAAGATGCTGCAGTGGCAACAAAATAACAGAAGATATGCCAGGGTTTTTTGACTGGCCTAAAAATATTTCTTTATCGAACTCTACTCATTATCCTGCTGCCTCTAGCCCCACTAATCATCATATCATTAGGACAGCTGGTAGCCCATGGGTTGCCCCTGGGGATTTCTCTTCCACTCCATTTCCCCTTTAAAGTTTTTGGGGTGCAGAGTTTTCTCCAGGGATGTCATTTCACCAAAATGCCAAAGGGTAGCGTAAGTGACATCACATGACCCTTGATCCCTGATGACATCACAGGAACTGATGTAATTTGACCCCACCCCGAAGTGATATTGTGGAAAGCGATCGAACACGACCTTTCACCCATTGACAGAACAGTAAGTGGCATCACATAGCATTGTACACAACGAACAATATGGTTACGATATCACAATAATGTGATGTACATTTCAGACAAGAGTGGATTACCATATGTATCAGTAAGATCAGTATGTATAGGCACATATCACCAAATTACTGTGAGTGCAAGTTATATGGCACTTACGCTTAAGCGTGTTATATAAAAAAAATATACTCCCAATATCACCCAACCTGTGTTGGTACTCATTTATCGACCTCAGAAGGATGAAAGGCTGAGTTGAGGCGTTTAAGAAAAGACTCAATCAATGACTCACCCCCTGAAGTGTGCCTGAAATGAACCTTTAATGAGTCTAGCAATTATTGTATAGAATTCCAGAAAGACTCATTATTTGGTATACCTATTCTTTCTCATTTAGGGTCAGTGCTGAAAGTGTTAGACTTGTGGCCCTCATGTTCTTATTTTTCTTCTTTTCTTAAGGGGCCTGAACAAGAAAGCCAGCCACTCCAGAAGTAAAGAGCCACATGCTGACCACAGACCAGGCGCTTGCATTACAAAAAAAACATATTTCTCTTTTTTTTTTCCTTTTTATTTTCCCTTTTTCTTTTTAGAGGTCGCAAGGGAGACCACAGAGGGCGCAGTTGCGACCTCTGGTGACCCCTAAATGACGTCTCTGGTTTTCACCAATGACGTGGAGCAGTTTGGAGGGACAGTGTTGGCAAGCGTGCATATTGAGCCGCCATGGCGTAAGCAAGTTTTTTTTTTTTTTAACATGGCACAAATGAGATAATTGGATGCAGGCAGTGTGCTGTGCTGTGGAAGCTGAATAGGTGGTCTGTGAATGCCTGTGTAGGTGGTGGATACTCAGTTGATAGTATGTAGTGAGTGCCACTTTAGGTCGTCCAGGTAGTTGGTGGTGGTGACGCTCACTGAGGGGCAAATGGGCAGGGACGGCCTCAGGGTCTTTCAACTTTATCAAATTAAAGGGGCCTTGTCTCAGGGGGGGGCACAGAAACTGCCCCCATGTTACCAGTCAGCAGTCTTGTAACACAGCAATATATGAATTTCTCTATTTTTGATCTCAGGCTTAAAATGTGCGCTTTGCTGAGCTCGCATTACAAGCTGCGTTTTCTCTTCACACAAGATAAATAGAAGTGTTATCACCTCATTGCTGGCTAACACTGGTTCCTCTACATCAGCCACTTACTGACAAAGACGTGTTTAGAGTTCTTCAATGTTCAGTTAGGGGCCGATTCATGGAACAAACGTGCGCCGAAAATCTTGGCGCAAGCAGGCGCAAGCGCAAAAAAACAGGCAATTCATGGAAGTCCCTGCACGTGTTTACCTCGGGATGTGCGCCAAACCCGTGCATGGCGCACAAGTCACTGCAACATCCCGAAAGGCGTGGCCGACGCGCACAGTGAAAGCGCACAACCTCGGCGCATACACCAGAAAGTGGGCGGAACACAGGGGGTAACGCGCGGAATAGGGAGCAACGCACGAAAATAAGGGCGTAACTGGGGATGTACTGCAGGGAAGCAGACGGAACGCCCACACGCACTCGAACCACACGTATTCATGGAATCGAATAGGGCAAAGCCACGCACAGCCAAAGACACGCACAAGCCGAAACACGTCCGCCACACGAAGGCAGGCGGTAGCGTCCCTGCGCATTACAAAAGTGGCAACATACAGCAATTGGGCCTGTGCGAGCGGGGCACGTGTATTTCGGGGGTGCGCGGGAAGTTACACACGCGATTGAGCGGGGTACGTGTATTTTGGGGGTGCGCGGGAAGTTACACACGCGATTGAGCGGGGTACGTGTATTTCGGGGGTGCGCGGGAAGTTACACACGCGATTGAGCAGGGTACGTGTATTTCGGGGGTGCGCGGGAAGTTACACACGCGATTCCATCAGGGTACGTGCATTACAGGGGTGCGCGGGAAGTTCCACACGCGATCTCATCAGGGTACATGTATTTCGGGGGTGCGCGGGAAGTTACACACGCGATTGAGCGTGGTACGTGTATTTCGGGGGTGCGCGGGAAGTTCCACACGCAATTCCATCAGGGTACGTGTATTACAGGGGTGCGCGGGAAGTTCCACACGCGATCTCATCAGGGTACATGTATTTCAGGGTGCGGGGGAAGTATCACACGCAACATCAGCAGGGTACGTGTATTCCAGGGGTGCGCGGGAAGTTCCACACGCGATCTCATCAGGGTACGTGTATTTCAGGGTGCGGGGGAAGTATCACACGCAACATCAGCAGGGTACGTGTATTCCAGGGGTGCGCAGGAAGTTCCACACGCGATTCCATCAGGGTACGTGTATTACAGGGGTGCGCGGGAAGTTCCACACGCGATCTCATCAGGGTACGTGTATTTCGGGGTGCGGGGGAAGTATCACACGCAACATCAGCAGGGTACGTGTATTCCAGGGGTGCGCGGGAAGTTCCACACGCGATTCCATCAGGGTACGTGTATTGCAGGGGTGCGCGGGAAGTTCCACACGCGATCTCATCAGGGTACGTGTATTACAGGGGTGCGCGGGGAGCACCACGCGTGAATTGCACGTGTGGGTCCTCCCAGGTGTTCCCTCGACACCCTCCACGGCCCCTGCAGGTGGCTCACACCACAGGGGCCTACCCTGCACATGTCCTGCAGGCACCCCATCCACCATGGCCATGCCCCCCAGCCAACCCACATGTCAACTTGCACTACTGCCCACCAACGCATGTCCCCCTGCACCCCCAGCACCACGGGCACCCTCCACCAGGCCCCCACCCATGTCAAACCACCCCCCCACCCCCCAGCACTGTGGGGCACCTGCCAGCAGGCCCCACCCATGTCCAACTCATGTCCCCCCCCAGCACTGTGGGGCACCTGCCAGCAGGCCCCCCACTCATGTCCAACTCATGTACCCCTGCACCCCCACCCCCTAGCACTGTGGGGCACCTGCCAGCAGGCCCCCACCCATGTCTCCCACCACCCCCACCCCCCAGCAGTGCAGGGTCACCCTCCACCAGGCCCCCACCCATGTCTCCCACCACCCCCACCCCCCAGCAGTGCAGGGGCACCCTCCACCAGGCCCCCACCCATGTCTCCCACCACCCTCACCCCCCAGCAGTGCAGGGGCACCCGCCACCAGGCCCCCAACCATGTCCAACTCATGTTCCCCTGCACCCCCACCCCCCAGCACTGTGGGGCACCTGCCAGCAGGCCCCCACCCATGTCTCCCACCACTGCCACACCCCAGCAGTGCAGGGTTACCCTCCACCAGGCCCCCACCCATGTCTCCCACCCCCCCCACCCCCCAGCACTGTGGGGCACCTGCCAGCAGGCCCCCACCCATGTCTCCCACCACCCCCACCCCCAGCAGTGCAGGGTCACCCTCCACCAGGCCCCCACCCATGTCTCCCACCACCCCCACCCCCAGCACTGTGGGGCACCTGCCAGCAGGCCCCCACCCATGTCCAACTCATGTTCCCCACCACCCCCACCCCCCAGCACTGTGGGGCACCTGCCAGCAGGCCCCCACCCATGTCCAACTCATGTCTCCCACCACCCCCACCCCCCAGCACTGTGGGGCACCTGCCAGCAGGCCCCCACCCATGTCCAACTCATGTTCCCCACCACCCCCACCCCCCAGCACTGTGGGGCACCTGCCAGCAGGCCCCCACCCATGTCCAACTCATGTTCCCCACCCCCCACCCCTCAGCAGTGCAGGGTCACCCTCCACCAGGCCCCCACCCATGTCTCCCACCCCCCCACCCCCCAGCAGTGCAGGGTCACCCTCCACCAGGCCCCCACCCATGTCTCCCACCACCCCCACCCCCCAGCAGTGCAGGGTCACCCTCCACCAGGCCCCCACCCATGTCTCTCACCACCCCCACCCCCCACCCCCCAGCAGTGCAAGGGCAGCCTCCACCAGGCCCCCATTCATTTCTCCCACCACCCCCACCCCCAAGCAGTGCAGGGGCAGCCTCCACCAGGCCCCCACCCATGTCCCCTATAACCCCCACCCCCCAGCAGTGCAGGGGCAGCCTCCACCAGGCCCCCACTCCTGTCTCCCACCACCCCCACCCCCCAGCCACCAGGGGCACCCGCCAGCAGGCCCCCACCCATGTCCAACTCATGTTCCCCACCCCCCACCCCCCAGCCCTAAAAAAATATGTATTAAAGGAAACATAAATAGAATCAAAAATAAAGAAACAGAAATGTGAATGTACAAAAATGAAAAGAAGCATGTCCGTGAAAAAAAGCAAAACCAAAAATCAAATTCCAAAGTAATGGTGTCCAAAGTCACTGTCCACAAAACAAAATCCAATGGGAAATAAAAAAGAAAGCCATTGCTCCATGGTTAAAATGTGAAAGAAAAATACAATCCAACAGTAAACTATGTACATGGGAACAAGCCAGGGTCCATTATCCCAACAAAAGAAAGGAAACCTATCTAACTACACTAACTAATAAAATAAGCTATATACAAAAATGTGGCCAATGTCCGAAAGGTCCAAAATAAATCCAAAAAAAAATGAAACCTAACACTACCTACATAACTATGTACAAGGGCAGTGGGCTAGTTTGACGGCTCACTTGTGGATGTCCCGGGCCAGGGCATCATCAAACTCCTGCTCAATGTCCCGGAGGCGGTCCTCCTCCATGGCCCGAGGGTCCGCAGGGCCGTCGACGTGTCCACCTCCAAACCCCTGCGGATTGCCTCGAGGCACTCGGCCAGCCTCAGGGCCTTCCGCATGGAGTTCTCCGCCCTGACCATTGTGAGCCGTGCCTCTTCTGCCCCCTGCCGCTCCGCATCTATGGCGTGGCCCAACCGCTGCCACACGGAAGACACTCTCTGTCCTGGGTCCTCCTGCCCTCCGGCCGATGCCTGCCCCTCCGATGTTGAAGGCCCCGAGCCTTCATGGCTCCCACCACGTTGCTGCTGCTGCGCCTCTGCCCGTGCACTGCCTCCTGCTGCCTGCACATCCTCCGCCGGCTGGGGTGCAGTCGTTGATGTGGCCACCCCTGCTGGACGTCCGACTCCCGTTTGTGGCAGGGATGCCTCCTCCACCAGCCTGGCCGCACCGTCAGAGGCAGCTCCACAGGGCACCCAGGTGACTGATGGGTGGGAAGATGGCACGGAGGACGACTGGCGCGTAGGGGGTTCAGTTGAGGAGGGGGTCGTAGCAAGCCCCATCATACGTAGGAATCCGGCCTGGGTGACCTGTCCCAGCAGGCTGACGTGGTCAACGAGCCATTCGAGATGACGTGCAGTCTCCTCATGAAAAGACTGCAGGTCACCTCGCATGGCCCGTTGACGCAACGCCACACCACTCAGAACAGGCTCAACCCGGACCCGGATAGCCACGTCCGCAGGCAGAGGAAGGCCAGTTGACGTGAGCTCATCCCCTGCCTGAAAATGGGTCTGGACATAGGCATCCCTGCTGGTGCAAGATGATGCAGGGACAGGAGCAGGGACAGGATTGGACACAGGCACCTCCGCGGCGGCCTGTGCTGCCTCCTGTCCCTGGTCCTGCACTGCACCACTAGCACCAGTGGGATCCCCACCTCCAGACCTCGTCTCTGTTGCTTGCACGGCCTCCTCCTCCACCAAACCCCCCACCAACCTGGATGACTCCGTGCCATCTTCCCCTGTTGGGCCCTGTGGGGTCCCAGCTGCCCCTTCTGCTGCCGAGGAGTCCAACTCCAACCTCCGCCTCTTGGACCTCCCCCCGGCAGCTGCGGCCTGGGACGCGGCACCGGACTCCTCACTCCCCAACGAGATGACAACATGGGAGGGGAGCCGGGCCTTGCGTCTCCAGCTGGCGGTGGGATCCCCGCCGCTGTGCTCCACAGCACCTTCTCCGCCCTCTTCATCAGCTGACGATGCAGACAGGGAGAAATAAAACACAGGCATCAGGGCACTGTACAATGGACACATACACACATGACAGTTGTACATGAGTGGCATTGGCAAACCTCAGACATGTCATCACAATCCCCAACACACATGTCATTTCAACTCGCACACATGAGCCATACCACAGCCATATCGCAACTGCCAGCACCATCCATACACATAAAACAGCATGAGCAGGCAAAGGTGAGCCAGACATCACATGCAACACAGGAAGTGCACCACACATGTACACACACCACCACACTTGCATGCATGTGTACACCTCTGCCAAGTGTCGCAGTGTTCAGATGGGCATCCATGTCACATCTGCCGATCAGGCCTCCACATACCGCTGTCACATGCATCCATGTTGCATCACTGTTGCACCCTTGTCAAATACACACACATGCACATGTACACAGTGCTGATACATGCAGCTGAAAACAACATACATGCGTGACATCACGGACATGTCTACTTACATACACATTCATCCAAACATGTGTGCCCACACAACTGCATTTGGCATGCAAGCCTACACACACAAGCACCATCCATGTCTCACACATTCCAGCCCTCGCATGTGTTAGCCCCCCGGCCCTGTACACCCCCACCTATACTCGACCCCATACAAACAGATGTGCAACCTGCACACTACTGAAAAATCACCACATGCACATCTCACAATCAGGATGCATGTACACTTACCGCTCGACTCCAGACGGGTCTGCCTCTCAAGGACCTGGACGTGGAGCGCTGGGGATATGCATTCCAGGACCCTCATATATTCTTCCGACAAGTGGCCCCGGCGCCCCTTGGCATCCGCTGCCTTCAAGAGGCGCCGGGCCTTGTTCAGGGTCCTGGACCTGAAGTCCTCCCAGCGCTTCTTGACATGTTGTAAGTCGCGGACTGCCACCCCCTCCGCGTTGATGACAGTCACGATGTCAGTCCAGATCCGAGTCCGTCCTTCCTTGTCGGCGCGGGAACTTCCGAAGAGGGCAGCATACTGCCCCAGGACTTGCTCCACCAGGACACCAACTTCGGTGGTACTGAAGCTGGTGCCCCTCTGCCTCTCTGGCCGGGGGTTGTCAGTGGTCTCAGATGGTGTTTGCCCCGACATGACAACCCCAGAGGCAGGAGTGGGTGGGCAACTGGGTCCTGGGGCTGGGCTGTGGAGCGATGGAATCCCAGTCGGGAGTCTTCGGTTCCAGCAGGGGTGGTCACAGCAACAGCACCCCTGGCTGATGTGCAGGCAGCAAATGGCAGGGCATGTGGGCAGCAGGCAGTCAGGCAGCAGCAGATGGCAGGTGGGAGCGAGCTCGGGGCTCTGGGGGGCAGTAGTTCGGCCTTCTGGGCAGGAGCGTGGTCTTCCGTGTGCTTACGCGTGGCCAGCTTGATACGGAGTGATTTGGCACGTGAAAATTCGGCACGTCAGCATGTAATTCGAGGAAAGGCCCTTAGCGCGTAAGCGCGTCTGCACGCATACGCATTTTCATTGGACAGAAGGCCCCTCAAGCGCAAGCGCCCCTGTGACGTGACGCGTACAGGCGTGCATGGGCATTTCAGCGCACGTGAAAAACTGCACGTCCGCGTCCCTCATTACACGTGATGACAGAGCACATGTGGATTTCCACCAATCGCGTGTGAAAGTTCCCGCGCACCCCGAAACACACTTACCCAGGCCAATCGCATGTACGCTCACTTCCCTCCGATTACACGCGATGACACTCGGACGTACAGTTTTATCACGTATCCAAATACGGGAAACCCACGCACAACAAAAGACGTGCACAGGCGTCAACGTGTCTGCCACACGAAGGCAGGCGGAAGCGTCCCCGCGCACAGCATAAAAGTGCGCGCAAACAACAAACGCGTATATACAGCTACGATGAATGCCCCATTTGTCGCAGCACTGATCGTGGGACACCGCAGGAGGAGGAGAATAGCCAGGGCACGCATTTTTGCACCACGGACAAGCCTTTTTGGGATGCCTGACGACCAGGTCTACGGCAGGTATAGGTATCCACCCCATATCATCCTAGACCTGGTCAGGGAGTGGGAAGATGACCTTACATCCCCCACCCTTTGCTCCCAAGCATTGAGCCCCTTGGAGAAGCGGCTCAATGTCCTGCATTTTTTGGCCACTGGGTCATTTCAGCGGACCACTGCCATAGTGGGGGGGGTCTCACAGGCCACGGAGTCACGCTGCCTACACCAGATACTGGCAATCATGACAGCACGCCCCTCAGTCCGCAGGCACATATACATGCCCAGAACACCCGCAGAAAGGCAGGCCGTTGTCCTGGATTTTTTCAGGGTGGCACACTTCCCCAAAGTGCTTGGTGCCATAGATTGCACCCATGTGGCCCTACGTCCACCTAGGGCCACTGAGCACATCTACCGAAACCGCAAGCACTGGCATTCCATCAATGTACAGGTGGTATGCGATGCAAAGGGAATCATATGCAGAATGGCCACCCTGAGCCGGGCCCTGGAAGCTGGGCAGCATGGCGACACATGGCTCCTAGGTCAGTACAAATGCCCTTGCACATGCATGCAAGTCACACACAGACAAATATCCAAACCGTAATAATCTCAACTATTATCACCTCCCCAGGGGACAGTGCCTACCCTCTGAGCAACCACATGATGACGCCAATCCGGAACCCCACCACACCACCCCAGGTAAGATACAACGCTGCCCATATTGCAACCAGGGGCATAGTGGAGCGCCCATTCGGAGTGCTCAAGTCACGTTTCCGCTCCCTTGATCGCTCTGGTGGGCAACTACTCTATGCACCACCAGTAGTGTGCAGGATCATTGTGGCAGCATTGTGGACATGGTGGTGAAGTGGGAGAATGGAAGACCAGGCTCCCGCCCTTCCCCTCTCGCGCTTGGCCTAGAGGATCACGGCCCAGACACCCGCCACGAGAGGAGTTTGCCTATCTACCGGACGACCAAATACCCTGGTACAGGAACATACGGATGTGTCCATCTACCTGCCCAGCAGCCCGCCCTGTCCATGCCGACACCTGCGGCACGGATCAACTCGACTAAACCTACACATCGTTAGAGATGCCATGACGACCTAGCCAACGGTCAGCACACCTGTGCAAATATACACACCGGACACTCCCGCACCAATCTACACGAAGAATATACTCAGTGCTATGACGTAGGCGACAGACATACTCACGGACGTACATCTTTATTATTTTACACATAGGCTCTCAAAATGCAGAAACGCAAGACGCATCATGAACTTATATAAAAAGGCTTGCTCACGCTTCTTCTAAGAGCCATGTACCATAATGAAGAATATAACGGGGACACGATACTGAGGATAAAGCAATATGATACCATAACCTAAAGCGCCCTGCATCAAACGGTTCCACCTATGCACCAGGCCCAAGTAGGCCGCAGGCAAAAGCTTCCATGAACATTGAATGAGCAAGAACTGGGTTGCTGACCCTGCAAAATGAGCCCGGCGAAAGCACACCGCCAAGGGCACGATGTTGCAATCTCGCACGCTGCAAGCCAACGCCAAGGTCGCACCTGCAAGATAAACCAGGCACACAGTAGGAAAAACAATATTAATTGTGTTGAATTTTGCCTCAAACACGGTCCCACCTCACGTGACAAAGCCAAACCTGACAAGATGCCAAGCCCAGGAGAAAGGAGACGCCTGAATCCCACGTTTCAAGACACAGGCAGATACAATTAAAAGACTTATTGGACATCTGCAGCAGTGGGAGTATTCGACCTCCCAACATATGAATAAATCCTCACATTGTTTACACCTACCCATATTAAAACATTGTTGCAAATGACAGGTGCACCGCGAGCTGGGAACAGCGATAACCCCAGACTGGGAGGCTCGCGAGCGGACCAATTAGAACATGGGGTTCTTATCACTGACGCCATTCATATTGACCAATCCTCAGAGGTCTTCATGTAACAATTTTCATGTATCGAATTGAAGGGACAGCCCAGGTATACCACCTGACTAACCCTCAGCCACTAACACCGTTCTCTATATGTGCGCTATACTAACCCTACCACTCGAGTAACCAATCCAGAGTGGAGATATGTTTTTTGCTAAACTTTCCAAGTGACGCAAGTAGCGCGTCATACTAAGGTAAAAAGGGCCTGCGAGCCCCACGATTGTGTGTGTGTCAGGACGGACGCGTACGCTCCTTGACCCATCCCTGCCGTTTTGTCTAATAAACAGCAGAGTCACCTTGCTTCTTGCGTGTGTCTCATACTCTATCTCTTTTGGGATATACGGGAGGAGTTGGGGCCTCCCTGCCCGGAGGTCTGCGGACGGCCCGGCCGACCCCGGCAGAATTTCTCCCCGACAAGTTGGAGGCACTGCTGAGATCTGTTTAAGATCTGCTTTTTTATTTTTACTTTTTCCAGGTAATCGCATTGCGAGGAGGCCCGGCGGCGCGGCCCCCTCTGCCGTTGCCCCCTTCTGAGGACTACAGGACCATCGTGGAGCTGCGAGAAGACCGGACAGCGCAATCCGGATATTGGCCCTCGGGAGCCGGTTGAGAAGTATCCCGCCCGCGATTGGCGAGTGTCCAGACGTGGTCCAGACGAGGGGAGGTGGCGAGCCGCTTGGAGGGGTGCACGCAGTCGAGCGGCCCCGCATCAAGAGAACTTGGTGAGCATGCCACGCACAACAAGCAATGTGAAATTGTGAGGGAGGGGGGAGGAATTAAATACGGGAGGTGGGAGGTGTTGCACAGGTGCGCGGCGAAGGTTTGACAATTTAGTGTTGGCAATGGAATGAATGGTAGCCGAACGAGTGCGAGAGCAGTCGGCTACGTTGCGCGAGAGAGGGGGGTGGAGCACGAAAACATCACGTGCGGCCGCTCGTAGACACTGATTGGCCTAGGTCGCGACTACGTGTAAGGGTGTGTGTGTGTGTGTGGTTTCCTACGATTTGGCATTTATTGATCAATGAGTAGATGAGGATCCCTATTGTTCGAGCAAGAAACTCGATAGGTAGATGACGTTTCCCTGTAGGCAGTAGCTAGTTAGTTGCCCAATACGGAAGATAATTGGCTGGTTAAGCCGTCCTGTCGAGGGGCGTATCACACGCGAGGCGACGCAGCGTGCGCAGTCCGATTATATTATTGATTACCTTGTTCCAGGAGTGACAGGAAGACAGCTGTGAGGTTAACGGGGGTAGATTGCAAGTGTATTTTGAACTTAAAGAATATATGAAGAACTTACCAGTAGCTCGAAGAGATCGGTGACGTCACCAGTAGGGCTTTCATAGGATATCCCGAGCACAAAGCATCTTTCTTTCTGAGAGTGGTGGGGAAGAGAACTGTGGTAAGGGAGTGGAAACGGAGATAAACGGTAATGAGTTGATCGGGGAAAGGTGAAACGGGGGACGTGGCTGCGCACGGAGAACGCCGGCCACGGCAAGTGTAGAAGAAGGAGGAGGAGCAAGTGAAAATAGGACGACTGTATAAGAACGTCATAAGGGGTACGCAGCCGCAGGGGGCTACGTGCGCCTCGGCCGCAGGGGGCCGTAAGGGTGTCGTGTAAAGGAAGAAAGACAGAAGAAAATATACAAATGTAAATACTATATTTTTATAATTTTCCTTAGCGGACTATCGCAAGTCCCCAAACTTACGGGGCCAGGTAACGATATAAGGCTGTATATTGTAAACTGCTAGTGAGATAACCGCTACCAGATAGGGGAAGGGTAACAAGTGGAGCGCTACTATGTCATACGGGACAGGATCGGGAGAGTGGGGGAACGCCCTCACTACCCCACTACAACACATATGTACCACACTGTCACCCCATAGGGAGAAACTGATTAAGTATAGCATAGAATGGACCCAGGGGACGGACAACAAAATGATAACACCGTGGCCGCCTAATGGTAGCTTCGATCCATATGCCCAACATTCACTATTAAACCATCTGCATAATACATACAAAGGGAAGAAGTTGGCAAACCACGTGGAGGTGTTTAACTTATGGAGGATGTTCCAAGGGTCCCGACCAGGACCAAATGGAATGTTCACTGTGGGGGAAATACCGGAAGAAAAAGAGATTAAGGAGGAAGGAGAGGATGGGAAAAAGGGGAGTGAAGACCCAAAGAACACGGGGAACGGACAAGAGGGAGGAGAAAAGAATAATACATCAAATGAAATAAAAAAGGAACCGAGCAACGATATACCCCTAGCAAAGGGAGTGAAAACAGAGGGAGGGGGGTTGTACCCTTTAAGGGAGTTAGGAGAAATAGGAAGAGGTCAGTTAAGGGCGGCTGAGGGGTACTCGAACCCGGCATACAGCCCTCCACCATATGTGGCTCATAGGAAGATGCCAGCAGGGGAGGGGAGGACTGGAGAAGAACAAACTGTGGAAATAGGAAATGATGAGTGGGTAGCTGCACAGATACTATTAAAATTACGAGGTTCATTAACAGGAGAAGAGAAGGAGGTAGTAAGGAAAACAGACGAGGATAATACCAGGGAGAGTGAAATGAGGGGGGAAGAGCTGTTACGACAAAAGGAAGAGATTTTGGAGGAACGACTAGCAGAGTTAAGGGATGAGCAGAATGAATTGATCAAACAGCTCGAGAGGGAGGAAAGAGAGAGAGCGAGGAAAAGGAAAGAAGGTAAGAACGAATTGGAAAAAAATAAGGGAACGAACTGAGGAGCAAAGGAGAGAAGCTGAAAGGGTAAAAGCAGCAGCAGAAAGGGTATCAAGAGCAGTGCTGCGAGAAAAGAAAAGGGAAGAAGAAGAGAAAGAAAGAGAAATGGCAATGTGGAAGAGGAGATTACTATCAGAAACGACTAAGAAATACGAAGAAGGGAGGGTGATAGAGAGTATATTAGAAAGGGAAAGGGTGAAATGGGAAAGGAAGAAAGAGGATGAAAGAATACTGGAACAGATGAGTAGTGAAGTAATGGAGGAATTAAAAAGGAAAAGGGAGGAAAATGGTAGGGAGATGGAGGAGAGAAATGAAGGAGAAAGAGAAGATAGGAGAAGGGAGAGTGAAGTATGGGGGGATGTATATAGAGACACAGAAGTAGTAACAACATCAGCGCAAAGGGGAGCGGTTGATAAAGGAGAAAAAGGAGAACTGGACCTAATAGACTTACAAACAGTAACACTCAAGGGGAAAAAGACCGAGTGGGGGGTGCCGTTTATGACTGACTTTTGTAGTGAGGAAGAAGAAGGAGTGGAGAAGGAAGGAAGAAACAGTGAAAGGGAAAGCCTAGATAAACTATACATCACCCGGACCAACACAGACTCACCATGGATCCGTAGGAGAAAGGATGAGCTGGAGAGAAGTGAGGAGGGAGAGCAAGGAATAGCGTAAAGACAGACACATGAGGCCGCACCGTCCCCATCACGCCCTCTCCCATCGCACTCTACATGCTCAACCACCTCACGCTCGTTACGCACAATAAAACTTGCGCCCTTCACAGACGAACTGACACCCTATGCATGTCGGCTTAGGGACCTCCCTAGACGCAGGCAGGAAAGACGAATACACATGCCCACATTAAATACAGGAAATGATGGAAGAAGGGGAAAAGATGGAGAAGAAAGAGTTACGAGCAGGGGAAATACGGATGAAATTGACGATGTAGAAGAAAGGGAAGAAGAGGAAGGGTGTGAGGACTCGATTTTATTGGAACACAAAGGGTAAAACGAGACATAACTTAATGCCACTTCTGGAGAGGGGAGGGGTTAGACCACAGTATGTCCCCTGGAAGCATACAGACAAAGAAAATATAAAATGCAGGCTCCCATCATTAAGTGGAGGTGCGGGTAAGTGGATATATGAAATGGAAAAACACACCGCAGGACAGAAACTGGCAGTAGGAGATGTAAAGGGCCTTCTAATATCGATATTAGGGGATGCAGTGGATGAGATTTGGAAGAGAGCGGGATTCCCTGGGGTAACAATAACAAACACATCGCATGATGGGGCACCATTCGCAAACTGCAGACATGCACTATGGCAGGCACTGAGGGTACAGTACCCAGACACATCAGACATAGGAGCAATTACCTCCCGCAAGATGCGTGAGAATGAAGATCCTGTTGATTATATCCAGGAAATCCAAGAGAAGTGGCGCATGGAAACTAGAGAACAATGGGACAAAACACCAGCAATATTTTATCATATACTAGTACAAGGGCTCCCAGAAGGAGTTCAGAAACAACTAAAGAAAGTAGTGGGAATGGAAGCAAAAGCATGGCCAGAAATACAACTGACTATAGTGCATCATTGCAGGACATGGCAAGGAAAAATGAAACAAAAGGAAGAGGACAGGAAAAAGGGAAGAGGCTAAACTAGTACAGAAAAAGCTTACTAAATACACAATGGAAGGGGCACTAATAACTACGCCTACAACAATGACCCAAAGCCCCACACAAGTAGTGGCTGCACAAGATTCCTCCCAAATACCACCTTCACAGACTATAACACAACAGGTGCCGCCACTCCAACCATACACGACCAACATGGGAGGAGGATACCCAATGCCAGGAGCTGGGTATTATAATTATAACAGGGGGAGAGGAGGAATTATGAGAGGGAGAGGATACGGATATAACACCCAACAGCAGGTGGGAGGACTTAGAAATTCCTACCCCACAGGGCAACCAGTATACCAGGACAACACAGGGAGCTTTCCATGGCAGAGTAGGGAACCACCGGTGTGTTGGAGTTGTGGATTATTAGGGCACATGTCACGCACATGTAGAGTTAGACCAGGAACACCATCATGGAGTGAACAGGGACAACCAAGGCCCTCACAGGAACAGCAGGGCATACAGCAACAGCAGACGTTGCAACAGGGAAATGAACAGCAACAACTAATAACACAACAACAGCCACAGACACATTCACTGCCACAACAACAGGTAGCGATAACACAACAACCCCAAGTACAACAAACACAACTGGGTAGGGTGACGGTCCTGGGACACAACCCTTACACAGGAAATGGCCAATCGTTGTACCCTCAATAGGACAGCCCACAGACGGCCTTGGTGTGTCCCATCCTGTCAGTAACACCTAATAGTGCGGAGGAACCACGCATAGAGGTAACGATAGGTGACAAAAAATTATCATTCCTTGTTGACACCGGGGCGACCCGGTCTTGCATAAGGGAAGGTAAATTTAAGATGTCAGGCGAAGCCATGAACACCCAAGGATTCTCTGGGGCTAGAGGGTTGGTTCCTTTCACTGATAACATTCCCTTATCTATAGGAGATTATGACCTGTCAGTTCCACTTCTATATTATAGTGCCTCACCAGTAAATATACTGGGGAGAGACATAATGAACAGGTTGAATATGACGATCTCCTTTACTGAGGACGGCATAATTTGCTCTACTCCAGGGATTAACATGCTCACAGCACGACAGATTATGCAAGCATACTGCGGACAGACAGCGATTAGGGCGGAGCCAGTAGATGGCGAACTCTTCCAGTACGGGACAGACATGGCATTTGCATGGATGCCAGGGATAGAAGGAAAAATCTGGAGGAGGCCAGCAGCCTATCTGTTCAGACCAGAAACACCAGTTAATGAACCAGAAGGAAAGGTGGTTCCAGTGGACATTGAGAGCATTATAGCAACAGCTGATTACATTGCTGTACATGCCCAAGACAGAGAAGGAAGGGCATGGAGGGCAGTGATAGCACTAGCAGAAGGATGTAGGCTCACCCAGGTGTCAGATGAGGAGCTGTTCTCAGAAGAAAAGGAGGAAGGTGAAATGGTGTTTATGATGAGTGTGGAAATATGGCTAAGAGTGGCGTACAAACAAGTAGCACAGAAAATTGCAATGGCACTTGAGGCACCCGCATGCACCCCAGTCCCCTTCTTTAAGGAGGATATGACAAAGGTACCCACATCGTTGTGGACTACTAGCCCCTATGACGTGGGGTGCATAAAAAGTATAGGGGGAGTAAGGATAAAATTGAAAAAAGGTGCAATACTCCCCAGAGTGAAACAGTACCCACTATCAAAAGAGGCAGATGAGGGCATATATGAAACCATAACGGCCCTTATAAATAATGGCATATTGGTCCCCTCAGAATCACTATGTAACACAGCTGTATACCCAGTGCGCAATGCTAAAGGGGGGTCTTGGCGCTTCATACAGGATCTCAGGCCCTTGAACAACATAGTAGAAGCAGAATATCCCATAGCAGCAAACCCGGCCACAATATTGTGTGGCATTCCAGCAGAAGCATCACGATTTACAGTGATCGACCTTAAAAATGCTTTTTTCTCAATACCATTGCACCCAGACTCACAAGATCTGACAAGCTTCACTTACAGAAACACAAAGTGGAAACACACCAGATTGCCACAAGGGTTTTGCGAATCACCCTCAATTTTCAACAGAGTAATACAGATGGATTTGGGTAACATTGAAGTGGAAAGCACAGTGTTGCAGTATGTGGATGACATAATAATTTGCAGTACAAACGAAAGAACATGCAGAGAGGACTCATTAAAGATGTTGACAATATTGGCTGAGAAAGGTTACAAGGTAGACATGGAAAAGCTACAGTACTGTCAAGAACAGGTACTTTACATTGGTCAGCTCATATCCCAACATGGAAGAAAGATTGCACCACAAAGAGCACAGGCCATTTCAAACACTCCAGTACCACAAACAGTGAGGGAACTGCAGCAGTTCCTGGGGCTGTGCAACTACTGTAGAGCATGGGTATTTGATTACAGTTCATACATAGGACCCCTGCTTGAGGCGTTAAAGGAAGCTAATAAAGGGGAGAAAAAGCTGGGGTGGACGATGGAAATGAAAGAGGCTTTTGATGAATTGAAAGATGCGATATCAACTGCTCCGGTACTGGCATCCCCAGACTATGAGCGACAATTTTTTATATTTTCACATTGCGACTCAGCAGTAATGAAAGCAGTGTTGGCTCAAAAAACAAGCATGGGCTACAAACCAGTAGCATTTTACAGTGGCCACTTAGATCCTGTGATGTTAGGTCATTTCCCTTGCGAACAAGGTCTCGCCGCAGCTGCTTTTGGGGTAGAAAAAGCATCAGCAATAACCATGGGGTGCCCAACTACACTGTTTGTGGAACATGCACTATTTGCAATATTGAATAAACCTAAGTCCACCCTAACCACGCAGAGGGCATCAGGTTATGAGATCATCCTATCCAGAGCTGAACTATCAATTGTTAGATGTAGCACGGTCAACCCTGCAAGGTTCCTAGCAGAAGTACTTGAGGAAGGAGATTATGCCCACGATTGTACGCAAATAACTGAAATGTACTCATGTACTAGAAAGGTTGAAGAAAACGCACTAGAGGGAGGTGAGCTCCTGTTCATTGATGGGTCATCAACTATCGACCAAAGGGATGGTATAAGGAGGACTTGGGCAGCAGTGGTAAAAATGATGGAGGTACCGGTGTGTGTGGCAATGAAATGTGTACAATTACCACAGCATTATTCTGCTCAAGCAGCATAATTGATTGCACTGATCTTGGCGTTGAGGGAAAGCTTTGACAAATGAGTGACCATATACTCCGACAGCGCGTATGTTACATCCACTGTCCACTCAGGGCTGTCGAAATGGAGAAGAAGAGGGTTTAGGAGAGCTGATGGCACTCCAGTGCAACATGCCCTCCTATTGGCTGAACTAATTGAAGCAATAAATGACCCCCAAGAATTAGCTTTGGTCAAATGCACCGCACACACCAATGGTGAAGACCACATCTCAAAAGGGAATGCAGCAGCAGACGCACATGCGAAGTATGCTGCATACTTTGGTGAGATATGGAACCCCCCAGAGTCACAGAGAGGGAGAGGGAGGGGAATGGCTAAGGAGATGTTGATAAGAGAAGGGTACACCCATCTCCCAGCCACACAGATTATGGAGCTACAAGCGGCTGCACCAATGGCCGAAAAAGAAATATGGGTAAAAAGAGGATGCACAATGTCACCAACCGACGCACTATGGCGCCAGGGTGACACTGGAAAGGTTGTAATACCATTGGCACTTTTGAACACCGCCCTGAGCCAACTACATTACCCAGCCCACACAGGCAAGGAAGTAATTGCAGCACGAATTAGGGAAGACTGGTTCTGCCCCGAGTTAAATTCTCATGTGTCAAATTTTATCAGCAGTTGTCTCACATGTCAACAGTTTACGGCCGGCCACACTCTGAAGGTGATAAGAGGTACTATACCCCGGCCAGAGGGACCGTTCCGGCATCTCCATGTTGACTATGTTGATATGATCAACGTATGTCAAGGAAATAGGTATATGATTGTAGTAGTATGCCCATTTTCAAGATGGATTGAAGCAGGGCCCTGTTCACACCCAGATGCATTTAGAGCAGCTAAATTTATAGTGAGGGAGGTCTTCCCCAGGTGGGGAGTGTGTGAGGTATTAAGGTCAGACAATGGCCCACATTTCGCAAACGAAATGTTCCAGCACATTACATCCTTGCTGAACATCAAGCATAAATTTGCATGCGCATACCACCCACAGGCCAACGGTAAATGTGAACGCCTGAATGGCCTACTAAAGGAGGCAATTGCAAAGATACAGCAAACAACAAAGAAGAGTTGGTTGTATTGACTTCCATTAGCCCTATTTGAGCTAAGGAATAGACCAGGGTCCGACCACCACCTCACCCCTCACGAGGTGGTTACCGGACGTCAAATGCGCCTTCCCCTAACGCCAACATCAAGAGCATTTACCGACCACGAGAGTACTGCAAGTGTTCTTGGTGATGAAATGTACCAATATGTGTCTTCTTTAATTACTAGTGTAGTGTTTGTGTCTCAACAGCTCGAGCGCACGCGGGGCGGGTCTAACAGCAATCAACAAGAAGACGTGGATAAAGAATTGGAAAAGGAAAGACTGTGTAAAGTTGCTAAAGGTGACCACGTACTACTTCGCAATTTCAACAGAAAGTGGAACAGTCCACGATTCACTGGCCCCCATCTGGTAGAGGAGGTATCAACGAGAGCAGTAAAGCTACAGGACAAACGTGCCTGGAACCACCTACACGACGTAAAGATCTACAAACTCCAGACCCGCCCCAGCGCCACCGACAGGGCCACTGGAAGAACAACGACAGCGTCACCAACGGAGGAAGAGACTTCTACCACAACTAACGGCCTAAGTGTCCCTATACCCTGCCACCCCCCAGATTCCCCAGAGACAACTATTAGAAAAAAAAGGGGTGATCCCCATACCGCCCACCCCATGGTTACACAATCAAAGGGTAAAGAGACTTCCGCCAGCTGAACCCCAAACCCTCTGCCCATTGACCCCCTGCCCACTGTAGTAACAATTGAACTGAAGGACACTGTTTTTGCACATATACACATGTAAACACCTGAATGTTCTCTTTCTTTTCTCTCGCACATGCAGGTAAAGTGTATTATTGTACTGTTAAGAAAGTAGATAACTAACTAATTCACTGCCCAGGAGTAGATGGTACCCTCAGACGATAATTACCTGGAAGAATTGTCACACCAATTTGTATATGAAATAAAACGGCCAACGTACCTGAAAGGAAGGAGGGTACGTGTCTACTACACAGCATTCCTCTTGGCCATAGAACATTCAATGCCCCACCTCCAACCATACTTGCCTGCCCTAAGAGATAGATCGCTTAGATTGGCGTGGGAACAGCTCTTCGCCTGGGCACTGAATGACTACTTGATAGGGAGAGCTTAATAACAATAACTAACCTTAATAACGAGCATATTAAGAATTTTCAGGCGGGCAACTGTAACGTCGCAAGAATAAGCTGCCGGACTGCAGCAAGGTAAGAGCAAAATGCCGGTGAAATTAGCATTTGTAATAAAATTGATAGGGATTTTAATGATCACCGGGTTCTTGGCTGCCTCTGTATGGCAGTACAGCTATGCTATTGATATTATTGCTGTACCCAAACCTAATATACCCCCACCCCCAGCTGCAACAGGTGTTATGTCAGGTGGTACTAGTAAAACCCCACACCAGGAAAATAGAGTTAAACGCAGCACATACTCAGATAATAAAGGCATTGACAACTATGTACAAGATTCAGCACACGTCTCTAACAACATGTGGTACCAACACATGACCAAAATAGGCAAGCAGACAACAGAAGACAGCTGCTACGTTTGCTCATTGATCCCATTCGCCATGAGCGCTTCTCGAACATTTGTTGCTACGGAGATAGATGGAAAAATAGCACGATGTATAATATACCTGGCACTGTTCCAGACGAAAGGAAGATTTCAAGGGACAGTGGTGCATATGGTGTGGAAAACGCTTGTGGGATGTTTTTATCCACGCATCCAAGCCCTACCTCAAAACTGTGCAGTACTGACATGGAAAACATCATGATGGCCAGAGCTTCCCAGAAAATGCACAGGGAAATGCATGAAGAATAGGCTGCCACTCATTTTTGCCGATGTTAGGGGCACAGAAGGACACTGCCTAAAACCACCATTGGACTACCCACACAGTAGTCTGAAACCATTGGGAATGGCAATGCTGATTGCCAAAAGCAAACCCATAACTGTTGGGAATTCATTTTCTTAAATCCCAAAAAGGGGTGCAGTACCAGTACTCACCACTATCCAAAAGCCGGCGTTTTAAAACACCAGATTTTACTTTTTTGTAGAAAACTGAATAAATGAACCCAAAACATGCCAAAGAAAGACTTACTGAGAGGTGGATACAATGTAAAGTTATATTCTGAAGTGACATGTTATTGAAGGTTTATAACAAGACTGGCTGAGCTGTGGATTTCAGCAGTTTAAGTAAATTTGGACTGAAAGACACTAAAAATCTAAATGTTTAAAAGAAATGAGTGACCTACTTTGAGTGTCACATAGGTTGCAATTGTTTAAATGTCATAGTTTTAAACTTAGAATCAGCATTCTAGCTGCATATGTAAACATTGTCTTGACTTAAACTGGGTAACAAAAAGTGACATTTTATCTGAAACCTGGCTTAAGGAACTGAATTCTGCCCACCAGCTACCCCCGACAGGAGATGAAACTTGAGTCACAGCTGTGTTCCCAAGCCTATCTGCCTTTTGCTGGCCACACTAAGGATATGCCATCTCTCTGATAATTGAATTAAGGGGAGCCCCCACAGAATACAGGAGCTCTGAACAATGCAACCCCCTTCACCCAGGCAGATGGTTTATTGCAGAGTCGTAAATGGAGCTTCCTCCTGGAAGGACAGGGGAGGGGCACTGCCTGTGAGAGCAAGCTGGCTTGGCAGAACTGGAAAAACCAGAAATTCAACCTTGTGCTGGGGGGAAACCACACCCCTTTGGGGCCAGAACATAACTCTAAAAAGATGAATAACTCATAGTACGGACTTGTGAAAATTATTTAAATGATACCATAATTCTTGTGATTTTTCTGCCCACATTTTAAGACGTGTTAGGACCCGGTGGTATGTTCAGGGGGGTTTTAGCGGAAAAGAGGATATTACTCAAAATGTGTGCATGTGAAAAATCTGACACTTCATCAACTAATGTCCATACTCCTTGCGCACATGTGTGTAAATTTGGGGTAATGTCCGGTATTGCAAAATCAGTTAAAAAGTGAAATATGTGCCATTTCTGAATGCAAGCCCCCAGGAAGAGCAGAGTTTGAACAGGGGATACCTCCTGTGATATGTGAAGGGTGCATGTAATTTTAAACAAATGTGTACCTGTGCAAATATGTTTTTTGAGCAAATATAGATTGTGTGTAAAGTTGACAGGGGTGGGTTCTCTATCATAAACAGACCTCATCATGATGACACTTCATTTCAATCAAGTGGAAGCGGATGAAGTGGCCAATGACAAGTGGAGAGGGGTAGAGCCTAGTGATGCTGCACACACACCCATTTTAAAAACAGATAAAAGCAGACAGACAGGACAGATAGGGACCTTCAAATCCATTTGCAGCGGGACGCTCTGCCGGGAAAATCCATACTTTACCTCCATCAACCTTCAGAGAGCTAACATAGAGACTTCAATCTATCCACCTTCAGAGAGACCCAGACCAGACCGCTGTTAGCAGAACCAGAGAGCTGAACCGGAGTCCAGTCCAAAACCTGACCAGATCCGTGGCGAGGCATATTTTAAAATATATTGTGAGTACCTAGTAGAACTGTGCAGAACCAATCTCTTAGTTAAAATAATATAATTCAATCTATTTTAATCTAAGTAGAACTGTCTCCTAACTGTCACCTGTCATTTGTAAAGCTGTCACCTGTCATTTTCTAGTTGCAAGCTGCACTTGTCTTTTTGAACTTTAAAATTTCAAATCTGAAAAACGACCTTTATTTAATCGTTCATATCTCCGTGACCGTTTGTCCTAGAGACTTGCAGTAACTTTCATCTGGAAGCTGAGATCCTAGGCTTTTCTAGGACCCCAAAACGATAGTCCTTGTAGTTCCTCTGTAATCACGCCCGGCGCACTCGGAAAAGTCTGCCGCGATTTGACATTTTGCCGCGATTTGCAAGTTTCTCCACGTGTAAAAATCTGCTGCTGCTTGCCTTCCGTTAAAGAAAAAATTCGTTTAACCTGCTAGTTACTCCTAGATCCTTGCTAAAGTGAGCCTGGACTAATATTAACTTGATACCACTCACCCTGAACCTCTAGAGGGAATTAAAAGCATTTTAGCATATTTTTCACTTCATTGCCAGCACATATAAAAGCATTTTGGGCCTGTGTTTCCAACTTCTGTAGTCTAAGCTTGCTGGGGTGAACGGGATTACATTTGATTGCATTTCTGAGAACTGTGTGCTTTCCTTCCATTTCCTTGCATTGCATAAAGGGGGGAGGGGATTGCCAGAGAAAAGTGATTACATTGCTTTGTTGAAATTATATTGAGTATTTTCTGTATTGCATTTCATTCAACATTACATCCATCTGAACTTAGATTAAGTATTCTCTACCACCTTATTCTTCTGTTCCTATTCACAAGTGTGCTAGTGCCAGATTCTCCGTTGTTAATCTTTATCATATCAGATTAAGTGTGATATTCAATTATTAATTTATTATACAGTGTGATATATATATCTATTGTTTAAATTATCAAATAAACCTTTTAACTTGCAAAACAGAACTACTTCTTGGCTCAGTGGGGTCAGGGTTATTCAAAGAGAGGGGTGTTATATAGGGGTAGTCATCCAGAGCGCATGAACTGGAAATAAAGATATATTAATAAGGGTTTCCATTCAGTATCCCAGACTAGGCATTGACTTAGCTGTAGTGTTGAATTGAATCCTCTTTCAAATTGGGGGCTCGTGCCGGACGTTTGGATTAGATCTATCACTTGTGCAGATTAATACAGTGTGCCAGCTGACCAGATACACATATCCGGTCGGATCACCACGCTGTGTTACGCTGTAAAGCACTCCTCAAAGGAACGCTCTAAGAAAAAGGTCTGTTTTGCAAAAATAAAATACTAATTTCTGTAAGTCAGGACAGAGACCAATCTCTAGAATGACGACCTTAGTAGACATGAAAATAGCCAGAGAGCACTTCTTACATAAGTTATTTGTGAGAGGTGAGTGGACTCATCAGGACCAGATGGTCTGGTTGCAGGCCATCACGCAACAGGTCACGGAAACAGGGTCAGATATATGGAGAGATCAGGGTCCCTTACATGTGGCCCTGAGTGAACTATACATGGCTCCTAAAGCTAAGGATGAACAAGACAAGATGGTTAGGATAGCGGCATACCTGTACCTATATATGGGAGACATGCAGGATAGATGTGCTGAAAGCCAAAATCTGGCCAATAGGCAACAGATGGCGTTAGAGAAAGTCCAATCTGACCTGGTCTCTTCTGAGCAGAGGCTGCAGAGGAGCCAGGAGTCAGAAGATGAGAGTAGACAGCACATCATTAAAATAAAGAGGGATATGGACATCCTGCAACAGGAAAAGGCTGACCAGGATACCAGATTTCTGGCCTTGCAGAAGGAGTACCAAGAAGGTTTGGACTCCCTACTGCAGAGCCAGAAAAAGCTGGAGCAACAGTTAGACTTCAATAGGGCATGTGCTGAGCAGGTAGTCGCCCTGCAAAGCCACCTAGATAGGGAGAAGGCAGAGAGCAATAAACTGATTTTGAAAGACCTGGATACCCAGGCAGAATTTGACCAGGAGCGCCAGAAAGCTGGTGCCTTCCAAAGGCAAAGGGACGACCTGGCGGCACAGATGCAGGCTCTTAGTCAGGAAAGGGATACCTTAGGCCAGGAAGTCTGCCACTTAAAAAGGAAAATGGAAGAAAATCACCTGGCCCACCAGGGACTGGGTGACCTCCAAAAAGAACACCAGGACTTGCTAGAGCACACCAGGAGGGTGGAGGATGCTCTGGCAAGAAAGGAGCAGGCCAATAGGGACACAGCTCAGGAGGTAACCCTCCTGCAGCAAAGACTGGCCCAGTGCTCCAGGACCAATCAGGAAACGCAGAGAGAGAATGAGGCTCTCTGCCAGCACAATGATAGGCTCCAACAGCAGGTAGCGATGCAAGGGAGACTGATAGAGTCTAGTAAGGCCTTAACTGAGGAACTGAAGGCACAGGCTCTTGCATTGCAACAGGGAGCAGGGGCGGATAGAGATGAGGTTCGCTGGGAAAGAGAAACTCCTGAGCATAACCCCAGGAGCCCTAGTACCAGAGGCCTTTATTTCTCTCAGTCCCTGGACTCTGCCACCCCCATGTCCCCTGGCGCACATGAGCACAGGGCCACAGGGATGGCAGATTACTATCCAGCCAGAAGCATGGGGCTCATAGGCCAGTACCACCCAGGAATGGAGGGGCGGGCAACGGGGTATGGGCACCCAAGCACAGTGCAATTTGATGGGGAACCCCAGGAGAGTAGGCCCATTAAGGGCATCCTGAAAACCTCTGCCCAGTTAGGTCAGTGGGGGGGGGGTACCCATCAAATCCTGGCAGCAAGGAGGGATCTGAAGACTCCTCTGAGCGGTACAGGACACAGGAGACCAGGTCCCCACATTCTGCCAGCCATTCCCAGGCTCGCAGAATCCGGGAAAACCTGGAAGATCTGACGGGAACCTCTGGGAGCAGTGCCTCTGAGTCAGAAGATGAATGGACCAGGGTTACCCGAACCAAAAGGGCCAGTAAGGCAAAAAGGGCCTTGCCTAAGGACCCCTTAAAGCAGATTAAGGCGATCAGGAGCGTCATCACACCTTACCATAAGAACGCTAAGTATTCTGTTTGGGAGCACTTAGAGTTGTTTGAGCAAATGATGGAGACTTTCCATTTGAAGGACAGCCAAAGCTGTATTCAATATGTAAAGTGGACCTTCTCCCCGGAATACTCCAGTTTCTTTGCGGGGCTGGAGGACCAAAATCATTTAAGATGGTCCACCTATAAGGCGGCCATCTTGAAACATTTTTCTGTTCACAGAAATCCTCAAGAGGCTCGCAAGGCAGCCTACAATTTACAATGTGGGGAGGATCAGGCCGCACAAGAATTTGTGCAGGAGTTAAAGCGTGCTTTTGCACAGACCACAAGAAGGGTGCGCACGGATAGCAGAGAATTTATTAATACGTTTTTCCATGCCTTGCCCAAATATATAATGACCCAGCTCGTGAGAGATTTTCATGAGAAAAGATCTTTAGACTGGGTCATTGAACAGGCGACCCGGATCTATGAGGTGCAGAAGCCAATAGAAAATAAAAATAATGCGCCCAAAAACCCCAAAACCAACAGCACCCCTGCTGCTGCCAAGGTGGCAGAGGTAAAGGTCACCCCCGTTTTGGATTTGGAGATAGGGGGGCCTAAAAACCTACCTGCACCTAATAATGCTAGGCCCAGAAGGTCCTCGGGCCAGGCACAGACAGGGAGCCAGGGAGGCAGCCCCACAAATGGGGTCCCTCGCTCTCCTGATTATGTAAGTCCCCGTTACAAGGGAAATCGACCCATCCTGGGTTATGTGTGGACTCCTCCAGCCCAAGGGGGGGGATCCAGCCAAGCACCTAACCCAGGGAACTTCCCTCCTAACTTCCCACCGGAGGGCAGAAATTCTCCAAATCCTGGGCAGAACTTTTTCCCCAGGTATCCACCCAATTTCCAACCCCAAAATCATCCATCCTTCTTTCCCCAATTCCCTGAGCCCAGACAACCTAATCCGGGAGAGGGGAGGCCAAGGGTGGAGGAGTACCAAAATCTTCCCAACCAGGGGTACTACCCTTCACGGGATCAGCCCAGGGGAGAAAAAAGGGCCCTGTATCAGCCTGAGCGGGTTTCCCAGTTAGAGCGCCAGGTTCAAAACATGGCGCGGGATCTGGGTCACATACTGAGGGCTCAACAGAACCCTCAGATCGGCATGCCAGCGCAGAACGCACCCAACTCTGGGCCTGGTGCTCCAGAACAATGACGGGGGCAGCACCCCGATAACTCACCTGTTCCCAGGGAGGAGGCACAAAGGGAAGGGGGGTGTAAAGCCTTGGAGGAAGCTTCCTTCCTCACTTGTAAACAGCCCCTGGAAACCCAGGAACCGGAAACAAAATCTCTTGCCCCTGAAAGTCTGCCTCCTAAGGAACAGAGGGGGGGTAGGAGAAACAAAAGACCCAAACAGACTCAGTTTGAGGAGGAGGTACAGATCGTCCAATTTGAGGGAGAGGGATCCTCAGAGGATCCTGGGAAAAGGATCTTCTCCTTCAGAGAGGGGGGAACTCCTCCCAAAGAAAAATGGGTCCCTAGGGATGCAAATCCAGACTGGGGAGATGTGGAGACTGAGCTACCGCCGCCCACCATCTCATCCCAGAACCAACAGCAAGAAAATCCCCTGGTTCAAACCCATCCTGTTGACTGCCTCCAAAAAGGGGGGGGCGGCCCGGAACCGGAGCCAGGGGAACCCACAATGGCTCTGATCTCCAGTTGCCAATTTTTTCTTTCAGATTCCCAAGGCTCTCCACAGAATTCTGCCCAAATCTCTTCGCTAGCGATGTCCAAAACCAGAAAGTTAGCCCACCAGTTGTCCAAAAATGTGCATTATCTGTGCCCCCTTGAGGAGAAGGAGGGAAGATACTATGCCCCGGTACAAGTACAGGGGCAGGGGACAATTTTGGCACTGGTGGACACTGGATCTCAAGCTACCCTTCTGTCCAGAAGGGCTTTTGACGAACTGAATGCAGGAAGGGGAGAGAATTACCAAATTCCTCTCACCTCTCTTCCTGGACAACTGCAGAACTTTGACGGGAAGGAAATTCCCGTCGAGGGGACAGCAGACTTGGACATTAAAATTGGGCGACACAAGTTGAACACCCGGTCATAGTTGTGACTCCAGAGGGCACCCATTGTTTACTGGGGAATGACCTCCTGAGGAGGTTGTCACCCCTAATAGATTGCGTAAACAAGGTCCTCTGGACCCAGACTAGCCGACCAATAAAATTAAAACAGAGTGTCAACCATGTTAGTTTAAACGGCACCTGCCACATGGTTGAACAAAAACCTGACCAAGTAGAATTTCACTTCCAGAACAACCAAACTCCAGACGTGACAGTAATAGCAGCAGGACAACAAACTGGTGATGGAGGGTCCTCTCTATTTCTGAAAATCAACCTTCCTTCCAGTCTAAAGTGGTACTCCACGCTGGAAGGAAACACTCTGAGATTCTTTACTAATCCACAATCAGAAACTCCCACTCCTATAGTCCAGAAAGATGTGAAATCAGCTCAGAGCCTGGCTGATATTCAGCAAATTGGAGAGCAGTTGTTCATCCCTGTCCAATTAAATGATGGGAAGGACTCTGTTCTCGCTCGAGTGTGTGTGAACAACGGGAAGAGCTTCATCAGCGAAGCCATGTTCCGCCAACTCTCAAAGGATCCAGCCATTCCCACATTCAAACTGATAGACAAATGGGAAATGGACCTGGAAGCACCTAATTCCAAACATCTCCTGCCAAGCAGGTGTATGCTCAAAATCTCCATTGGCAACAAGAGCATAGTCCACAATTGTTGGGTCGTGCGAGACGTCCCTGCCGCCTTTTACTTAGGCAGTGACATTCTCAATCGCTTTGCCATTAGTTTGGACCTAATAAACTTCAAAGCTTGGTCTCGATTAGCGGATAATCCCATGGGCTTTGATGATCCAGAAAAAGCATTTAGGTCAGCTCAATTGCTACCTTATGCAGTTGAAATTCAGATCAAAGAGGAAGTCACCATCCCAGAAAGGACCCGACAATTCTCCCTGGAAGTGAAAGTTAAAAGAGGACAATATTTGCAAAACCCTGATGCTTACATACATCTAAACGCTTCTCTCCAACAGCAAGGGTTGGGGGTAAACCCAACACCATTAGTCAACATAGAACATGACACCATTCCAATAGAGGTGGATAACAGCGACTTAAAGAGTATTACTCTAGCCGCAGGCACCATTATTGGAATGGCGGTTGATGACCGACATTTTTCCATCGATTTAGGTAATGAACTGTTAGGGCCAATCCCCAAGGACTGCTTTGACAGTGACAGTGATGACAATACAACACCGGACAGGATTTTTACCCGGCATGGGGGGAACTTCCTGGTGTACACTTCTTGCCCTTATGGTAAGGAAGATGTGACTTGTGACTTCAGGAGGGATGAGGTGATTTTCCAGGTCCATGAGGGCTGCCTTTCCCACCTGAAGCCCCCAGTCCAAATCAGCACTCTGACCGGGGACTTCTCCACCCAGCTGGAGGAGGCCGCTGAAATAGCCAAACCAGAAGTCTTTCCAGGCTTCAGGCAGATGGTGGAAGAGAGAGTCAACCTAGCTGATGCCTGTGTGACTCTGGAACAAAAGCAAAAGTTGAAACAAGTTTTCTTGGATTTCCAAGATCTCTTTGCGGTAGACTCATATGACTGTGGTCGCACCGACATCCACACAACAACAATCCCCACGGACCCTGGCATGACTCCAGTGTTTGTGAAGCAATATCGCTTGCCTCTCGCATCAATGGAGTCCCTTACTGAAATATTTAAGAACCTTGAGTCCAGGGGAATAATCCGTCCCATCCACAGCACCTTCAATAATCCGGTGCTGGGAATATTAAAGCCAAACGGCCAGTGGAGACTCTGCGCCGACCTCAGGGAGCTCAACAAACGGGTCCATACTTCCCGATGGCCTCTTCCCTACATTGACCAAGGGCTGGCCCAGATCCAGGGGTCACAGGTATTCACTGCAATAGACCTGACCAATGGATACTGGACTGTGCCTATCAGTAGGGAGGACCAATACAAGCTGGCTTTTACCTTTGGGGGCCAGCAGTACACATGGACCCGGACTCCCTTCGGATACCTTAACTCCGGTAATGAGTTTAACATTTTCCTACATAAGGCCATGCCCGATCTGGGTGCGAGGGGTAACCTGGCTTATGTAGATGATGTCCTCATCAAAAGTTCATCTGTGGAGGAACACATAGCGGAGATCCGTTATGTTCTGACCCAGTTGAGGGCCGCCGGAGCAAAACTTTCCTTTCAGAAAGCACAGTGGTGTAGAACCCGTGTTAATTTCTTGGGGCATGAGATTACTCCTCAGGGTCTCTGTCCCCAGGAAAAGAAAGTGGAAGCACTTCAGAAACTGAAAGACCCCACAACTCTGCGGGAACTAAGGAGCCTCCTTGGACTGACTAATTACAGCAGAAAGTTCATTGAGGGCTACGCAGAGATCACCAGACCCCTGATTCATCTCCTGAAGGGGGGGGTCAAGTGGGAATGGAGTCCAGAACAAGCCGAGGCAGTAAAACAACTCAAAAGAAGCCTCTCACAAGCGCCTTGCCTAGCTTACCCTGTCAGAAACAAGGAGTTCTTCCTGGAGACGGGGTTCTCTAATACGTGCTTGACGGCCGTATTATACCAAAAGCATGACAAGGTCAATAAAGTAATCTCCTATGCGAGCAAAACTTTATCCTCTGTGGAGGAAAAATTCAACGATTGTGAGAAGGCACTCCTGGCAACGGTGTGGGCATTGAAGAATTACCGCCCGTTTATCCAGGGGGAACACATCATAGTGGAGACTCCACACCAGCCTCTGCAGTATCTCCAAAGTGACAGAATCCGGGCCGGAAATGTGAGTAATTCCCGAATTACTTCCTGGATTCTGTCAATGCAAGGCTTTCCTGTGGAGGTCAGATATGGCCAAAACAAGAGGAGTCCCCTCGCGCAAGGTCTGGCTGACTTGCATGATTGTGCCAGAGAAAACTGTCTCGAGGACGAAAGTCTAAAAATCAAGGACAACACGGAGGCATACCTTAATTCCCCACACAAAGTCTTTGAAGAGGACAAGTGTGAGGGAATGCCCACTGTCTATGTGGATGGATGCTCGTACCATGTTGACAACAACGGGGAGAAAGAACTGGTGGCCGGCAAATCTATATTTGCTCAAAAAACATATTTGCACAGGTACACATTTGTTTAAAATTACATGCACCCGGAATGCATGGGTGAATGAGTCCCCAGAACCCTCCGCTGGATACAAAATTGGTCCCCGAAGTAGTCAGGTGGCAGAATTGATGGCTGTGCATCAGGCCATCCTCGCTGCTGTCCAGCATCAACTCCACGAACTGGTCATAATCACAGATTCGGATTATGTACGGAACGGGTTCGTGGAGCACCTGGTTAATTGGAAAACCAGAGGCATGTTATGTGCTAACAACAAACCCTTGAAACGTGGGAAGTTGATCCAAAACATTGATGATCTGGTCACCTCGAATGAGATGACCATCTATTGGAAAAAGATCAAGGGTCATTCCAAAGTAGAGGGACCAGACAAAACTGGAAATGACTTAGCTGATCAGCTGGCCAAAACCGGGGCCATCCAAGGGGATCTAATTGAGATTGAGTCCCTGTTGGGGGAAATCCAGGTCACTGCTATCACTAGGTCCCAGACAAATGCTCACAACGACCTTTCAATTGCCCAATGGAGTAAGGAGACCCCTGATGCTGATTTGATTACCGCTCAGAAGGGGGATCCAATTATTGGTAAGTTTTACCAACACCTTGAGGACCCTGAGAACTTTCCCCTGACGGATACCGATTACACTGGGAAAGAGGACCTAAGAGTGTTGATGAAACGTCCAAAAATGTTCCGAATCCAAGACGGTTTGCTGGTAAGGAAATCCAAAGCTGGCCACGATCAGTGGGTGGTTCCTACCTCATTCCGAAGCCTGATGTTAAGTCACGCCCATGATGCGGCCACCGCCGGTCATAGGGGGTTTCACACGACATTGGAAATCTTAAGAGAGGTTGCATACTGGCCACACATGGGGCAGGACCTTGACCAATACTTGAAGGGGTGTCTTGTGTGTGCACAATTTCAGCCATCATCCCTCACGCACCGTGCGCCTCTCCAAAAGAGGGGGATGACACTGCCATGGTCAGATTTACAAATCGACTTTGTAGGCCCTGTGATTCGCTCTGCTAGGGGGAATAAGTACATGTTGACTGTGACATGCTTGTTTACCAAGTGGGTGGAATGTCTCCCAGCCCCAAATTGCAAGGCAGAAACCGCAGCTGCCTTGATGATTAACCACATCTTTTCCCGTTTCGGTCTACCTCAAAGGATTGAGTCAGACAGGGGTAGCCACTTCACCAGTGAAGTAATGACAAAGATGTGGGAGATACTGGGGTCAAAAGGAAGTTGCATATTGCTTACAGGCCAGCTTCTTCTGGGGCAGTAGAGAGATATAACCGAACCATTGTGAGCATATTAAAGAAGTTTGTGGCAGATTCTGGGCCAAGTTGGGATATCCGATTACCTCTGGTCCTAATGGCCATCAGATCTACCCCTTCATCTGCAACCAAAATGTCACCATTTGAGTTGATGACTGGGCGCAAGATGGTGCTTCCTCAGCATTTGCTCTATAGGACCCAAGAGCAGACACTGATAAATGCCTCCACTACTCATGAGTATGTGGAGAATTTAAGGAAACACCTACAACATGCTTTTGCTTACGCTCAGCGGAATCTAGAAAGATCGGCTGATAGCATGAAGACCCACTATGACCTGAAGACTTCCAGGAAGGAATATCAGGTGGGGGACCGGGTCCATCTATACAACTTCCAAAGAAACCAGGCAAAACAGCGGAAATTTTTGCCTACATGGAAGGGACCCTTTGAGATCATCGACAAGATCTCCCCTGTGGCCTACAAGATCCGCATCCCCAAGGGAGGTTTGGCAGAGGGGGAAGACAAGTGGGTCCACATAAACCAGTTGAAATGTTGCCATCCCAGGCACACTCTGCAACAACTGGAGGAATCCTCTGGAATCCTAGCGGGTACTGTCTCAGACTAATTCAGTTCCAACGATAAAACATACCACATCTAGTCTCTAAAATATTGTGATTTGCATGAAACTGTCTCTTATTTATACTGTTTTTTTTTTTCAAAATAAGAATGTAATGTTTCGTTATGATGAAATGCATATGCTGCCCCACTATCTCAACAGTGGTGGAAAAATGTCTATGAATAGGTATTGCCGCTCTTCCTTTGTCGTCCTAGGAGAAAGAAAACCGGGAGACGGGCCAAGGAGGACGATCCGGAGACCGGGAGCAGAGACGCAACGGGCCCGGGGTACCGCCCAATACTCCCATCAGGACCGGCGAGGAGAACCGATCGATCCGACCGGATGGAGGAAAAGATGCTGAACTGTGCCATCTATTGGAAGAAGATGAGGAAACATCCCAGGTCTTGCGAGTCCCATCAGTGAAACAGAATGGCCATCGCAAGAGGGGGGCTTGTGGGATGTTTTTATCCACGCATCCAAGCCCTACCTCAAAACTGTGCAGTACTGACATGGAAAACATCATGATGGCCAGAGCTTCCCAGAAAATGCACAGGGAAATGCATGAAGAATAGGCTGCCACTCATTTTTGCCGATGTTAGGGGCACAGAAGGACACTGCCTAAAACCACCATTGGACTACCCACACAGTAGTCTGAAACCATTGGGAATGGCAATGCTGATTGCCAAAAGCAAACCCATAACTGTTGGGAATTCATTTTCTTAAATCCCAAAAAGGGGTGCAGTACCAGTACTCACCACTATCCAAAAGCCGGCGTTTTAAAACAACGCCAGATTTTACTTTTTTGTAGAAAACTGAATAAATGAACCCAAAACATGCCAAAGAAAGACTTACTGAGAGGTGGATACAATGTAAAGTTATATTCTGAAGTGACATGTTATTGAAGGTTTATAACAAGACTGGCTGAGCTGTGGATTTCAGCAGTTTAAGTAAATTTGGACTGAAAGACACTAAAAATCTAAATGTTTAAAAGAAATGAGTGACCTACTTTGAGTGTCACATATGTTGCAATTGTTTAAATGTCATAGTTTTAAACTTAGAATCAGCATTCTAGCTGCATATGTAAACATTGTCTTGACTTAAACTGGGTAACAAAAAGTGACATTTTATCTGAAACCTGGCTTAAGGAACTGAATTCTGCCCACCAGCTACCCCCGACAGGAGATGAAACTTGAGTCACAGCTGTGTTCCCAGGCCTATCTGCCTTTTGCTGGCCACACTAAGGATATGCCATCTCTCTGATAATTGAATTAAGGGGAGCCCCCACAGAATACAGGAGCTCTGAACAATGCAACCCCCTTCACCCAGGCAGATGGTTTATTGCAGAGTCGTAAATGGAGCTTCCTCCTGGAAGGACAGGGGAGGGGCACTACCTGTGAGAGCAAGCTGGCTTGGCAGAACTGGAAAAACCAGAAATTCAACCTTGTGCTGGGGGGAAACCACACCCCTTTGGGGCCAGAACATAACTCTAAAAAGATGAATAACTCATAGTACGGACTTGTGAAAATTATTTAAATGATACCATAATTCTTGTGATTTTTCTGCCCACATTTTAAGACGTGTTAGGACCCGGTGGTATGTTCAGGGGGGTTTTAGCGGAAAAGAGGATATTACTCAAAATGTGTGCATGTGAAAAATCTGACACTTCATCAACTAATGTCCATACTCCTTGCGCACATGTGTGTAAATTTGGGGTAATGTCCGGTATTGCAAAATCAGTTAAAAAGTGAAATATGTGCCATTTCTGAATGCAAGCCCCCAGGAAGAGCAGAGTTTGAACAGGGGATACCTCCTGTGATATGTGAAGGGTGCATGTAATTTTAAACAAATGTGTACCTGTGCAAATATGTTTTTTGAGCAAATATAGATTGTGTGTAAAGTTGACAGGGGTGGGTTCTCTGTATCATAAACAGACCTCATCATGATGACACTTCATTTCATTCCCCCAATCAAGTGGAAGCGGATGAAGTGGCCAATGACAAGTGGAGAGGGGTAGAGCCTAGTGATGCTGCACACACACCCATTTTAAAAACAGATAAAAGCAGACAGACAGGACAGATAGGGACCTTCAAATCCATTTGCAGCGGGACGCTCTGCCGGGAAAATCCATACTTTACCTCCATCAACCTTCAGAGAGCTAACATAGAGACTTCAATCTATCCACCTTCAGAGAGACCCAGACCAGACCGCTGTTAGCAGAACCAGAGAGCTGAACCGGAGTCCAGTCCAAAACCTGACCAGATCCGTGGCGAGGCATATTTTAAAATATATTGTGAGTACCTAGTAGAACTATGCAGAACCAATCTCTTAGTTAAAATAATATAATTCAATCCATTTTAATCTAAGTAGAACTGTCTCCTAACTGTCACCTGTCATTTGTAAAGCTGTCACCTGTCATTTTCTAGTTGCAAGCTGCACTTGTCTTTTTGAACTTTAAAATTTCAAATCTGAAAAACGACCTTTATTTAATCGCTCATATCTCCGTGACCGTTTGTCCTAGAGACTTGCAGTAACTTTCATCTGGAAGCTGAGATCCTAGGCTTTCCTAGGACCCCATAACGATAGTGATAGTCCTTGTAGTTCCTCTGTAATCGCGCCCGGCGCACTCGGAAAAGTCTGCCGCGATTTGACATTTTGCCGCGATTTGCAAGTTTCTCCACGTGTAAAAATCTGCTGCTGCTTGCCTTCCGTTAAAGAAAAAATTTGTTTAACCTGCTAGTTACTCCTAGATCCTTGCTAAAGTGAGCCTGGACTAATATTAACTTGATACCACTCACCCTGAACCTCTAGAGGGAATTAAAAGCATTTTAGCATATTTTTCACTTCATTGCCAGCACATATAAAAGCATTTTGGGCCTGTGTTTCCAACTTCTGTAGTCTAAGCTTGCTGGGGTGAACGGGATTACATTTGATTGCATTTCTGAGAACTGTGTGCTTTCCTTCCATTTCCTTGCATTGCATAAAGGGGGGAGGGGATTGCCAGAGAAAAGTGATTACATTGCTTTGTTGAAATTATATTGAGTATTTTCTGTATTGCATTTCATTCAACATTACATCCATCTGAACTTAGATTAAGTATTTTCTACCACCTTATTCTTCTGTTCCTATTCACAAGTGTGCTAGTGCCAGATTCTCCGTTGTTAATCTTTATCATATCAGATTAAGTGTGATATTCAATTATTAATTTATTATACAGTGTGATATATATATCTATTGTTTAAATTATCAAATAAACCTTTTAACTTGCAAAACAGAACTACTTCTTGGCTCAGTGGGGTCAGGGTTATTCAAAGAGAGGGGTGTTATATAGGGGTAGTCATCCAGAACGCATGAACTGGACATAAAGATATATTAATAAGGGTTTCCATTCAGTATCCCAGACTAGGCATTGACTTAGCTGTAGTGTTGAATTGAATCCTCTTACACACGAGATACATATCCATATGAAAACAACTTCCTCAAGACTTATTTGAGTTACCACAAGAGCAGTTTACATGCTGAAGGATTCAAATACATAACAAGTGGTCCTGAAAAAGGAGAAACAAAGAAGGTAACACTGCAGTGCCTACCATGTGATTGGTACGCCACTGAAGTCCCTGGTATAAACGGATGTTGGGAAAGACCACTGATGATAATAACAGGGAAGGTGTACATGGACAACAAATGGGACATAGAAGTGGTTGGCAGCAACATGGTAACAAGAGAAAATATTTCAACTCTTGATGGACATAACCATAGATGTTGGATGACTTGGATCAAGTACGTACCCATGCTCACGTGGATGGAGAAGGATGAAGACCCAATAACAATACTGCCTTTAACTGCGCCTAAGGTATGCTACCAACATAAAGGAGAGGTGGATGTAGGATACAATACCAACTGTGAAAGCGTGATGGAGTTACCTGAGGGGGGAGCAGGAACAGCAGTAGTAATGGACCATTACTGGGCCTGTGGAGACAAGGCGTATCATACACTGCCCCCTTTGTGGAATGGTGTATGCACTATAGTACACGTTAATGTACCATCACTAGTGGTACCCCAGAAGCATGTGAATATGGCGAATTTCCCCAAGATGGATGAAGGAAACAAAAGGAAGAAGAGATCTGCACAGCCTCGGAAAGGGCCAGAGAACAGACGCAACGGCAACAACACTGTCCTCAACAGAAGGAAAAGACAAGGAGAACCTCTGACAGGAAATTACCTGTGGGGAAGGTTGGAAACAGCACTGACCTCAATACCGCCGGAACACAGACTATTCAGCAGAGCAGCTATGTTCTTCTCCTCAATAATACATCCTGGACTGCAGGCTTACGCAAACGCAAAATGGCTCTAGATAACTAGGTGGGAACTAATGATGACAATTAACTCTACAGTAAATGGATTCAACGCAATAAAAGAGGAATTGCGAGCAGTAAGAATGGTTGCACTACAGAACAGATATGTACTGGACCTCCTCACAGCAATGGAAGGAGGCGTTTGCGCAAAGATAGGACAATCATGCTGCACATTCATTCCTGCTAACGATGCTGACAATGGTACACTCACGGAAGCTGTATCACAATTGGCCCAGATGCACTCAAAAATGATGGATGAAAGTAAAGGTGTGAAAAAGGATGAGAGCTGGTTTTCAATATTATGGTCATGGATGCCATCTTGGCTGTCAGATGGACTGAAGATTATAGTTGGATGCACTATTCTGGCTGGAGCTGCACTGATCATAATAAGATTTTGGAAAGCCCGGAAGGCACGCACCACAGACGAGATGATCGAAATGGTTGGTATACACCTCTTGATGCCAACAGATGACGGCCAACACACAGGCACAATCATAAAAGAGAGAGAGAAGTTGCGCAACCAGATCATCACCAACCACCTGGACCCACCATCTGTGAAGCTCGAGAACCCAAGAAACCCCAGGAGCTACATAGGGAAATGGGTATACTGCACTCCTGGAGGAACCTGTGAATATATGTATTGGTCATTTGAAGACCATGTTAACCACTATGGACATTTGGGAGGAATAACTAAGATATGGAGAGTAAGAGGAGATAAAGAAAAGGATATGTTTGTGGTCGACAAGTCGACCAGAGGGGGGACTGAAGTGGGAGAATGGAAGACCAGGCTCCCGCCCTTCCCCTCTCGCGCTTGGCCTAGAGGATCACGGCCCAGACACCCGCCACGAGAGGAGTTTGCCTATCTACCGGATGACCAAATACCCTGGTACAGGAACATACGGATGTGTCCATCTACCTGCCCAGCAGCCCGCCCTGTCCATGCCGACACCTGCGGCAGGGATCAACTCGACTAAACCTACACGTCGTTAGAGATGCCATGACGACCTAGCCAACGGTCAGCACACCTGTGCAAATATACACACCGGACACTCCCGCACCAATCTACACGAAGAATACACTCAGTGCTATGACGTAGGCGACAGACATACTCACGGACGTACATCTTTATTATTTTCCACATAGGCTCTTAAAATGCAGAAACGCAAGACGCATCATGAACTTATATAAAAAGGCTTGCTCACGCTTCTTCTAAGAGCCATGTACCATAATGAAGAATATAACGGGGACACGATACTGAGGATAAAGCAATATGATACCGTAACCTAAAGCGCCCTGCATCAAACGGTTCCACCTATGCACCAGGCCCAAGTAGGCCGCAGGCAAAAGCTTCCATGAACATTGAATGAGCAAGAACTGGGTTGCTGACCCTGCAAAATGAGCCCGGCGAAAGCACACCGCCAAGGGCACGATGTTGCAATCTCGCACGCTGCAAGCCAACGCCAAGGTCGCACCTGCAAGATAAACCAGGCACACAGTAGGAAAAACAATATTAATTGTGTTGAATATTGCCTCAAACACGGTCCCACCTCACGTGACAAAGCCAAACCTGACAAGATGCCAAGCCCAGGAGGAAGGAGACGCCTGAATCCCACGTTTCAAGACACAGGCAGATACAATTAAAAGACTCATTGGACATCTGCAGCAGTGGGAGTATTCGACCTCCCAACATATGAATAAATCCTCACATTGTTTACTCCTACCCATATTAAAACATTGTTGCAAATGACAGGTGCACCGCGAGCTGGGAACAGCGATAGTCCCAGACTGGGAGGCTCGCGAGCGGACCAATTAGAACATGGGGTTCTTATCACTGACGCCATTCACATTGACCAATCCTCAGAGGTCTTCATGTAACAATTTTCATGTATCAAATTGAAGGGACAGCCCAGGTATACCACCTGACTAACCCTCAGCCACTAACACCGTTCTCTATATGTGCGCTATACTAACCCTACCACTCGAGTAACCAATCCAGAGTGGAGATAGGTTTTTTGCTAAACTTTCCAAGTGACGCAAGTAGCGCGTCATACTAAGGTAAAAAGGGCCTGCGAGCCCCACGATTGTGTGTGTGTCAGGACGGACGCGTACGCTCCTTGACCCATCCCTGCCATTTTGTCTAATAAACAGCAGAGTCACCTTGCTTCTTGCGTGTGTCTCATACTCTATCTCTTTTGGGATATACGGGAGGAGTTGGGGCCTCCCTGCCCGGAGGTCTGCGGACGGCCCGGCCGACCCCGGCAGAATTTCCCCCCGACAGTGGTGCCCCCACATCCCCAACCACAGGCACAGGCGCTGCCCATGGGAGGGGACAGGGCACGTGGCGAGGAAGCCCGGACCCAGCTTGTGGCCACATTTTTCACCTAAACTCCCAACTCTGCAGAGTGCAAACAGGCCTGGCACATACCAGGTGACAATCGATGATGACAAAGAGACAGTCAACTGTCACAACCCTACCACCCTGAGATAGTTGCCATGGAAGTGCCACATCGTCTGCATCCCTAGCTACTTAAACACAAGCTATCCTGTGTGACCAAAAGGCACACATATGACATATGACATGATATGGCCCATAAACAAGTATTTCAAGGCGCGATGAGGCAGGGAGGGGGGAACAAGGGAAGACAGACAACGGTACTACTAGGCCAGGTGTCATTGAGATCGTGCAAGTGCAGGGGTAGGGAGAAGGGAAAAGTGCAAGGGGAAGGGGGGGAGTGCAGTACAGGGGAAGTAGCCCAAAAAAAAATACATAGGTCGGCTGGTGGCAACTGTAAAGGTAAGTGCAGACAAGTGCTGGGAAGGGTGGGCTGTAGGGATAGAGAGACAGTACCGCAGTGCAGGGGTTGCCAGGGAGGCAGTGCAAGTGGAGAGTGGCTGGGCCAGGGACCGAGGTCGGTGAGAGTGGCCTAGTTGCAGCTCCAGTGCAGTTCCAGTGAAGAATTCTGCAAGGGAGAGGCAGAGAGAAAGCAGAAGCAAAGAGGAAGGTCTTGAGGTGCTTCCAGAACTGGAGATGGTTCCCCTCCAGTTCAAGTGAGGCAGGAAGTCTGTTCCAGAGGGAGGGCCCTGCCGCAGAGAGAAATCTACCCCCAGCTAGTTGCTCTGAGAAGCGGATGACCCTGACATGCAAGGTGTGCATCACACACACCTGCAAAACAGGCCATGGCCATCACTGTCATGTCACTCCAACCCTCCCAAACCACAACATGACATGGCAAGCAATACCCATACACCAACACAGTAACGATAAGGTACACATTGCCATGTCCTAAATGTACAGTGGCATCAGACAATGATGCCTGACCCGGAATTAGATGAAATGACAGACCAACATAATCTCCCACACAAAATAAGTCATTTCCAAATGTATTACAAGAGTCGTAGACGTAACATAACAATGAATGTCTGTCTACATGCACATTGTGCATTGCAAAATCAACACTGCAGCTCATGTGTGCAGTGTCCTACTCCTGCAACACACTGCTCAGCGCACAGCACAGTGAACAGCCATTGTGTGTGATGCACACACTGAGCATCACATCTAAGTGACAGACCACAACAAACAGCACATTAGGCATGTACAGGATCCATAACTGGTCACAGAACATGTGCTGCAGGGACACAGTGGGCACCAGAAGGCAAACAGTGTACACATGGATATGCAAGGGTGGGAGTACAAGTAGTGCATCAGGGTGCAAGTGTGTGGTTCTGCAAGGACATGCACTCCACATATGCATGTGCACTCAAGTGACCATTAGTGTTCTCTACACATCACATGTGAACATTCACCATGTGTACACCCCAGCATGTCAAACCACAACTATCCCCTCGCACCTGAAAGGAAAACACAACACATGAACAGGCATTGATCAGCAGAACACAACATGTACATAGGATACCACCATTACAATGTCAGAGTTCCCATCACACTGCAGGGCAAGGCAACTATCAACAACAACCCCCCCCCTCCCTCACAAATGACCATGACCCACTGAACAACTGCACCTGGGTCATGGAGCCCTCAAACCTCAATTCCACCTGGCCACTGGATCACCTTTACCCTTCGTCACCATCTCCCACCTTGTGTGTAAAAAGGTGCCTGCACCCTCATAATCAATGTCCAAAGTCACAAAATCCAAGCCAGAAAAACGAACCAGAACACCCTCCAGTAGATGACTTGACGTAGCAGTACCTCACAAAGGCCAAGTACTACCACAATGATGCAACAACCAAGGTAGCACAGCAAAACAATGTCACGACAGGATGTGAAACATGTGTGGTACATGACATAGGATGATGCACCATGAACGGATGTGTACTGTCACAGGTCCCCTGTACAGGCGTGGGAGTGTCACGAAACAACCACCCACACCATGTCCCGGGTGCCTGCAAGGTCAAATTCACACAGGCCCCTGAGACCCTGGTGGGGAAGGAGGTTCAGGGATATGCAGTCGGGACAGGTGTTGACACACTGGATGACTGGAATGAGTGGCAGGAGAGGGGATGAGGAATGACACATGAAACTAGGGAATGCACGAAAATGTACTACCTGCATGAACACATACACAATCCAAACAAACTTGGACATCATTGTCATGGCCTTCTGTAGTCCAGGCTCAGGAGTGGTACGAACCAACCACCCCCTCTAGGGTTTTGGCGCCTGCAAGTTCGGGGCTTACACAGGCATCCGCAACCCCAGCGGGGAAAGAGGGTCAGGGAACGTTTCTTGGATAGGTACAGGAAGCAGGAACACCGGGTAGAGGGTACAGGGTTCAAAATTGCATAGGATCACGGGTGATTAGGGAGAAAAAACATACCAAATTGAACCACACATACATCCATGCATTAGTACACTCCCCAGCAAGCCTATGCAGAGCAGTTCGAAAGAAAAACAACAAGACACTTAGCTCTGGTTTTGAGTGCTGGCCTCCTGCCTGCGCACTCTCAGGTCCGGTTACAGGAGCACTGCAATGCTGCAAAGAGAGCCACAGTCAACAACCTGTACGTGCCAATTACACAAAAACACAACACCAAACATGCCCCATAGCAACAAACTACTCTACAAACAGACAATCTGGTGTCGATGCTTCGTACCCGTATATAACATCACCCCTGTGACGGGTCATACACAGTCAATGCAGGAAGTCAGCCGCTGGTGGGTGCGTGGGAAATGGAACACCAATGTGTCACAATTCACACAACATGCAATGTTCCCTGGGTAAGCAGACAGACCCATATAGCAAGCCATGACTTCAGAGCAAGTTGCGTACCACCATGACCGAAACAAAGTTGGCAGTGCATTTATCATAAAGTACATGGAAAAGACATGCACTGCACCCGAGTATGTCCCTTGCTGTATGTCCCTGTGAGCTGCCCCTTTCCATGTCTCGGAAGGCTACATGGTTGATACAAGTGCCTCAATGGACCTTGGTGTACCGGAGGGTATGTGCCACTGCCCCTGCATGTGTTCCAGACAACCCTACTATCAACAGCCATCAGTCCACCAACACATCTGAGCTGCATTGTGTGCTCCAACACCAATATTCGTCTAAGCTCACCCTCAGTGCTGTGACTAAGCCTGCATGTGCAACTCGCCTGGTGCAAGCTTTGCTGTGTCGTGGCCCCCCTGTGCTGCTCACCTTGCCTGGTGTTCCTTGGAACATGTCAGCAGTTCTAGGATGTGGGTCTGCAATCCCTGTGCCTCTGCTTGTGCACACATGTGCATGTGGGCACCAACAAACGGGTCCAGAATTCCGTCATCCAATGGGCCATGTCTGCTGGCAAAGGTGCTCTGGAGGCACATCCCCCTGCAGAAAGGGCATGAAACACATGATTAATGCTTCAAAGTCATCTGTGTGTGTCTCATCAGGCATCTCATTACTTGACCACGTCAGAGAGTCACATCACAAATCACACCATCAGTCCGTCTTTCACATCCAAAGTGTGGAACACTATCTACAGCAGGAATTGCAACAAGCACGTGTACAGGAAAGATATGAAACATACTACACAATGCATAGCAATCAATGTACACATTAATCATGACACACCCCATCTAGCAAAAGCTGAACAGTGGACAATAACACCAAAATCAGGGGTGTCAACACAAGTCACACAGCACCAGACATGCCACAGATATGACAGTCCAAAGCCCTTGTGTAATATTCTGTAACACCGAACCATCCTTGCGAGCCCATGGATAAGGGAGGCAGGAGTGGCATATGTGAGTCAAGGACCCCAAGAAGCAAACACATACACAAGACAAGCCTGATGGGCCCAGCTGGAACAGACAGTGGATGCCTTCAAAAGCCACAAAGCACCGCACCGTCACATGAAAGCACAATAGACTAGCAGGTATGCTCTATTGCCCCTCCTTTGAACTTCCTGTCGCTGGCTACCTGTGGCTGGCAGCAAGAAAGACTTTCCCCGCTCCAACTCGCGTAAGACTGTCAGTCGCCAACACAGCTGACAGCAGTTGAAGCGAGCGGGCGTTTCTACAGAGGCTCATATACTGACACGTGACCTGTGTCACGTGATTTCTCTTGGACACTCCCCCTGAGCTCCGTTATAAAACCACAACAGCGCGACCCTTGCGGCGTGAAGCCCGCGCGGAGGAAAGGGCGCGCTGTTTGACTGCTGTTTGCGGCTGGTGGTGGCTAATAGGAGAGGTGAGAAACCATTGTCACTTGAAATACGAACAAAAGGACTCTTCTGTCAGATCAACTATAAAATACTAACCACGCACTAGATTGCAAGAAAAATTGGAAGAAACACTTGCAATAAAGGATAAAGGCAGGCCGAAAGACAATGATCATCCCCAGCTCACTGACATTCACATAGAAGAGAAACCGAGACCATCTATAAACAAAGAAAATACTACAGTGAAAAATTAGAGCAAAAACAGCACTAGTGATCTTCCACTAAAAAATGCTCTTCCTGTACTTAACAACACGAATGCTGCCACAGAGATCCAATCTAGATCCTTCCTAGACCAGATAAACACACTGCCAGGGGAAAACATAATCCAACAGAAGTCAACAGATGATAACATAGATCTTGTAGAAGAGATATTAAAACAATGTGATTCTGACGCTAAACAACTATCAAAAAAATTCCCAGATGACTCATGCTGCACACCATCCTTACAGGAAAGAGCACGGATCGCAAAACAACAATGGCAGACAATGTATCGGTCAGCCCACTCTATGTGCGACAATAACATACATCCCATTCCCCTAAGGATAGCATGACTCTCAATGGACATCACAGAGATAGACGCCTTATTGGATAGTCAAGACAAAAGACAAGAGGTGTTCAACGCAAAATGTGCCACCACCCACACCAACCAAATAAATACCTCTACACCGAACAACTACAAAGACAGTAAATTAACAAAAAAAATGATGTGAATGAAAATAACGGATACCCAAAAAAACAAACATCGGGGACAGAAGAGTCTTCGGCAATACGCACACAATCAGAACACAATAGGGACGTGAATAATTCACCACCAAGAATACCAACAACAATGTTAGACCTACAAAATACCCTAACTGCAGTACTATGAAACGCGATGATTCCCTTTTTGAAAATACAAGAATCAATGGTTGACGCCACAAAAGACCAGGCTACGCTACTAGCGATGATTATAACAAAACAAACTCAGTTCGAAGCATTTACAACCAGCATACAGGAGCGACTGATATATGAGGCCGAAACATCAAGATCTTGGCAATCGCGTTTAGCAGATATGGCAAGAGTAGAGCATATCGAAAAACAGAATTTACTAGAAACAGTGTCGAATATAACAAAAAAACTAATAGACGAAAAGGCAAGAAATCAATCCCAAATCTCACCACGGATCTATGCAATAAGCCAAGACACACAAACCGATGAAGCAGATTGGTCAAAACACAAGATTGACATGACAACGCAGTACGAGATGCAACCATTGAGGATTGAAACATCTGAAACTAATGAACCTTCCATATGTACACCATTTGACATATTTGATCTCTCAAAACGACCACAAGCAGGACAGGATAGTCTGAATAAGCCAACGCATAAAAAAGCTACAAAAAAATCACAAACAGGATCTAGAGCGTTCCTTAGAAATATGCAAAAAGCTCAAAAAACGCTACATGACAAAACATCACAAAATAACAAGAACAAAGTGACGAAACATAAAGAGATAAAAAATACAAACTTGCATATGCTAACAACGGACAGTGCCATTACAAGTGTCCAAATACACAATCCAGCACAAAGGGATCCTTTAGACGATCTGATATTGGAAATTCATCACCAGAATAATAAGCAAACAACAAGCAAAACTGGAGCAACAAGAGGTGAAGAAAAGTCCCTGAATTCAAGTATAGCATCAGCAACAGAGCAGATTGAAGACTCCGTAGGAGATACCTTTTGCAGTACAAATGATCAAAACGACCAGTTGATTGTCATCGATGAATATAACGATCCAATCAGGACGCCAACAACTATTTCCCATGATTCAACCATACAAGGAGATAAAGCAGCCTTCAATTACTCGGCTGTCTCGAGTGCGGAATCATGGACATCTCCTGAAAGGCAACAGACTTCAGAAAAAGAACAGAAGCAGACTACTACCCAAGAGTCGCCAATTTTGAAACCTAATTTTCAGAATCCTTTGAGTAGAACATACGCCTACAGAGTGGCCCTGTTCCAACTCGCGCCAAGTTAGGAAGAACCGGTGACACTTAATAGATATAACACTTTGCGACTGATGAAAGCAATCCCGCAACTTAGAGATATAGAATCGGATAACATCGAAGTAATAACTTTCCCCAATAAGAATCATATGGAGGAAGCTCACATTGACTTTTACCTAGAGGAAACCATGGACCGTGTCCTAGCGGCCAACCATCAACTTAAGAAACTTGGCTTTAAAGCAGAAGAAGTTTATGTAACCAGACTGATGGCAAAAAAGAAATCTATGAATATCACAATATTAGACCAAAGGATAAAAAACAACAAAAAGAATGAGGAACATCAAACTAACATACAAACTAATGATCGAAGTACCCCAAGTCAAGTAAATTTAGCTGAAAGGACAAACAAGAACGCTCAACCAAGGAAGACATACCTATAACAACCAAAGGAGAAACTATGTGACTCACAGAAAATATCTCTAACTTTGTGGAACACAAGGGGCTATAAACATCTCCTAGAAAATTACTCCACAGTTTTAGCGAATTCAGAATTAATCTGCTTAAAAGAGACCTGGCTTACTGATGAGATTGTCTGCGAGGGATATACAACCTGGATGAACCCTGCAATTCAATCGAAAACAGGTAGAGCGGCATCAGGAATGATAATCCTAATGAAAATCAATACAATGTGGAATATAACCGCAAGAATGAACATAAATTCCTGGTTTCAATACATAACCATTAGCATGCCAGCATACAATCCAGAACGTAATGACAATAAAATGACACGCAAAAGCGAAAATAAAAGTATCTCAATCTTCAACATCTATTGGAATCCAATGGCAATCAATGACAACAAGCTAATTGATTCTGTATGTGAAGAAATTGACTCCATCTCCCGAGCTAATATTGGAAATGAATTCATCATAGCCGGTGACTTTAATATGCATTTATTTAACAAAGAGGGAATCAAATTTTCAATGCAAGAAATGTCACCTCGTGCAAGGAAATGGATGAAGGAGCTGAGAATTCGTAACATTTCCTTAACAAAACAACCGTTAAATGGAGAGGGGATACCGTGTGCAACTTGGATAGGAAAAACCTCTACGTCGATAATTGACTATATCTTTGCCTCTGACACTCTACAACAATTAGTAATTGAAACCAGCAACTATTCAAATGAAGAAAGCGATCATCATCAAATCTCTATTTCTTGGTATGCCCATAAAACTATTGCTGAGTATATATTCTTAACTGACTTGGAAGTAAGCAACAGTCTGAATAAAGTAAGAATACGAGAACAGCAAGCCAGAGAAATTCGTACAACTTTTCAAGGAGCCACATTGAAAGATCAGGAAAAACTGAACTATGGATGGCTATTAGAAAAATACAAAGACCCACAAACAAAAAAAAAGCATGCGGCGAAAAAATCTCATGGACATTATTACAATCAAACTATCAAACAAGAAAAGCATGAACATCAAAAGAGTCTGTGTCACTTGAAATCAAAAAATGAACCTGACCTCAAAAAACAGTTAAAGAAAGAAAAACACAGATACTCAAACTTTATAAAACAAAACAAGGCTATGATGAAACAACATGATGCAGAAGCAATATTGAACGCTTTAAAAAATAAAAACACAAGATATCTATAGTCTATGATGAATGATAAATCAACTCAGCAAACATTAATACAAGAAGTTGACTCACAAAACTGGGTAAGACATTACCATGAAGTATATAACAACAAAACAAGCAAGCTGTTAATTGATGGAGGAAACAATGAATCTAATTGGAAATTTGAATGGGAGCTCGACGACATAATAAATAAAATCAAAGCTTTGAATTCTTCGCGAGCACCAGGCCCGGATGGGCTCTCAAATGCAGTTCTCAAAGCATCACCAGAAGACTGGGCAAAATTCTTCTCACAATTATTGCAACTCATAGTGAAAAGTAAAGAAATCCCCAAAACCTGGAGAACTGCAATAATAATCCCAATCTTTAAATCAGGAGACCGGAAGCTGCCAAACAACTACAGACCGATAGCCCTCCTTGATCCACTAGGAAAGCTATTTGCAAGCTACCTACAAAAACAACTAAACATATGGGCAGCAGAAAATGGAAGACACGCGAAAAGACAGACTGGCTTTGTGACGAAGATTGGGACAAACGTAAACTTACTGTTACTGAATATGATAAAGGTTGAAGCAAGCATCAGAAATCAGCAAGTTTATGCCGTGTTTATAGACCTGAAAATGGCATTCGATTCAGTAAACAGACAGAAGCTCTGGGAGAAACTAACAGCTTGGGGTTGTCCTGCTTACATCTTAAACCCAATCATTCAACTATATTCAAATACATCTATTCGAGTCCGATTAACAAACGCTGGTATGGTCACAGAATCCATTTCTACTAGGAATGGTCTGAAACAAGGCTGTCCCCTAGCTGCATGTCTCTATAACCTTTATACTAATGACTTTGAAGAGCGTATTCAAAACACGAGAGCAAATCCTCCGAAAATCAATAACGAACCTATCCAAGCACTTATCTATGCTGACGATATTATCATCTTGGATAAAACGACATCTGGCTTGCAAGAATCTCTGAACAAAACACAAGACTATATGAACGTAAACGATCTGCAAATCAATACGCGCAAAACCAACGCTATGAAACTGATCAGTCTGAAACAGAAAAAACAACATCCCTTTAAAATCATGCTGGATGGAAATGAAATTGGAATGACAAAATCAATGAAATATTTGGGTGCCCTGATAAATCCTTCAAACAATGAAAAAGAATGGTTTGAAAACATCAAAGAAAAGGCTATATCTTTAGCGAGACAAGGAAGATTCTTTCATCTGAAGTATGGCACATTCTCAGCAAAGCCAATAACGTTATTATATAGGCAAAAGGTAGTGCCTATCATAACTTATGCCAGTGAATCTATAATCAAGGAGAAGTTTATTAATTGGTCCATTCTAGAAGGGCTATACTGGCGGAAAACGTTGGCACTTCCAAAATCATTTCCTGTGGCAAGGATCAGATTCGAATTGGGTCTGCAATCAATGGAATCCATAGTTACATGGAAAAAGATGGATTTATACAGAAAAATCTTATCGGAGGATCCAATTCCATCACTTGAAATATTAAAAAAGAAAGAAAAAGCAGTCCAAACAACAGCTCTCGAAAAATGGACGACACCAATTAAAAGAAAATTGCAAGAAGAAGAAATATCAGAAGAAATGTTGACTAAGAGGCCCCAACAGGCGAAAAGAAAATTAAAAAGCAATGACTGGATAAAAACAATAGAGAAACAAAAATCTTACAAAAGGTATCTAAATTGTGACACTGAAACAAGGGCTCTGAACGAACTACCAGGATACCTAAACCAATTTCCTGATAAAACAATCCGAGATCAATTTCTAAGATTTCGCTTAAATATACTACCAACCTGAGACTACCTAGCAGCATTTGACAAAACTGGCACTGTCGCAGTGGAGTGTAGATTTTGTAAAGAAGCACAAAGCCCAGAAACATTATTTCATTTAATTATGGTGTGTCCGAGGCTGAAAGAAAAAAGAGATATATGGAGAAGTTTCTTCCGGATCTCGAGTAAAGTGATGACGACAGAAGAAAGATGGGAGAATCTTCTAAGAGGAAATGACCAGTGGTTAATAATCACAATAATGAAATTTTGGGGTGAAATCATAAAATGAGTCCTAATCTTCAGAAGAAACGAAATTATTCTTTTAAAGAATAAATCAGAATAGACTTGAATGTAAAGTTTGAAAAATCAAACCAAACATTAAAAAAAAACAAAAAAACAATACACTAGCAATTTTAAACTAAATCAACTATTAACTAGTTACACTAACAATGGAAAACCTACATTACCTAATTAAACTAACTATCAAACAGAAACTTAACTAACTAAACTAAAAGAAAAATCAAAAATGGCCACATACGACCCGGGGGGGAGGGGAGGCACCCTGGAAGGGGGAGGTACAGGGTGCTGCTCAACATCCACATGCGATGATGCTGAGCCAAAAAAAAAACCTCCATGGGCTCAACGCCTGCACAGCCCGACCTATGTGGGAGATAGATGGTCGTCCGAGTCTGGCTCATCCTGTAAAGGAGGACGTGGCACAGTAGCCTGGCCACGCCTAGCAGCAGCTTGCCCCTCGTCAGCAGCAAGTCTGCCGGACGGGTGATTCTGGTTCTGTGTGGCGATGTGACATAGGTCTGCATGCAGAACCTCACGTGATACACGTGCTTCCTCTTGCAAGGTAGCACGTGTAACACGGAGTTCCTCCTGCAAGGCCTGGCTGGACAACCGCAGCACCTCCCGGCAAGCCTGTAGCTCAGCCGAGATGGTACGCTCAAGCTGTGCAAACCTCTCCTCTGCCTGCTGCCTCTGGGACATCATAAGGACACCCAGAGTGGATCTGAGGGAAGCATACTCCTCCCTCAGGGCATCCATGTGCGCCTCTGCGTGAGCAGCAATTGCTTGACGCAGAGACGACATTTCAGCCTGGCGTGCCCTGTCTGAGGCCGCCATGCCCAGCCTGAGCGAGCGGGCCGTGGACCATGCTGTCAGCTGCTGGAGAAGCACCTGCCTAGCAGGGGGGAGCACAGATCGGGCCACACGCTCCATGCTCTCAGCGATGTTCTCCATTGCTGCCCCCTGCCGTTTGGAATTGGCAGTCATGTCTTGCTCCCACTCAGTATACAGCGGTTGCGCACGGCGACCGCGTTGCCGGGCTTGACCCCTGCGGGACCCATGGACCGGGGGTCCTCGCTGTGTTGGCACCGCCCGCGACTGCACGACTACATGCCCCCGTCGACGTGATGTCCCAGGCACATCAGTGACTGGTGTGGAGGGTGACCCTGCGTCCCGATCCACCACGGGCGGAGGAACCAAGACTGTCTGATCCCTCAGTGCAGGTGTCGCAGACAGAGGAGTGTCCACATCAGAATCACTCACCCCTGACACATGGACTTGATGCTCATCCAACTCAACATGGACGTCAGAGTCGTCATCAAGGCTGGACTTATAGGCAGCCAGAGACAAGATGGACTGCAGCACTTGGGGGTTTTCGTGGCCTACCACCCCACGACCCCCACTAGTGCCGGGTTGATGTGGTGTTACTGTAACGCTCACCTGACTCCCACGGAGGCGCTGGCCTGGTTCGCGCTGCTGTGACCTCTTCTAAGGAGATGCGCAGTGTTCGGAAGACGGACTGGACCGGGCCCCAAAATCTGGCTTGTCTGGCTCGCAGAAGTATCCTTCTGTAGGCGAAAATAGGGGATTAACTGTCTGCGGGGTAATGCAATCAGCCTCTCACTTTCCCCTCTCACCCTCCTCGAAACCCTTCTGTGATTCCCTGTAGCGTCTCACCTTAGGGTCTGGAAGGACGAACTCTCCATCCTGCTTCTGATGCAGGGGCGCGTTGGTATCTAGTTACTTCACTGGATTTTCGGATTGGTGAGAACCAAACTTGCTTGGCTTCCAGGTAAGTTTTTTGATAAGAGGTTCCTCTTGTGTCCATGCATTAATGTACTAATGCTAGTGTCTTTTTCCCCATAGGGGCCGGGGTACGGAATGCCGGGGAACAGGCACCGACCCGAGATGAGACGTGAAATCCTTGTAGAAATCAGGTAAGTCTTTAATGAGCGTTTTTTGGTAATGTCTTTTCATTCGCTCATTAACGCTGATGTCTTTTTTTTCCCCTTAGGGGCCGGGGGCCGGAAATGCCAGGATGCGGCGCGGACCCAAAATGAAGAGGGAATGAATCAACAGGTAAGTCTCAACATGGAGTTTTAGCTTTTCTTATTCCCTTCTCTCTCTCACCTTTTGTTCTTGCCTTTTTCTCCCTAGGCGCGGGGGCGTGACTGCAAATCCGGATGATCGCTGCTGAACATGGAGGCGCCCTGTAAAGGTGAGTGGAATGCGGCACTGCAGCGATCGACGCAATGAGCTTTTAAATAAAAGTCTTCCTTTTCAGGATTTGTCGGCGAGATGTCTCCGGGATGCAGATTTAGCAGGTAAGGACTTTTCCTTCTTCTGTTCTCTTCTTCTTTTCCTTTGCAGGTGATCCAGGATGCTGGCAGGCGTGGCAGAAGTCAGGATGCAGGAGCAGACACGGTGAGCGTCCAGCTGCTAGATGCAGAACAACGCGAAGCACGTGTGGCTATTCGGGTGGGGTTTAAATAGCCTTGGAAGAAGTTCCAGGTATGTATCCTTCCTCCAATCAGGTATGTATCCTTCCCCGACCACGCCCGGATGGTAAATTAGTCCCACAGGTAAAGTAGTTCCTTTCAGGCCTCAAGGAGGCCGGGATCCTGCAGCATGGTCTGCATCAGGTAAGTGCACCCAAGCACTCCGATAATGAGCCTGGCGCCTATGGCGCCAGGACTGATGTCTTTTATGAGCCTGGCGCCATAGGCGACAGGACACTGTCCAAAGGGCCCCTATATGGGGTTGCTGGGTCTTTCCTTGGGGACTGGATGTCCGCTTTCGGGGACGCAGGGCTTGAACCGGCTCCCCGGGAGCGGGTATCATGACAGTTACCAACCCTGTGTCTGGCATGACAACACCATCCTCCGCCTCCATTGCGTCATCACCTGAAAAATAGAGAGAAAAAAGGTCACTACACATGTCAGAAGCACACGACACACACACACACCAACAGCAAACGCATCCGGCAGACATGTGACACACGACATATAACCTGGCATGCATGCTGGGTCTACTTTGAATAGCTTCTGTGATCAGACCTGTTGAAAGGTGGCAGTTTCCATGGAAGGGGGTCTATGCAGTGCAGAAAATGTGTACGCCACTCACTACCTACATGTACAAGCACTCCATGGTGTGTGCCAGGAAATGTGAAGGCAGTGCAATGTCAAATTCACACATCACGTGCATTGTGCATTCAATGTGTACGATATCTAGAAGCCAAGCACCCCTCCACCCCAGTACCAAAGCAGGGATGCCTAGCATGGTATCAAAAGGCTGACCATACACCTGTGTATTGACAGGCAGTGTTGACTGGCATCAACAGCTTAATGTGATTCAAATGACAACACTGCAAATGATGCTGGGACAGTAGGCAGGACACATGATGATAACTCTGGAGGCCGCCCACGTGTGAAGAAGACACAACAAGAGTTGGACAGAGTCATTGGCCATTGAACAGGCTGAGGCCTGTGAGCCACACAGATTGTCAGAGCCTAAACATGTGTGCAACGCAGGTCTGAGCCACAGTTGACATGGGAAGGCTGATGAGATGGCAGGCAATGTATGTAACCAAGGACTTATATTACAGTGATCATTCAGTCAAGGACACATAGGGGCATGTGTGCAATGCACATGGAGCATGAATGGGCACTCATGTCCCTGCGGGACATCTGACCCATGCACAGTACAAGTGAGATACCCTGCATCGAGTACTAAAGCTGTACCACACGGCATATGTCTGGCAGATTCTACGCTGGAAGTTAGCATCTACACAGGACACATGAACAAGAAACTACACATTGGCAAGATTGAAGCAGACCAGTGCAAAGGTGGAACTGGGGTGCAGAGTGGTGGAGGAGGGGCAAGGGAGCATGCCTACATGGAGTCCTGCATGCAGGCAGCGGAGACATGCATGATGGAAGCATTGCATTACTTACACATCAGAACCATGTACACGTCACATGTAGCAGCAATCATGCACAACACATCCCACAAGTGAAACACACACGTCCTCAACAAACACGCATCAACACTCACTGGACTGCGCATCAAAGTCCAGCATCTCTCCCACTCCTTCGACCAATTCAGGTGGTATGAACTCCGCAACGAGAGCCTCATGCGGAGTGAGCTCTTCCTCCTCTGGTGCAGGCCCACCGCCAGTCACCAGAGTCAAGTTGTAATTAGAGGCACGCTTAGCCTTAGTGCTGCGCTTGATGTCATTCCAACGCTTTTTGCACTCTTGCGCCGTGCGCACCTCATGGCCGAATGAACTGACATGTTCCGCAACATGCTTCCAGTGGGTGTCACGTTGGCCAGCCGTAGTCTGACTATTGGCACCCACTAGCATGTCACGGCTGTGGCCCTGCACGTAGTCCACGAGGAAGTCCAGTTCCTGCTTACAGAAAGGCTTCTTCCTCGACGTGCAGGAGGTCGTGGCTGTGTGTGGGGTCCCAGCCTGTGCTGCAGGTGCAACCTTCCTCCTCTTGGACTGTGGCGCAGACCCTGGCTGGCTAATGCCGCCCTGACCAGTATGGCCAGTGGGTTCGGTGGATTGAGCCAAGGGAGTGGCAGGTGGAGGGATGACCAAAGGCCTGACTTGTGTCAGTGGAAGCTGGGTGCCCACTAATGGACCCTGCGCAGCAACATCAGCTGTGCAGGGTCATTGACCGCAACGGTCCTGGTTGGCAGACTCACAACCGGGGTGCTGTTGGGTGCATCTGCCCCTGCACTTGCCAACACCCGGCTGTTCGGGGCAGCAGATGACATGACTGCCCCAGGGACACGTGTCTTGGTCTGAGCAGCCCAGCCTGCCCCTATGGTTTCCCCCCTGGCCTGTTGGAGATCTACCAAGGGCTCTTCAAGTGCCAACACAGCCTGCTCTGGCAGACCCTGAGCCTGGGTGGCGGTGTCCACAGCTGCACCTGCAGCTACCACTACCCTTGGGTCCGTGGCAGTCGATGGAACGGACTGCCGGGTCGAACGGGTGCCAGTGCCAGATGCAGGAGTTGCATCCCCCGGAACCACATGGGGTGGTGGCATGACTGCACCGACACATGGCACAACATTGTGCTCAAGTGGCGCACCCCTGCCTCTTCCCCCTCTGTGGCCGCCCTGGAGTCCCCCTACTCCCTGGTCACCACGGCCACGTCCCCGACCACGCCCGCCACGAGGAGGACGCCCAGCTGAGGCGCCCTTCACCTTTGGTGGCCTCCCAACCATGGAACTGATGTAGAAGTGCTGGCACAGATGGAGTGGTGCCAATGGGAGGTGTACACCACAATTGACCTGGGCAATTGGGGTGAAGGGGGTGGGAAGCAAGATGTTAACAGCCCCTCTGCACCTGCAAGGCTGTATGTGACCCCGGTGATGTGGTGGCGGGTCATGCAACGCTCAGGCACCCCAAAACTGCAGTAAAACTGTGCACGCAACCCTGCAGCCTACGTGCGTGGATTCAACCTCCCGCAGTACGCGGTGGCACCCAGTAACACGAATAACACGTACGCGTGGGACACGCAGGCTACTATGACATCGAAAATGGGTGCGATACACAGGGGCACCCGTAGTGGGAAAAAGAGCGTGTGCGACTCACCGTCTGACTAGCGCGATGCAGAAAAACACGCGTAGCCAATACCCCCGCCAAAAGAAGAGATACGTCCTTGATAGCTGTGAAGTTGTGATGGCGCGCGAAACAACAGGAAGCAGCAACACACGTCGGTCTCCACGAAAGGCACGTACAGCGAACTGCTGGGCCCGCTCACCTTTAACCCGTGCTGAGGGAAACGCATGCGCGCGTCACGTCACTTACGCGCATGGGCCCTTTCCTCGTATTACACGCGGACGTGCAGTTTTTCACACGCGCTTACGCGCATGGGCCCTTTCCTCGTATTACACGCGGACGTGCTGTTTTTCACGCGCGCTGAAATGCCCATGCACGCCTGTACGCGTCACGTCACAGGGGCGCTTGCGCTTGAGGGGCCTTCTGTCCGATGAAAATGCATATGCGTGCAGACAAGCTTACGCGCTAAGGGCCTTTCCTCGAATTACACGCTGACGTGCTGAATTTTCACGTGCCAAATCACTCCGTATCAAGCTGGCCACGCGTAAGCACACGGAAGACCACGCTCCTGCCCAGAAGGCTGACCTACTGCCCCCCAGAGCCCCGAGCATGCTCCCACCTGCCATCTGCTGCTGCCTGACTGCCTGCAGCCCACGTGCCCTGCCATTTACTGCCTGCACATCAGCCAGGGGTGCTGTTGCTGTGACCACCCCTGCTGGAACCGAAGACTCCCGACTAGGATTCCATCGCTCCACAGCCCAGCCCCAGGACCCAGTTGCCCACCCACTCCTGCCTCTGGGGTTGTCATGTCGGGGCAAACACCATCTGAGACCACTGACAACCCCTGGCCAGAGAGGCAGAGGGGCACCAGCTTCAGTGCCACCGAAGTTGGTGTCCTGGTGGAGCAAGTCCTGGGGCAGTATGATGCCCTCTTCAGAAGTTCCCGCGCCGACAAGAAAGGACGGACTCGGATCTGGACTGACATCGTGACTGCCATCAATGGGGAGGGGGTGGCAGTCCGCGACTTACAACATGTAAAGAAGCGCTGGGAGGACTTCAGGTCCAGGACCCTTCTTGAAGAATAGATGAGGGTCCTGGAACGCATATCCCCAGCGCTCCACGTCCAGGTCCTTGAGAGGCAGACCCGTCTGGAGTCGAGCGGTAAGTGTACATGCATCCTGATTGTGAGATGTGCGTGTGGTGATTTTTCAGTAGTGTGCAGGTTGCACATCTGTTTGTATGGGGTCGAGTATGGGTGGGGGTGTACAGGGCCGTGGGGCTAACACATGCGAGGGCTGGAATGTGTGAGACATGGATGGTGCTTGTGTGTGTAGGCTTGCATGCCAAATGCAGTTGTGTGGGCACACATGTTTGGATGAATGTGTATGTAAGTAGACATGTCCGTGATGTCACGCATGTATGTTGTTTTCAGCTGCATGTATCAGCACGGTGTACATGTGCATGTGTGTGTATTTGACAAGGGTGCAACAGTGATGCAACATGGATGCATGTGACAGCGGTATGTGGAAGCCTGATCGGAAGATGCGACATGGATGCCCATCTGAACACTGCGACACTTGGCAGAGGTGTACACATGCATGCAAGTGTGGTGGTGTGTGTACATGTGTGGTGCACTTCCTGTGTTGCATGTGATGTCTGGCTCACCTTTGCCTGCTCATGCTGTTGTATGTGTATGGATGGTGCTGGCAGTTGCGATATGGCTGTGGTATGGCTCATGTGTGCGAGTTGAAATGACATGTGTGTTGGGGATTGTGATGACATGTCTGAGGTTTGCCAATGCCACTCATGTACAACTGTCATGTGTGTATGTGTCCATTGTACAGTGCCCTGATGCCTGTGTTTTATTTCTCCCTGTCTGCAGCGTCAACTGATGAATAGGGCGGAGAAGGTGCTGTGGAGCACAGCGGCGGGGATCCCACCGCCAGCCGGAGACGCAAGGCCCGGCTCCCCTCCCATGTTGTCATCTCGTCGGGTAGTGAGGAGTCCGGTGCCGCGTCCCAGGCCGCAGCTGCCGGGGGGAGGTCCAAGAGGCGGAGGTTGGAGTTGGACTCCTCGGCAGCAGAAGGGGCAGCTGGGACCCCACAGGGCCCAACAGGGGAAGATGGCACGGAGTCATCCAGGTTGGTGGGGGGTTTGGTGGAGGAGGAGGCCGTGCAAGCAACAGAGACGGGGTCTGGAGGTGGGGATCCCACTGGTGCTAGTGGTGCAGTGCAGGACCAGGGACAGGAGGCAGCACAGGCCGCCGCGGAGGTGCCTGTGTGCAATCCTGTCCCTGATCCTGTCCCTGCATCATCTTGCACCAGCAGGGATGCCTACGTCCAGACCCGTTTTCAGGCAGGGGATGAGCTCACGTCAACTGGCCTTCCTCTGCCTGCGGACGTGGCTATCCGGGCCCGGGTTGAGCCTGTTCTGAGTGGTATGGCATTGCATCAACGGCCATGCGAGGTGACCTGCAGTCTTTTCATGCGGAGACTGCACGTCATCTCGAATGGCTCGTTGACCACGTCAGCCTGCTGGGACAGGTCACCCAGGCCGGATTCCTCTGTATGATGGGGCTTGCTACGACCCCCTCCTCAACTGAACCCCCTACGCGCCAGTCGTCCTCCATGCCATCTTCCCACCCATCAGTCACCTGGGTGCCCTGTGGAGCTGCCTCTGATGGTGCGGCCAGGCTGGTGGAGGAGGCACCCCTGCCACAGTCGGGAGTCGGACGTCCAGCAGGGGTGGCCACATCAACGACTGCACCCCAGCCGGCGGAGGATGTGCAGGCAGCAGGAGGCAGTGCACGGGCAGAGGCGCAGCAGCAGCAGCAACGTGGTGGGAGCCATGAAGGCTCGGGGCCTTCAACATCGGAGGGGCAGGCATCGGTCGGAGGGCAGAAGGACCCAGGACAGAGAGTGTCTTCCGTGTGGCAGCGGTTGGGCCACGCCATAGATGCGGAGCGGCAGCGGGCGGAAGAGGCACGGCTCACAATGGTCAAGGCGAGAAGTCCATGCGGAGGGGTGGGGGTGGTGGGAGACATGGGTGGGGGCCTGGTGGAGGGTGACCCTGCACTGCTGTGGGGTGGGGGTGGTGGGAGACATGGGTGGGGGCCTGGTGGAGGGTGACCCTGCACTGCTGGGGGTTGAGGGTGGTAGGAGACATGGGTGGGGGCCTGGTGGAGGGTGCCCCTGGTGGCTGGGGGTGCAGGGGGACATGCGTTGGTGGGCAGTAGTGCAAGTTGACATGTGGGTTGGCTGGGGGGCATGGCCATGGTGGATGGGGGGCCTGCAGGACATGTGCAGGGTAGGCCCCTGTGGTGTGAGCCACCTGCAGGGGCCGTGGAGGGTGTAGAGGGAACACCTGGGAGGACCCACACGTGCAATTCACGTGTGGTGCTCCCCGCGCACCCCTGTAATACACATACCCTGATGGAATCGCGTGTGGAACTTCCCGCGCACCCCTGAAATACGCATACCCTGCTCGCACGCGGCCAATCACGTGTGGAACTTCCCGCGCACCCCTGAAATACACGTACCCTGCTGAAATTGCGTGTGAAACTTCCCCCGTCCCCCGAAATACACGTACCCTGATGAAATCGCGTGTGGAACTTCCCGCGCACCCCTGAAATACATGTACCCTGCTGAAATCGCGTGTGGCACTTCCCGCGCACCCCTGAGATACGCGTACCCTGCTCGCACGGGCCCAATCGCGTGTGGAACTTCCCCGCACCCCTGAAATACGCGTACCCTGCTCGCACGGGGCCAATCGCGTGTGGAACTTCCCGCGCACCCCTGAAATACACGTACCATGCTGAAATCGCGTGTGAAACTTCCCCCGCCCCCCGAAATACACGTACCCTGATGAAATCGCGTGTGGAATTTCCTGCGCACCCCTGAAATACACGTACCCTGCTCGCACAGGCCCAATCGCGTGTGGAACTTCCCGCGCACCCCTGAAATACGCGTACCCTGCTCGCACAGTGCCAATCGCGTGTGGAACTTCCCGCGCACCCCTGAAATACACGTACCCTGCTGAAATCGCGTGTGAAACTTCCCCCACCCCCCGATATACACGTACCCTGATGAAATCGCGTGTGGAACTTCCCGCGCACCCCTGAAATACACATACCCTGATGAAATCGCGTGTGGAACTTCCCGCGCACCCCTGAAATACACGTACCCTGCTGAAAGCGCGTGTGAAACTTCCCCCGCACCCTGAAATACACGTACCCTGCTGAAATCGCATGTGGAACTTCACGCACACCCCTGAAATACACATACCCTGCGGAAATCGCGTGTGGAACTTCCCGCGCACCCCTGAAATACGCGTACCCTGCTCGCACCGGGCCAATCGCGTGAGGTATTTCCCGCGCACCCTAGTGATACACGTAGCCCGCTTGCCGTGCTGGTACAGGGTTAGCGCAGCCCTTGGCGCTGGATTGGGTATATTGATGGCTTTTCCCTGCGCGAGAGGCGTTCTTGGGGGCGTAACTGGCGCTGCTGCAGGGTCGCTGCGCCACTGTGCGCCACGGCTGGTTTTGGTGGCTGGAATCCATGAATGTGCTGTGCGCGGAAATGGATTTTAGCGCACGCGGCTGGCGCAGGGATTCGCACGCGCACACTGTGCGCCAGCCGCGTGTGCCACTTGTGCGCTGAATTCTATTAATTAAGTGTTTAAACTCCCTGCTGGCTGTCCATCTCGTGATAATCTGCGGTTATCAACCTTATCTTTGTCACCATTTAAATGCGTCCACCTACGGGTGCCTTAGACTGTTTTCCCTCTAAGCAAGGATCCCCAACCATCCTGCTGAAATGTGCTCCCGCACACCTTCAGCTGGGCCTGCGGCAAGGCGCTTTGCTCGGTGGCGCTACTAGCTGAGACAGCTAGCCGTGCCAATTTGTCCCGAGTCCATTAAGCTCATTTTGTGCTCCTGATATGGTTGGACTGGTACTGCAAACAGTACTTATGCATTAGGGAATTTCCAGTAAACTCATTTTAGCCTCATACTAGGCATGGCAGGAAGGTTAATCAAAACAGAGGTAGCCGAAAGAGGTAGCAATACAACGTATCATTCCCATATAAGCTTAGGGAGCATGGAGGGGCTCTTTCTCACTGCAGCAACAGGGGAGGGTTTGCATTACCCGGGTCAGTAAAAAAAAAAAACCTGGGCGTCCTGTAGGACAGTCCTCAATATGTGCACTCTTCGGCAGCCAATGGGGGGTGAGGATTGCACTCTCCGGCAGCCAATGGCGAGCGAGGATTGACACTTGGCGAGTAAGAAATAGTGTGCTGTGTGCATATGGAGAACTGACTACGGTGGTGAGGGACTTTTTAAGCTTGACTAGTAGATTGCACCCTGACATTTTCAGCCCTGCTTTGGGTTTACCATCATCAAGGTGGGAGGTGCATGCGCTCTCCTCCTAGGGAGGGCACCCTAGAGCTCACTGTCTGAACATAAAATTAATAGCAAGTAAGGAACATGATCATTTTGGAAAAAACTTCTGACTCAGAAGAAAGCCCTATTTTCTGACTTGATCCGCTCTATGTCCGAAGGCCGTGCACTAAAGGTCGCCCCCGGCTTGTAGCACAAAAGCCTGCATGCCGAGGTGCGACCTTTTGTGCACGGCTCCCTCCAGCTCCCTCTTGGGGGTCCCCCCGGAAGCCTCAACCACTCTGCAGCACTCCCTCCACCCGCTCCCACCCCCTGACCCAGTTACCTGCTCCGGTAGGGTGACCAGATTTAAATAGTATAAAACCGGGACAGGGAAAATAACATAAAAGTAGGACTAACTTTTGAAAGTGGCTGTCAAGGCACTACACTTCAGTAGTGGTTGGAGGAGACGTGGGTTTAAGTGTTACTGTTCAAAGAAACACATATTATAATTAATTTCTCACAAACTAACACTATCTTAAGTTGTAAAATGCAGCATTTCTTCTTTGCGAGATTGTGCATTCCTGCCTGCCAGCTATGAAGACCTACTACCCAAAATCCGGGACAGTCCCGGCAAAACCAAGACGGCTGGTCACCCTATGCTGCCGGCTGCGCCCTCCGGCTGCCCGTTTCTGTCTGCCATCTACAGTGCATGGCCGGAAGCCGGGGAGGCACAGCACGGCCTGACCTTTTGTGCCCCCGGGATTTCGGTTGTGCTGTCTAGAAGCTGAACAACATGATCTGCACATCACAACGCCTCTTTGTGTACATCACCTAACTCAGTTAATGAGGTAGGTTTTTCATCTGTTCAGAGGACACTATTGGCACGAGGTTTGTATTTGTATTTGTTTATTTATAACGCGCAAACCATCAGGCCCGGGGGCATCAGGGCGCATTTTGTACAGGGTTGCAAGAAAAGAACATACAGGCAGCTAGATTACAATAAAAGTATACCAATACAACATAATAAAAATCTTAATAATTACATATATTACACATGGTACAGTGTCCCTAGGCTCAGCAGAGGACGTATCCCTGAGGTAGTTGGGAAGGTAGCAGACCGGAAATCGTGCTGGGGAACAGGCGGGCTGAGTAAGTAGGACAGAATAACAGTAGGTTGGAATAAATATGCACATGTTGCTCCTATTACCAACAAGCTTCCCTCACAAACTTTGTAGAGCTGCTCAGTGGCCTATGTTCGCAATGCATGAGCATGTTGTGGTCGTAGTTATGCATGCATGTGGCCACCAAAGAACACCGTAAAGCTCTTGCTGTGCAACAACCATGAGGAGGGATGCTTTCAAGATGGCGTCAGTGATGCTGCAACGGATGATGTGTGTCCGTGGCTTGAGCAGTAGCAGAGCCTGCCACTGGCATGGATGGCTTAAGCACTCCCCATTGAGGAAGTTGTAGGTGAATGGCAGCACTCTGCATTGAAGCTCAGACTGAGCACCCGTGGGAAAGGGGTGCCACAGCAAGAGCCCAACAGTTCCTTCACCTGTGAGAGCAGAGTGTTCAAGCTCAAGCATTCATTAACAGGCAGCAGCAACAAACGCACAGTGGCAGAGGCCAGCCCATGTCAACTTACCTCCCACGAGGAAGACACATACCTGCTGGGCTGTAAGATGCCTCCCTCTGGTTACCATCACCTTGTGACACTAAATAGCTTCTGAATTGGGGGAAAAGATGGGTCTAATGGACCACTGGGAGGCTTAATAGATAATGAGGATCCTGGTATCGGGGAACGTTGCGGGTTGACAGCGCAATGGGTTAATGCACCTGCTACAGATATGTATGTGTAACCTGCAGGCAGCACGTCTAGTTCCTGGTGAAATATTGACCCAGCTTTGACTACTCTGCTGGGACCTATAGTCACTTCACGTCGCCTCTGGAAGGTGCTTTTTTTGATTCCCAGCACAAGTAACTCTTCAACACTGACACCATTTTGTTCCTCAAATGTTCCAAGAAAGACGCAAAGACACAGCTTATGTATGCGGGTTTCCAAAGCCAGAGATCACACATTGTAGCCACAGCTGAAAATGGACGTGAAGGCACTCGTGGCCACCCCTCCTTGCTAGAAATGAGGTTGTCTGTCAGTGGGCATGAGCTTGGGTCAAACAGCAGCAGATAGGGGGCCTGTGCACGGGGATGAGGCGCCCATGCAGAGGATATACAGAAACCCCCAATCGCACCTGCACGTGTCCGCAGCCGCTTGAGTCTGACCAATGGGAGCACTGCTGCGTCACGCGGCCTCTATTTACTTCCTAAACGCATTCCGCCATTCCCCAAAACCATTGCATAGTGCGACAACAGAAATAAAAATTATTTGACGATCCAAAAATTACCAGAGAGCATGGCAGACTTCAATGAAACCTTGGAACCTGTTCCAGGGTTCTCTGTGTACAGCCTTCAAGTGAATGGGGGACGCACCTACCTTCCAAGCCTTCAGCGCATTTATCATTTCAGAAACCCATTGCTTTATTGCCCTTGTGCTTGTTAGGATTTATTAATATTTAATACGTTTTCGCCGTGTGAGATGATCAATTTTCCCAGGGAACGTTCCAGGGGCAGCCCTGCTAAAGCCCGCAGCAAACAGAACCCACGCGCTTTGCTTCATAACAGAAGTATGAATTGTGGATCACGTGGGCCCCCATCACTCTCAGCCCTGCCTGCACACCAGCGGCTTTCTTTAATGGGGGGAGAGGGGAGGGTGCGAACCTAATATTCTTCTTTCATGCTATCATCCATGTTTAGTTTGGGCTAGTAAATAAGCTGAAACCATTGCATTAGAGAACACATAGGGAGAAATGGCATATGAGTGGAGACACACAGCTTGTAGGTGTTGTTTGCTTATTTGCCCCATACCCCCGTTGACTGCCCAAAACCATGGTAATCTCTGTGGCCATTTCCACCCAATTCCTGCCACTCCCCTCCCAAAACACCTCCTCATGGGAACACTTTGAGCGCGTTTTATTTAAGCCTTACCATCAAACTGTGCACTCAAAGTGCCTGCCAGTTTATTGTTCAAAGCAGTCTTCTCTCACTTATTTGGAGCTGTAAATGGTCTACAGGTGTAATAAAAATTCCGTAGTCTGGTCTGGCTTCAGCCACTCTGTTTATAAGCATGATGCGTGTCCTTCACAGAACAAAAACAAGCATTGGCAAAGCTAACAGTTTTGGTTGTGTGTAAGTATTAGGCATTTGCAAGGCACCGCTATTAGATGCCCATGTACTTGCACCATTTTGGACCTGCTATCATCGATAGCCAGTTAATCCTACTATGTCAGTGCCTGACAAGTACCTTTTGTATGCCTACAAAAAAGCCCAAACTGTTGGCATTGCTAATTCTTGCTTTATCCAGTGCTTCGCGCCAGATTACTCACGCTTCTAAGCGTGCTGATAATAGGTGTCTTACTCAGTGACACTTTGCTGAGTTCGAGTGAGTTGGTACCTCTACTCTGATACTCTGGTATGGACAGCAGGAAGCAACAGCACGTCACCTCTAGGCAGGTGTGAGTGGCACTGAGGGGGCAGGCCTAGAGATAGAGGAGTTGGAGAAGACATGGGTAAAGCCAAACCAGAGCAAAGGTAGGGGGTCTGGCCTGGCTCCAGCAACCCAACACAAACTGAACTGGCGAAACATCCATTCCTGGCACCCTGCCTCCATATCGCCCACAATACAAGACTCAATACCTGACATCCTGAGTCTCTATCCCCGAAATACAAGATCCACTACCTGACATCCTGAGTATCTTCCCCTACAATGCAAGACCCATACCTGAGATTTCGAATCTCTTTCACCACGATACAAGACCCATACCTGATATCCTGAGTCCCTATGAACTCAATACAAGACGCATACCTGATATACTGAGTCCCTACCACCACAATACAAGACCCACACCCCAGCATCCCGAGTCTTTACCCCAAGAATACAAGGCCCACACCTGACATCCTGAGGTTCTGCCCCCACAATGCAAGAACCATTCCTGAAATTGTGAGTCTCTACCATCGCAATACATGTCCGGCACCAACATCTGGAGTCTCTATCCCAAGAATACAAGACCCACACCTGACATCCTGAGTCTCTACCCCCACAATATAAGACCCACACCTGACATCCTGAGTCTCTACCCCCACAATATAAGACCCACACCTGACATACTGAATCTCTACTTCCACAATACAAGACCCACACCCTGACATCCTCAGTCTCTACACCAAGAATGCAAGACGCACAGCTGACATCCTGAGTGTCTACCCCCACAACTCAAGACCCATACCTGACATCCTGAGCCCCAACTATCATAATACAAGACCAGACCCTGACATACTGAGTGTCTGCCCCCACAATGCAAGACACACACCTGTCATTGTGAGTCTCTACCATCACAATACAAGACCCACACTGACACCCCAGTCTCCTCACCAAGAATTCAAGACCCACAACTGACATCCTGAGTGTCTACCACCACAATGCAAGATCCATAACTGACATCCTGAGTCTCTACCCCCACAATGCAGGACCCACACCTGTCATCCGGATGCTACCCCTACAAAACAAGACCCATAGATGACTTCCTGAGTGTCTACCCCCACAATTCAAGACCCATAGCTGACATCCTGAATCTCTAGTCGCACAATACAAGACCCTCACCTGACATTGTGAGTATCTACCCCACAATGCAAGACACATACCTGATATTTTGAGCCTCTATCCCCACTGTAGAGGAGGAGCTAAGTATCCACTCCACCTGCCCCGCCTACATTACCTAAAACATATGAACCAACGTATGTGACATATACTGAACAGTTAAACCAGCAAAGAGAAGAGCGTGGGCTCTGTGCAGTACCCATAAGAATACCTATACCTGAGAGAATATGGGAGGTGAAGTACCCATTGAGGAAACCATACAGGCATACAAGACAATATGATGGCTAGTTGAACGAGATTCATGAAGAAGCAAAGAAACTGAATGACCAGGATGAATGGTGACGTCATACAAAGTTGAATCGACACTCATATAGAAAGATAACCAGAACAGAGAGGCAGACGATTTATTAAGAACAAAGAAATACTAAGCTTAAGTGACATCTTGGGATCAAGATGAAGAGATTTATGCCACAAACCTGATGAAGAATCTTAGTTAGTTTAAATGTGTACAGATGCAATGTAACGCAAGCAGCAAAGTAATCATGAAGCTAGCGACCTGCTTTTAAAATAGTTAGATTGCGGTAAGCGCCAACATATACATATATACCTCAATAGATACGTATGGACAAGTAAAGGATGAATGTTTCCACTACGTATAAAGCAGTACTGAACAAGGCGAGAAGGCCTCATTCTAGTGTCGCAGTTGAGAAAAGCCATTGAATTAAACAGAATAAAAGTGCAGCTAAGGAGTTCACTGAGCCAAGAAAGCCAAGGTCTTATCAAACTGCAGTTGACTGACATAGGATACTATTAACGTGAAAGCACAGAAGCTCCTATTCAGAGAGGTCAAGCAAAAACGAGAGACGTCTGAGGACTATTGAATAAAATCAAATACACCAAAAGGCTCAATTTCATGGTGCCCAGTCACGTGATGGAAGAAAATTGGATGAGCGAGATGATCCCACCTACGCACAGAAGCCGGCTGGTGCCCATACTCCTTAAAATTTCTCAGAGAACAGTACAAACTCAAGGCCAACTTCAAAGCACTAATTGACACTAGACCATTGAGGTGATGATGGAGGATATTTTAATTGGTGGGAAGCTGGTATAAAGACGAGCTTATCCGCACCTGGTTGTTCAGTCTGCATGCTGCTAACGTATGTAGGAAAATTACTGATGGGGGTTAGAAGCCAATCCATTGTAGGGGACCACATAGTTGGGGGTCCTATAGAGTGTGTAGCCAATGGGACGTCGTACATTTAGTGACGTTCATAGTGGCCATTTTGAAGGGAGGGCTTAGTTGCCCCACCTGATGTTAACTATACTCAATACAAGACCCATACCTGATATCCTGAGTACCTACCACCACAATACAAGACACACACCCTGACATCCTGAGTCTCTCCCCAAGAATACAGGACCCACACCTGATATCCTGAGTGTCTGCCCCCACAATGCAATACCCATGCCTGTCATTGTGAGTCTCTACCATCACAATGCAAGACCCATACCTGTTACCCTGAGACTCTACCCCCACAATACAAGACCCACACCCGACATCCTGGGTTTCTACCCCCACACCTAAAATACAAGACCCATACCTGGCATCTGGAGTCTCTACCCTCCAAGGCAACACCCACAGCTGACATCCTGTATGTCTAGTCCCACGACAAGGCCCACATCTGACACTGTGAGTCTCTACCCCTACAATGCAAGACCCACACCTGACATTTCAAGTCTCTATTCCCACGATAGAAGATCCATACCTGGCATCCTACCTCCTTATCACCCAATACAAGACGCATACCTTATATCTTGAGTCCCTATCCCCACAATACAAGACCCACACCCTGACATCCTGAATATCTTCCCCAATAATACAGTACCCACACCTGGCATCATCAGTGTCTGCCCCCATAATGCAAGACCCATACTTGATATTGTGAGCCTCTACCATAACAATACAACCACACCAACATTGTGAGTCTCTACCCTAACAAAACAAGACCTATACCTGACATCCTGTGTCTCTACCCCCACAATGCAAGATCCATTCCTCATATATCGAGTCTCTACCCGCACAATACAAGATCCATACCTGACATTGTGAGTATCTACCCCACAATGCAAGACCCATACCTGACATTTTGAGTCTCTATCCCCACTGTAGAGGAGGAGCTAAGTACCCCACTCCACCTGCCCCGCCTACATTACCTGAAACATATGAACCAAAGTATGTGAGATATACTGAACAGTTAAACCAGCAAAGAGAAGAGCAGGGCTCTGTGCAGTACCCATAAGAATACCTATACCTAATAGAATATGGGAGGTGAAGTACCCATTGAGGAAACTATTCAGGCATACAAGACAATATGATGGCTATTTGAACGAGATTCCTGAAGAAGCAAAGAAACTGAATGACCAGGATGAATGGTGATGTGATACAAAGTTGAATCGACACTCATATAGAAAGATAACCAGACCAGAGAGGCAGACGATTTATATACAACAAAGAAATACCAAGGTTAAGTGACATCTTGGGATCAAGATGAAGAGATTTATGCCACAATCCTGATGAAGAAACTTAGTTAGTTTAAATGTGTACAGATGCAATGTAACGCAAGCAGCAAAGTAATCATGAAGCTAGCTACCTGCTTTTAAAATAGTTAGATTGAGGTAAGCGCCAACATATACATATATACCTCAATAGATACGTATGGACAAGTAAAGGATGAATGTTTCCACTATGTATAAAGCAGTACTGAACAAGGTGAGAAGGCCTCATTCTAGTGTCGCAGTTGAGAAAAGCCATTGACTTAAACAGAATAAAAGTGCAGCTAAGGAGTTCACTGAGCCAAGAAAGCCAAGGTCTTATCAAACTGCAGCTGGCTGACATAGGATACAATTAACGTGAAAGAACAGAAGCTCCTATTCAGAGAGGTCAAGCAAAAACAAATGATGTCTGAGGACTATTGAGAATAAAATCAAATACACCAAAAGACTCAATTTCATGGTGCCCAGTCACGTGATGGAAGAAAGTTGGATGAGCGAGATGATCACACCTACGCACAGAAGCCGGCTGGTGCCCATACTCCTTAAAAATTCTCAGAGAACAGTACAAACTCAAGGCCAACTTCAAAGCACTAATTGACACTAGACCATTGAGGTGATGATGGAGGATATTTTAATTGGTGGGAAGCTGGTATCAAGACGAGCTTATCCGCACCTGGTTGTTCAGTCTGCATGCTGCTAACGTATGTAGGAAAATTACTGATGGGGGTTAGAAGCCAATCAATTGTAGGGGACCACGTAGTTGGGGGTCCTATAGAGTGTGTAGCCAATGGGACGTCGTACATTTAGTGACGTTCATAGTGGCCATTTTGAAGGGAGGGCTTAGTTGCCCCACCTGATGTTAACTATACTCAAAACAAGACCCATACCTGATATCCTGAGTACCTACCACCACAATACAAGACACACACCCTGACATCCTGAGTCTCTACCCCAAAAATACAGGACCCACACCTGATATCCTGAGTGTCTGCCCCCACAATGCAAGACCCATGCCTGTCATTGTGAGTCCCTACCATCACAATGCAAGACCTATACCTGTCACCCGGAGACTCTATCCCCACAATGCAAGACCCAAACCCCAACATCCTGGGTCTCTAGCCCCACACCCAAAATACAAGACCCATACCTGGCATCTGGAGTCTCTACCCTCCAAGGAAACACCCACAGCTGACATCCTGTATGTCTAGACCCACGACAAGACCCACATCTGACATTGTGAGTCTCTACCCCTACAATGCAAGACCCATACCTGACATTTCAAGTCTCTATCCCCACGATACAAGATCCATACCTGGCATCCTACCTCCTTATCACCCAATACAAGATGCATATCTTATATCTTGAGTCCCTATCTCCACAATACAAGACCCACACCCTGACATCCTGAATCTCTTTCCCAAGAATACAGCACCCACACCTGGCATCATCAGTGTCTGCCCCATAATGCAAGACCCATACTTGATATTGTGAGCCTCTACCATAACAATACAACTACACCACATGTTGAGTCTCTACCCTCACAAAACAAGACCTATACCTGACATCCTGAGTCTCTAACCCCACAATTCAAGACCCATTCCTCATATATCGAGTCTCTACCCGCACAATACAAGATCCATACCTGACATCCTGAGTCTCTACAACCACAATACAAGACCCATACCTGACATCCTGAGTCTCTTCCCCAACAATTCAAGACCCACATCTGACATCCTGAGTCTCTGCCCCCAAAATACAAGACCCATACCTGAAATCCTGAGTCTTTACCCCCACAATGCAAGACCCATACCTGATGTATCGAGTCTCTGCCCACACAATACAAGATCCATACCTGACATCCTGAGTCTCTACAACCACAATACAAGACCCACACCTGACATCATGAGTTTCTACTGAAGAATACTAGGCCCATTCCTGCCACCCTGAATCTCCACCCCAAAAATAAAAGATCTGTATCTGGTGTCATGCCGCGACTATCCACCCAACATTAATACCTAGCAACCTGCCTCTTTATGACCAACAACACCATACCTGTATTCCTGCCCACCCAGCCACCAAAACCCAGAGTACATACGTCGTGTTCTGCTGCCCCACTGGGAAATAAAAGGCCCAAACCTGGCATCCCACTCCTCACTCCCACAATTCAAGACCCATAACTTTCATCCTGCATCCCTATCCTCCATAACACTGAATAGATACCTGTTGTCCAGCCATATGCACAATACAAGACACATACCTGGCATCCTGAAGCTCTACCCCCAAAATACAAGACCCACACCTGACATCCTCAGTCTCCTCTCTACCCCCACACTTCAAGACCCATGCCCGGCATCCTGAGTCTCTACCCCCACAATACAAGACCCATACAAGTCCCATACCTGACATCCTGAGACTCTACCATTACACTTCAAGACCCATCCCTGACTTTCTGATACTCTACCCCCACAATACAAGACCCATAAATTACACCCTGAATCCCTACCCCACAATACAAGACCCACACCTGACATCCTGAGACTCTACCCACATAATACAAGACTCATACCTGACATCCTGAGTCTCTAACCCAAGAATACAAGACCCACACCTGACATCATGAGTTTCTATCCGAACAATACAAGGCCCATTCCTGCCACCCTGAGTCTACACCCCAAAAATAAAAGATCTGTATCTGGTGTCATGCCTCGACTATCCACATAACATTAATACCTAGCAATCTGCCTCTTTATGACCCACAACACCATACCTGTATTCCTGCCTACGCAGCCACCAAAACTCAGAGTAAATACGTGGCGTTCTGCTGCCCCACTGGGAAATAAAAGGCCCAAACCTGGCATCCCACCCCTCACTCCCACAATTCAAGACCCATACCTGTCATCCGGCATCCCTAGCCGCCATAACACTGAATTGATACCTGTTGTCCAGCCCCCTGCAAAATACAAGACACATACCTGGCATCCTGAAGCTCTACCCCCAAAATACAAGACCCACACCTGACATACTGAATCTCCTCTCTACCCCCACACTTCAAGACCTGTGCCCCACATCCTGAGTCTCTACCACCCACGATACAAGACCCATACAAGACACATACCTGATATCCTGAGACTCTACCCGCACACTTCAAGACCCATCCCCGACATTCTGAGTCTCTACCCCCACAATACAAGACCCATACATTACACCTTGAATCCCTACCCACACAATACAAGACTCATAACTGACATCCTGAGCCTCTGCCACCACAATGCAAGACCCATGCCTGATATCCTGAGTCTCTATCCCAACAATACAACACTCACACCTGACATCCTGAGACTCTACCCACACAATACAAGACTCATAACTGACATCCTGAGTCTCTACCACCACAATACAAGACCCATGCCTGATATGCTGAGTCTCTATCCCAACAATACAAGACCCATACCTGATGTTCAGAGTCTCTAATCCCACAATACAAGACACAAGAATCCCACCCTGAGTCTTCACCCCAACAATAAAACCCCCTTATCTGACATTGTGCCTCGACTGTCCTCACAACACTAATACCTAGCAGCCTGCCTCCTCATCACCCACAACAACATACCTGGATTCCTGTGTTCCCAGCCACCAAAACACAGAGCCCCTACCTGGCGTTATGCCGCCGCATCCTGACAAGAAAAGACCCAAACGTGTCATGCTGCCCCCACTCCACCAATTCACGACCCACACCTGGCATCCTGGTGATACATGGTGTCCAGCCACCCCACCCCCGCAATACAAAATCCATACCTGGCATCCAGCGTCCTCACCCACACAAAACAAGAGGCATGCTTCGTGACCCGCCTCCCCACCCAAACACCACTCATACTTACCATCCTGCCTCCTTATCATCCACAACAATATACCTGGATTCCTCTGTCCCAAGCCACCAAAACACAGAGCCCAAACCTGGTGTTCTGCCAACCCACCCCGCCAATAAAATACTTACAACCTGGCATCCCCCCACGTCCCCAATGCAAGACCGATACCTGACATCCCGCCTCCCCAGTCCCCATAACACGTAGTCGATTCCTGGTGTCCAGGCCCCACCTCCCCAGAATACAAGACTCATGCCTAGCATCCTGCATCCCCAGCCACTATAACACAGGGACCGTGCCTGGCTTTCAGCCTCATCACCCCCACAACACCCATACATACCATCTTATCTCCTTATCACCCACAACATTGTAAAGTTTTACACAGACCTTCAAACCTTCATCTGCAATATAGATGCGGGGGCCAGCAGAGTCGTTCAACTGTCTTTATTTAACTTAGGCAGTTACTGCCAAAACATCCCCCGACCCCCTCCCTCGCCCCACGTCATCCCGAACATGCAGAAATAGCCACAACTGTGAATAACCCACATAACGATGTGGGAAGACCCAACAATGAGCCCTAACACAATCTGACATCTCCCCCCTTTTTTACATTAAAGGTCCTGGTCTTTTTTCACTCCATCTCTTCAATAAGTCTGTGAGGTTTCGTTCGACTTATTTGTGGTCGTCCCACATTCTGGGGAGTGCCATCAGTTTCTTCATATTGCATCCTGTTGTCCTCTTCTTCTGAAGCCTCACTATCACCTAAATAAGGTTCATCCCGCAATTTTCTTTCATCATTGTCTTCATCTTTATCTCTAGTACATTCTAAGATGGACGTTCTTCGTTTGAAATGTGAAACATTGCGGGTCACAGATGACTGATCCGGTATCTGTGCTGTGATCATAGTTCCTTTTTTTGTGTCACAATTAGTGGTTCTTTTGCAAAAGTGGCATCTTCCTTTCTTTGTTTCGGTTGACGTATCCACACCTGGTCTCCAAGATCCATAGTACACTCTTGCGCTCTCCTTTTGTAATCTGCCTGGTTTTTCATTTTGGTCTTCGCATTTTGATCTCTTTCTCTAGCTTCCAGTTCTAACGGTGTTGCATGTACAGGACTGGGGTCTTCAGGTAAACGAGTTCTGATGGGTCTTCGAAACATTAGATCTGCAGGGCATACCCCCGCCGTGCTGTGCGGCGTATGTCTATAGTCCCTTAGGAATTGGTAGAGAGCTTGTTCAAATGGTTTGTTGAGTACAGCAGCTATTTGTAGTGTTCTTTTAACATTTGCCATACATCGCTCGACTATGCCATTCGCCTAATTCCATCTAGGCATTATTTTCCTGTGTTGAAAACCCATATATTTGGAGAGATTTTCAAAGTCTTGGCTCATGAAAGGTGCTCCATTGTCAGACTTTATCACTCGTGGTATTCCATATGTGGACAACATGCGATCAAGGGCAGGAATGACACTTGATGCAGACGTACTGTCAATAATTTGTGCTTCCGGGATTCTTGAATGTTCATCTATTAATACCAAGACATATGTGCCATCTCTTAGTGGTCCAAAGAAATCCGCAGCAAGTTCTTCCCACACATGACCTGGTAAAGGAGACATTTGAAGCAGGTTTGGATGTGGTGGTGGTGCTACTTGTGCACAAGTAAACTCTTCAATATTTTGAAGAACATTGAAAAGCCTGTATCTATTACTCCCCCTTTCAAACCTTCTGAGGAGGACTGTAATAGGGTGCTAAATGCATTCCAAGCAAAAACGGAAAAGGCAAGACAAAACATTATTAAAGCCAGAACTTCTCCTAAACAGGAGAACTGCCCCATAGAAGTCAAGACTACTGCCAGAGAGCAGTTCTTTAACTTCGACTCTATCTCAGAGGCAGAGATGTTGGAGGTGCTAAATAACATGAAACCCACCACTTGCGCCGAAAACATTCTGCCCCCCGGCATCATTCTCCAACACAAGGACATCTTTGCTCCCGTCCTCCGAAGAATAGTAAATGCTTCATTTCAAGAGGGCATGGTGCCGAAAGATCTGAAGAGAGTCACCATCACTCCACTGGTTAAAAAAGCGGGCCTAGATCCCAAAGATCCCGGGAACCTCCGCCCCATAACCAATTCAAACTTCATCCTTAAACTGTTGGATAAGGTAGCTACTCAGCAACTCCAACAATTCGTAGAGAACCAGGAAATCCTACACCAGCAACAATCTGGTTTCAGAGCATTCCATAGCACCGAAACAGCCATGCTGGACTTGCAGAATTGGATGTTGACTATGCTGGATGACAACAAGTTGGGGATGTTGATGCTGCTAGACCTTAGCGCCGCATTTGATCTGGTGGATCACCCCCTCCTTATCAAGGCTCTTAGAGAGAATGTTGGTTGCTCGGAGGGGGCCATTGACTGGCTTCTGTCCTTTCTTGCCAACCGCCAAGCGAGAGTACACTGGGGTAACAGTTTCTCCGACCCTTGTGATATCCTATTCGGAGTACCCCAAGGGGCCAGCCTATCACCAATGTTGTTCAACATCTACAGGCGCTCCTTGTGTAGCCTATTGGTGAAAGCCGGAGTGTCGTTTACAAACTACGCAGATGACACCCAACTCATACTGGAGCTAGGGGGTAGGAATCACACCACAGACAGCGAAGTGATCACCAGGGTTTATAAGATCATTGACGACTGGATGCAGGCAAATTGGATGTGCTTGAATGACTCCAAAACTGAACTGATGTTGTTTGGCTCTAGTCGTCAGCTGGAAAAACTGGGGGCAAAGTACAACACATTCCAAATCAAGAACGCCACAATTCAGGTGGTCCCTAAGGTGAAGACACTAGGGATGATGGTCGATGCTGCGGTTGACTCGCATGCCCAGACCAGTTTCCTCCAGAAAAACACAGCCTACTATCTCAGGCTGATGAAAGCTATCAAACCATTGCTGAATGAGGGAAATAGGGCAACGATAGCCAGAGCCATCATCCTCTCTAGACTCGACTACGGGAATGCCCTGCTGTTGGGGGCCTCTTCCAAGGATCTCTCCAGCTGTCAGGTGATCCAAAACAAGGCGGTCAGGTTAGTAAAAAATTTGAAGAGGAAAGATCATGTTACGGAAGAGAGGCTCTCTCTACACTGGCTGAGAGTAGAAGAACGGATAAAGTTCAAGGCTCTCTGCCTGGTTCATAAGTGCCTCTATGGCACAGCGCCCGCCTACCTGAAAACGAGTGTAGTACCCTACAATCCCAGGAGAAATCTACGATCAGGTGGCAAATGCCTATTGATCGTGCCCAAGTTTAAGCTGAAAATCGGGCTGGGCAGATCTTTTCATGTACTGGCTCCCAAATTGTGGAACAGCATCCCTGAACCCCTGAGGTTGGAAACTAATCACGCCACCTTTAGGAAGGTGCTCAAGACTCACCTTTTCAGATGAGAAATCGGGTGACGATGCCTCTTAGAGGCCTTCCGGTGGTTAGCAGACCCTTTAAATGTCGTCTGTCACATAGTATCTGTTGCGTATGTTAAGCGCCCTGATGCCCGCGGGCTACCGGCGCTCTACAAAAACTAAGTATATACATACATACATACAAGTCGGGCATGTACCCACTATTTCTTCCACCATGGCATCTAGCCGTGGGAACCAAACCTTTAGTCGTAATAATCTTTTAGTGGCAACCACTCCTCGATGACTTTCATGTGCCAGGTGTATTGTTTTGGCTCTCAATGATCTTGGAATGAGTACTTTTCACCCTTTCAGTACAACCTTCTCATCAACTATAGAGAGTTCATCTCGTACTTGGTCAATCCATTTGATGTCCTCTTGAACCTCCTCTGGTTCCTGTCTTGCTTGTTGTCTCATGTGTGCTTTTCTTTCTTCTTGTATGCAGTGTCGAACTATTCTGAGGGCCGTGTCCAGTTCCGATTGTGAGATAATGTCTGTCCACCCCACTGGCAAAGGTTGTAAATGATGAACCACATAATTAAGGTACTCATCTGCGATGGACGGTTAAGGACTGGCTGATCCTGTCGGGTGCCGTGACAGATAGTCTGCCGGATTTTCTTCTTTTCCTGGGCGATGTTTGATGGTAAACTTGTAATCCTGTAATCTCAAACCCCACCTGGCTATCCTCGCGGGCATCCTTGCTTTTGGATCTCCATATATTGTGAGCAGGGCTTGGTGGTCAGTTGTTATGATAAACTCCTTCCCATGCAAAAGTAAGTGAAAGTATTCGCATGCCCATACCCAGCCAAACTTTCTTTTTCCGCTTCTGAATAAGCCTGTTCCGTGGGAGTTAAACTTCTACTGGCATATGCTACTATGTGTACATTGGTTAGTATAGCTCCCAGTCCTACAGGGCTCGCATCAACTATTACTTCTGTGTCTCTTTCAGTGTCATAATAAGCCATGTCTTCAGCTTTTGTGATGGTAGCTCGCATTGTTTCAAATGCATTTTGACATTCTTCAGACCATATAAATGGTTTATCTTTTCGCGTTAACATACACAGTGGATTACTTACGGTGGCATAGTCTTTGAGATAACGAGAACAGTAACTGGCCAAACCATGGAACGACCTCAGCTCTGTTATTGTCTTTGGAGGTAAAGCTGAATTAAGAGCCGATACTTTGTCAAGGTCTGGTCGCATCCCTTTGTTGGAAAAAATGTGTCCAAAGAATCGTAGAGATCCCTTTCCAAATTCACATTTTGCTTTGTTGAATGTTAAACCTGCATTTTCCAATGCCTGACACACTCTGTGAAGAGCCATGTCATGTTCCTCCTGATTTTTGCCAAAAACCAATACATCATCCGAATAATTTAAACAGTTAGGTACATGTCTAATGACCCTGTGAATTTCTTCCTGAAAAATTTCACCCGCAGAAGAAATTCCGAAATTGAGTCTCTTGTATTGAAATAAGCCTAGGTGAGTTACAAATGTTGTTATGTACCTTGATTCAGGAGCTATTTCTATCTGATGGTACCCTTTTGTAAGATCCAACTTCTACAAGTCCTATTGCGCCAACATAAAATTTGAAATCACGCAACCATATAACCCATCGGGGCCCCAAGTTAGAAGTGTCTCTGACATCAAAAGGGCCTGGCATAGGCATGTTTTGGGAAGCACTACTACCACTTTGCATATGTTGAGCATCATCAGCAGTTTTATCTGCATCCCTTGATGAAGATGCCACAGGATTGTCAGGCTCTGACATAATGACTGGTTTCAAACTGTGTAACCTTATCTCTCTATGTTGAAATAACTCCAGCACACTGTATGTATATGTTACTTTGCCTTCTGAACTTTACTGTTATGCCACCTTTTTAATTGGTATGATGTTTCACACAGAATATGGCATACATTGCCTTTTGTAAAAACCTCATTTGGCTATATAAATCACCTTTGTCAAGGTTTTCCTCTGTATTATGCAGAAAATTCCTTATTGTCACTCAAATATATATTTTTTAAAACAAAAAATATTTGAACCCTTCAGCATCAGGCTTTCTAATTCTTGTCATGCCTTCTTGAGTTGCTTATAAAATCTATCTAAACAGCAACACTAGGCATGATACTACACAAAAAGCCTTTCCTCATCCTCCTTGACTGAACTCCAGGTACATGTGACAATGTTCTGTCATAAACTGACAGCAATTCCTGCGACACCGCTGTAATATAAAAGGCGTTTTTTTTTTTTTTTTTTTTAATTTAGGCAGGCCACTTAAGTTGCCTGCTTTGATGCAGGAATAGGGCTGCCACTGCCGCTTTCCACAAGGCTTTGGCTCTATATTTGCTGGAATTCTCTCACCTGAGGAGCGCCGACGTGCCAGGCCGCTCGACTGCAGGTCTCAGTGCCTTCCCGTGTTGCAGGCTTGAGGTGCGCCGACACGCTAAAACCGCCAACTGCGGACCTCGCATAGGCACGGGTGGGTGTCAAAACCCCTTGTCGCCAATTGTAAAGTTTTACACGGACCTTCAAACCATCATCTGCAATATAGAAGCGGGAGCCAGCGGAGCCGTTCAACTGTCTTTATTTAACTTAGGCAGTAACTGCCAAAACATCCCCTGACCCCCTCCCTCGCCCCACATCATCTCGTACATGCGCAAATAACCGCAACTGTGAACAACCCACATAACGATGTGGGAAGACCCAACAATGAGCCCTAACACAATCTGACAAACATGAGATTCATAGCTGATACCTTTCATCCCCAGGCTCCATATCACAAAAAACATAACTGCCATCCTGCCTCCCTACCCACACAAAACAAGATCCTAACCTGGAACGAGACCCATAACTAGGACCCTGCTCCCAATCACCCACAACACACAATCCTACGTCCTAAGGCCACATAACGCAAAACCCACCACCAAGATCTATACCTGGGCTCTTGCATCCCCAACCCCATAACAAAAAACCCATACCAGGTGCCATCCTCGTCACCAAAATGGTATGACTGGTTGTTAGGCCTTTATACTTAAAAGGATACACTGTCAAGTTGATAGTAGTCTTCAGTTGCTTTATTCAGGTACATAAATTCATCAGTTGTAATGAAGTCCATAAGGAGATTATGAAGTACACATGACAGGAACCCACTGGCTCCCACCACCCAGGCTCACATATCTCAACTGCCTTGGGTGGAACCCATTCATACCGAAACATTCCAAGCTATCAGCAAACATTCCACAAGGGACATCATTTCATCCATACCTCATCTAGGCAGGATGAATACACAGGAAGAAAGGTCAATCATAACACCTGCCCAACCCTACAAGATCCATACGCTTGCCTCCCCACCATCAGCAACCTACACCTGGTGTCATATTTCTCATAGCTGATACACAGTGAGTTAAGAGCAATTTACCCAGGAGCACTCGCTCCAGTCAGTAGGTGACGCTGGGACATGTGCCCAGTCCACATCCCAGACATCGACTGATACACTGTGTGCCCACTTATGGTCTTAAAGATACAAATCAAATCTCTGCTTCACAAAAACTACTCAAAGAGCGCCAAAAGCACATTACAAACCAACCTGAGAAATATTGAGATCCTTATACAGAGTAAAAAGATCATGACTGCACCTCTGCTTTGCCCATCCGGAATCATACATGAGCCTGGCGCACAATCCATAGCCAACTGGAGTGGGGGTTTGGCTAATGTACACACATCTCTGCCATTGCATGCCAGCCCCGACTTTCAGCAGCCCCACATTTTCCAGTATTGAGAACCAGACACAACTCTGACAATGCACCAGAATCCTGACAACCTCCCAAGTTAATTCCCCTGGTATAACAAAGCACCAGCTCTGCATCCAGTAGGGCAGCCCGGCCCGCAGGTACCACAAAGCCGCCCTGCTCCGTTAACCACAATGTACATTTGCCTGACACAATGGCACATTCCCTGCTCGATTAGTGTCTGCATGCAGTCCTGCTTCCAGCTCCCCTTTAAGATTGACAGCTGACAACAATGGGATGTGTGATCTGGCGGTCGGCCCTCTTGAAGCTAAGCTTTGCTTTTCAAGGCTTTCTTTCACCTCTGGCTCTGTGCAGGGTAGGTGGCATGTGGGCATGCAGCTGGAACAGCACAGACAGATGATGCTGCCCGGCCAGGCATCTTTATGTTTGCAGCTATTACTGTTATTTTTTTTGGCAGGTTGAGCAGTCTGGTGTCAGCCTGTGTTTTGGCTGCCAGTGGCTTAAACTTGAGTCAGTCATCCACTTGGCCCGGGTTGGCCCGACCCCTTCTTTGTTTCCTCATCCTCTGATCATTTTATGTTAAAATCACATCCCTCGTGCATGCATGTGGCATTCCCCTATGTCTGTGGGGAGGGAATACGCCTTTCTGGGGTACTAGCCACAAGCAGAATTAATTTCCCTGCACTCTGGTTATATGATGTTCCATTATGTCCATCTCTCTTTATTTACTGAACACTCATTATAATATTTTTTGACTCTTTTTGCTGGGAAATTGTTCTGCCAGAGAAATCTGTTTGTTCTGCCAGAGACATCAGTGGTTCAGTCACCTCTGGAAAGTTGAGTTGCTGGATGCACCTATTCTAGAACTCTGGTCAGATGAGTGACTCCATTCCCTTGCAACTCTAGAGTTCTGGATACCCATGAACTCTGACTCAAGATGGACGAGTGACCCTGTACTGGGACTCCTGGCAGACTGTGAGAGCTCCTCTTCTCGGCCACTGTTACTCTAGTGAGATACAAACTGCACTTGGCCCCCGGCCTTTCATTCGGGTCATTACACATCTCACCCAGAACTATTTCCTCCTTGGGTCTCTCATGTTGTCTCTTTGCGGGCCACACTCAGATCTCTTTCACCTTCAGCCCTGAACTATCCTCTCGAGTCCCTCTTTCGCCACCATTTGCCACTGGACGGCATCGTCCTGCATGCTACTGATGTGGTCCTTTTCTGATTTGCAACACCACTGTCTTCCTGCCCTCCCCTCTCATATTTCCTCACCACCTAATCTTCCCAACCTATCCTCCAGAGCCACAAGCTGGTGGTCCTCTTTGACATCAGCCATTACATGCCACCATTCATCACACCTACTGCTATGGTCTCCAGGCTCAATCTCAGGAAAAACATGTGAAATCCACCCCTCCCTCATGTGTCCTTCTAAGACGCCTGCGATCTCCATCCTAGTCCTGAGCAGACTGAATTAATGCTCCAGCCTCTGCATGGCACCTCAACAATATTCCTTGCCCCCCCCCAAGCCAAGCTGCGAACCTTGCCACACACCCTCTACAAATGCATCCAATTATCATTCCCCTCTGCATATCATCTTCATATGGGGCGGAGCTCCATGCAGAGCCCACTCTCTTCTATAGTTCCTTATCCTGGTCCACAGATCCATTCATGGGCTAGCCCTCCACCCAAATCTGACCTCATTTATCTCTGGTTAGACCTCCCCTCACACACTACAATCTCAAGTCCTCCTCACCTTCATCACTAGCCATCCACTGTACGCTGCCTGCCATTTCCGGTCTTTCTCCCTACAGGACCCCACCAGTGGAACCGCCTACACCTTGATTAATGCTCCAGCCTCTGCATGGCACCTCAACAATATTCCTTGCCCCCTCCAATCCAAGCTGCAAACCTTGCCACACACCCTCTACAAATGGATCCAACATATCATCTTCAAATGGGGTAGAGCTCCACGCAGAACCCACTATCTTCAATAATTCCTTATCTGGGTCCACAGATCCATTCATGGGCTGGCCCTCCACCCAAATCTGACTTCATTTATCTCTGGTTAGACCTCCCCTCACACACTAAAATCTCAAGACCTCCTCACGTTCACCCCTTGTAATCCACTGTACGCTGCCGGCCATTTCTGATCTTTCTCCCTACAGGCCCCCACCAGTGGAACTGCCTACACCTTGATTTTAAGTGCTTCAAATAGGGACAACACTGTCTTGAGGACAATATGCAGACACACACTCTCTTGTGTAGACTGAAGAAGTCCCTGGAACTCACTTCCACTGCTTTATCCTCATCCTCTAATGCTGTGTATTGTATAAACTTTACATTGTTTAACTATACATTGTAAATATGAATCCCACATCTGCTGGTGCCATCCTCACTTCATGTACACATCAACTTCCTCTCCGCTGCCTGGTTAACGTATGGTCTTCTATTCCACAGCTTCACTATTGCAATGCACCCGCCAATGGGGCTGCTTGGCCCACTGCATCATATTATGTAATGTGTTTCTGACTGAAGCACAATGTCCACTCAATTTCATATAAATGCAACCGACAAACAATTCCAGTTGAATCCGATTCTAGACAGCTCAGATGCTCTGTCCTGGGACTCTGGAAACATGTTCGCCTCCCTACCCCCCTAACGCTAGAGATCCAAGCACCGTCTGGGCTGATGAGTGCTTCACTCATTGGATCCAGTGTTCTGTGTAGGTTAGCGTCTTCCATGGGTCTCTTCAGTGGTAGGGAACTCACTCCACAATTGCTCGAGTAGATGAAGGCCTCTTTCCAAGGACTCTGTACAAGTTAGCACTCTGGCACTAGGATTCTGTCGGGAAAGATCTCTCTAGCATTCTACTACTGGCCATGTGAGCTCTAAACATTGGGATCCTCCTTCTTTAAGACTCTGGTCATATTAGTGTACCTTTTCGAGGACTCTCATTGGGAATCTGAGTCCACTTTGGCACTCTTGGTGGTTTATTGGACTTTTTCAGGGGCTCTGGCCAGAGTGCCTTTGACCAGTGACTCCGGAGACCTGAAAAGCCATTCACTGTATATCTAGAAAAAGGACTGGCCCAGGCCCAGTGGCAGGTCAGTACTCCTTTTACACCCTCTGAAGATAACGCTTAGAGCCATGTGTTAGTCTGCACCCTCCAAATTAGACTCTTGCAAGTTGGGGACTCATCCACTAGGGCGCTAATACCCTTGAATCGCCCCACAACAGTTGACAGATGCATTCTACCGAAACAGCTCTTCTCTCTGTTCTGAATTCTTTACTTACAGAACGTTACTCTAAACACTCCTCCTTTCTTATTTTATTAGACCTATCCGCTGCATTTGACACAGTTGATCACTCACTTCTACTAGCTTCTGGTTCTGTTCTTTCTTTGTTTGGTTTTTATTTGTCCCAATGGGCGTTTTCTGTTTCCTGGCCTGGGACAACTTCTGATTCTTTCACATGCTCACAGTGTTCCACGAGGATCTGTCTTTGGTCCTTTCCTTTTTTCTCTCTATACTTCACCCCTGGCTGAAGTCAGTTCTTCCTTTGGTCTATCACATCATTTCTATGCTGATGACACCAAGCTCTTTCTGTCTTGCTCTTCCTTTTCACGTACTTTACACACTCAACTGTCTTCTTGTCTCCTTGCTATTACATCCTGGATGTCATCTCATTATCTTACACTTAAGATGGCTGAAACTGAAGTTCCTTTCTTCCATTCTAATATCATTACTTCTCCTCTGTAATGTCCTACCTCTATTGTTAGTATACGTTCAGAGGAACAGTCCTCTTTTACTGCAGTTGATAGTGGGCTGCGCCCCACGTGATGCGGGAGGCGGGGTTACCGCCGGGGGTCAGTGCTTCGCTTGATTAAAGTCCAGTCAACACCCCTGCGTGTCCACTCCTGATTTATTGCTCACGCTTTGCCTACTAATTGTATTTAGGGGTGTTCACCCTCCGATAGCATATGCTAAAGGATAACAATGGCGACGAGGTCTTCTTGAAACGGTACCGGAGCCAGAAAGTCCTGCCAGCCGTTAGTCGCTGACTTCAGGACTCCTGCCGCCCGACTTGCAGCACCGGAGCCGTTCGCTACGCACGCGGCGCAAGCATCCGCTCGAGCAAGAAGCCCCGGCTCATTACCAGCGTTCACCCGAGCAGGTACGAATGAACAACCCACGTGTTACGCGCGCCGCGTAATACACGTGGAGACCTGCTGCACCATTACGCGCATCCCGAGACGCGGTTAAAGAACTGCGTTCAGGCCCAGCACGAGGAATTCTGATGCAACACTTACATCTAGGGCCAGCCACGCGTGCGTGCTAAAGCACGCGGCCCGCTTTGAAACACACGGCAAGGCTCGCAGGCCCAACCACGTGTGTGTGCTCCTGATAAAAGCACAGTGCCTTACCAAGACAATCTCCTGCACACAACTAATCTCCTTCCCAATAGTCGTCATTATAAAACTGCACGTCAATAGCAGTCAGTCAAGGCGTCACTGGCAGTGATCAAGAAGCAACCATGTCTGATGATAACCCGGACAGTGGAACCCTGAGCCCCTCCTCCAGCTCTACACCTCGCCAAGCCACTCACAAAGAGGATTATGGCTCAGAATCACTTCAACTACTAGCTGTGCCACCATTTGACATGACAGATACCAGCAGCCTTGCCCCCAGATGGGCCAGATGGCTCAAAGAGCTGCATGTCTACATAGACGCATCAGGGGTAAGGGAGGAGCGCCGACTCAGAGGAATCCTACTCCACTCTCTAGGACCAGTTGTACGGGACATCGTTTTTGAAATGCCTGAATCTAACACAGACACTTTTCAAGGTATCATTGATGCTCTAAATGCATATTTCGCACCATTGCGAAACGTCGACTACGAACGACATATTTTCCACACCTCCACACAGGACTGCAGTGAAAATATGGACAGCTTTGTAATGCGTCTAAGAAAAAGGGCAAAATATTGTGATTTTGACAGATATTCAACAGAAGAAGCTATAAAGTCCCAAACCATTGCCGGCTGCGCATCTCAGGAATTCAGAAAGAAACTATTGCAAAAGAACAGGACATTAGAAGAGATACTACAACTAGCACGAGCTGATGCTGCCCTCACGCAACAGACAGAATCACTTGATAATATCAAAATCTCACAGTCCGTTTCCACTGCATCACTATGCCCAATCAGAACATCAAAAGAATCACACCCTACTGAACAAAAGAAATGCTACAGGTGCGGCTTCAAATTTCCACATGTCGGTCCATGTCCCGCCATCGGACACAACTGTGACAAGTGCGGAGGTGAAAACCACTTTCAATCTGTGTGCAGAAACATAAATTTCTTCCAGCCGACAGAAATGCACAGGAACACGAGGAGGCTAGACCGACCTTCAACAAGAGAAAGCCCGAGATCTCGCAGGAGACAGTCACCCACAGTATCCAGACACCATCTCCAAAGCTCATCCCGCGACACGCCACGAGAGGGGAGAAGGCGAGAAGAAAGAAGAGAACACGCGAGCCATACTAGCACCAGGCATGACTCACAAAGGAGATCCTCCAGACAGAAAATCAGACACCTAGAAAATTCGCCTCTCAGAAGACGAAACTCGTACTCATCCTCATCCAGCAGGGACAGGAAAAGAGGATACGTGCATGCTATTGGAAACAGCATTGCCGCGGAATACAGTCCCACACTGCTACTACAAATAAATGGGCAAAACAAAGAATTCCTGATCGACACGGGGGCAACAGTTAATGTCATAAATGATGAGACTTATGAACGCCTCAACCACAAGAAATCATTGAAGGAAGCGGATACACTAATATATTCATATGGTTCCAACAAGCCTCTCAACTGCCAAGGAATGTTCATGGCACACTGTCAGTACAAAGACAAAAATCAAAAGATCAAAATATATGTCATAAAAGGGGACGTACCAGGCGGCAGCATCTTGAGTTTCAAGTCTGCAATTCAAATGGGACTCATTCAAATCATGTATCAGTTAATGTCGGCATACACGACCAGCCCCAAGGACATGATAAAACAAATGTTTCCCTCCCTATTTAAGGGGTTGGGAAAATTAAAGGACAAACAAATAAAGCTACACATTAATCCGCAAATAACCCCGACAGCGCAGCACTACAGAGGCATACCCCTGAACATACAAAGACACGTGGAGGACGAGATTCAGTCACTATTGCAGCAAGACATCATAGAGCCAGCATCGGGACCAACCCCCTGGGTGTCTCCCATTGTACCCGTGCCGAAAAAGGACAACAAGGACAGCATTCGCATTTGTGTAGACATGAGGGCCCCGAATGTGGCCATAGAGCGGGAACGACATCTGGCTCCAAGAATGACCGATATGATGCACCTACTGCATGGATCCAAGGTGTTCTCCAAGTTAGACTTAAACAAGGGATACCACCAGCTAGAGTTGCACCCAACTTCAAGGTATATCACCACCTTCTCAACGCACTTAGGTTTGTTCAGATACAAAAGGCTCAGTTTTGGGGTATCGTCGGCTGCCGAAATTTTCCAAAATGAAATCCATCAAGTAATAAAACACATCCCTAACTGTCTAAATTACTCCGACGACATCCTAATTTTCGGCACCACACAAGAGAGCCATAATGACACACTGAGGAGAGTTTGCATGGCGTTAGAAAATGCCCACCTCACACTCAACCCGGACAAATGCGAAATCAGCAAATCCACTCTTAAATTTTTTGGACACATCTTCTCAAAAGATGGCCTAAAACCAGATCCGGAAAAGGTTCAAGCACTAGTGGAGACTCCCACACCCACATCAGCCTCAGCGGTACGCTCATTCCTGGGAATGGCGAGCTACTGCACCCGATATATACAAGATTTCGCCTCAGTGAGCACGCCCCTGCGACTACTAACAGGGAAGCACGAAGAATTCAAGTGGTCGGATACATGTGAAGAAGCATTCCAAGAAATCAAGAAAAGAATCGCAACAGCCTCATGCATGGCATATTACGACCCTGATTTTGACACGGAACTCACAGTAGACGCTAGCCCAGTGGGACTAGGAGCAATCCTAGCACAATCCAGACGCGGAGCATCACCTGACTCACCAAAGAGAATTGTAGCCTATGCCAGCCGCAGCCTTTCCAAGACAGAATGCGCCTACTCCCAACCTGAAAAGGAGAGTCTAGCGGTAGTGTGGGCGTGCGAGCATTATCATTTATTTCTGTATGGACGACCATTCACCATAGTCACGGACCACCAAGCTCTCACCACCATCTATGGAAAACCGACAGCAAGAATGCCACCACGAATTGCCAGATGGGGTCTGAGGCTACAAGAGTACTCGTTCAAGATAATACATCGACCGGGTAAGGACAACAATCCCGCAGATTTCTTATCACGCTACCCACTTCCAGCTCAAGATGAGCGCCAATCACACAAAGCAAACCAATACCTAAGATACCTGATCAGCAGTGCGCTACCCAAATGTATCACCACGGCACAACTGGTGGAAGCAACCCAAAAGGACGTACTGCTCCAGACCGTGCAATCTTCCCTAAAATCGAATAAATGGCAGATCAGAGCACAAGGGGCATCTTCCTTATCCATGGAAGAGGAACTACACTTTCGTACATTCAAACTTATCCGCCACACTCTATCCACATCACCGGAAGGCCTACTATTAAAAGAGAACAGAATAGTCATTCCAGAAACCCTCCAAGATCAGGTACTAGACATTGCCCATGCAGGACACAGAGGAATAGTGTCGACCAAGAGGCAACTCAGAACAAAGGTATGGTTCCCATCCATAGACGAACGGGTAGAACAACTACTACGAAAATGCCTAGCATGTCAGGCAGTGGCCCCGCGCACGTTCCCTGAACCTCTCAAAACATCGGAGATGCCGCTGCAAGTGTGGGATGAGGTAGCAGTGGATATGTTTGGACCGCTGGCAAACGGCAAATACGTGCTGGTGATCATTGATGAAATGTCGCGATTTCCAGAAGTACATCTCATTCACTCAACCAGTGCACAATCCGTCATACCCGCGCTGGACAAGACGTTTGCTGACTATGGCATCCCGTCCAGAGTCAAATCCGATAATGGACCTCCTTTCACGAGCCATGACTTTGCCATGTTCGCAGAACATCTAGGTTTCCAACACCACAAAGTCACACCACTGTGGCCACAGGCAAATGGAATGGTGGAACGTTTCATGGGAAACCTTAAACGCACTCTACAAATCTGCTCCATCACAAATGGATCATTCATGCAAGCCATCTGCACCTTACTACGAGAGTATCGGAACACACCGCATAGCTCAACTGGTGAATGTCCATCAATGCTCATGTTCGGGCGCGTCATCAAGACAAGACTTCCACACCATGTACGAGCAAAGGATGAGTCCACGCACACAAAGAAGGCCAGAAACAAAGATCAAGAAAGTAAAGACAGGATGAAGAAATACACAGATGCCAGAAGACATGCCAGACCCAGCACTCTTTGCATTGGTGACCAAGTACTAGTACGACAAAAGCAGGTCACGAAGGACATGCCTGCTTTCAAGCCAGACCCCATGACAGTGACTCACATCCAAGGGTCAATGATAACTGCCGTCAGCCCAAATGGCACAATCACCAGAAATTCATCCTTTTTCAAGGCCTTCAACAACACTGACACCACCATCAACACCTCAACAACAACGATAGATGACTCGTCAAATACGGACTCTGAGTATCATGAAGAGGAAGGAGACGCTGATGACAGTGACAGTGAAAGTGACAGCACACCAGCAAAATCAACCCAGGTACGCAGCCCGTCCAAGAGGGTCATCCGTAGACCCATCAGATGGATTGAAGAAGGTAATTGAATGTCGTCGAAGTGTTTAGTTAAGGAGGGGGGAGATGTAATGTCCTACCTCTATTGTTAGTATACGTTCAGAGGAACAGTCCTCTTTTACTGCAGTTGATAGTGGGCTGCGCCCCACGTGATGCGGGAGGCGGGGTTACCGCCGGGGGTCAGTGCTTCGCTTGATTAAAGTCCAGTCAACACCCCTGCGTGTCCACTCCTGATTTATTGCTCACGCTTTGCCTACTAATTGTATTTATGGGTGTTCACCCTCCGATAGCATATGCTAAAGGATAACATCCTCTACATACTCTTTTATTCTATTCCCTCCCTCTCCGCTTCCTATTTCATCTACTGTTCGTAATCTGGGACTTTGCTTTGACACTGCTTTATCTTTTAAATATCACATTTCTATATCTTTGCACGCCTGTCGCTTTCACTTATCTAACATCCGAAAAGTCTGTTCTCTCCTGACTTTCCATGCTACTAAGCTACTGATATCTTCCTTAATTTTCTCACGCCTTTTTTACTGCTCCACTACACTCTTTGGTCTCTCACATACTCAATTTGCTCCCCTGAAATCTGTTTTTACTGCCTCTATGTGTTTACTTTTCCGTTTAGCCCCACGCGATTCCATCTCTTCTGCTCTTCTTATTCTTGCTTGGCTTTCTTTTCAAACTCAACTCAAATTTAATTTCTTGTGTCTCGTCTTCAAATCTCTATGGTCTTGATCCTGACTATCTCTCCTCTCTGGTTTTGTTCTGTACTGCCTCCAGTTCTCTCCGCTCTAGTTCTCAATCCCTCCTTGTAGTTCCTCGTCCTCCATGTGCACAGTCATGCTTTCGCACATTTTCTCTTCTTGCCCCTTTGCACTGGAATCCTCTTCCTCTTTCTTTACGATCTAGCTCTGTCTATTCGGTCTTTCGTAAATTGCTGAAGTCTCATCTACTCCAGCAGGGTTGATGTAAGTGTGACAATTTCCCCTCCGAATGTGCAACATCACAGCGTTTTGCTCTCTCAGACTCCCACTGTCATGGCCGTACAAGGAATGAGCAGCGGCAGTCTAGTGTTTCCTACGCCAGGAAGTGGGCACGTAGCCACGCCCCCTTTCATCCAGGCCGCACACCTGGAAACACTGCGAGCAGCTCCCTGCGTTGCTACTCTCTCCCGAGTACTGCCGCGCTCCGTCAGTACGAATCTTCCTTGCTACCTAATTACTTCTTTAAATAATCTTTCTCTGCTTCTACTCTTACATCCTCACCATTTAGCTAACTATCCTTGCTTCGTATCTGCAGCCGTTCGGATCGTGTATTCCACGGTTATATTCGGAAGGCACAATCTTTCAGAGCGGTCCCTCAGCCTGGGCAGCACGGTACGTGGAGCTCAGCGGTTTGCACGCCGTCTCCATGTACTCTTCCATTATCCTGTTTAACATTAGTGGACATTATCTTTCATTTCAGGCTAGCTGCCTGCAAACAATCCCCAGGCATCCCGAAGACAGCAGACACCAGTAGGCAAAGAGGAATGGGAATTCAATCCCCCCGGTTTCTCGTGAGTGGTGGTAAGGATATTATATATCTGAAGATTAAAACACAAGGGTGCATTTAACATACCAGCCAAACCTGATTCTCAAGAAGACTCATTCCACCTGCTCAGTATTTCCTGTTTCTTTGTGCTGGTCTAGTCTCTACCTCTCCTCGCTTCCAGTCTTGTATCCTCTATGTCAGGATTTCGGGCAGACCTCATTCTGATACCGGGGTAAGCCTATTAATTAATTGGTAATAGACCTTTACTTATTCACTATCAACTTTCATTTACACGCCTTTCTTTACATCCAAACTCAGACATCTCCCTCTCGAGGAATAACCTGTCACGGGTAGACCTGTCACCGCCACAAACACATCTGGGCAGCTGCAACCCAGAGCTCCACGCACTCTAGCAGCTCTCCACAGGGTTTTTCCCCCCTCAGGGGTTTTCTCTGGAGACCCACTATGTTCAGGCCATTTTCTGGCAGGGCCGCGGAAGGGCTTCTAGGTAAGACCTCACATTCTTCTGAACACAGTAGAGCCAGAAGAGCATGAGGTAGGTGTCATCCATGACTAAATGAGTCTTTTTGCAATATGTCTACCTTGAGTCATAACAGTAGGATTTTGCTAAAACTACATACTAGTGTACCGTTTTGTTGCTATGTACAGTGCTTTGTATTACGGCGCTATATACATTTCAAGTACATACACATACAAATACAGTTTGGTATTCCTCCAAAAGAAAGATTTGAAAACTTTTTTGTTTCAGTAATCATTTAACTGTTTGACAACTCAATGGACATAGTAACAAAATAACTATCAAGTGATTCTCTGTATCATTGCTCCAATAATGACAATTCCAACTGCACCCCTATACGGTTAAGTCTGTCGTGGGCACGTTACAAATGCAAAAAATCAAAATCAAATCAAATTAAAGGGATCAAAGTCTTCCTGCTGGAACTGTGGCCATTTGAGTGCTTTCCATTGAGTGTCACGCTAGTGAGTGGCGTTTTCATTGGATCCTTTGTCAGGTGGCTGCGCTGTCAAAGAGTAGCTGTGCAGATGGTTGCGCACTCCCGGGCAGGTGAGTCACAGCTGCTTCAGTCTCAGCCACTTAACTGGAGAGCGCCACTGACACAATCCATGTCACATTGAACAATTAGGGATACCCAGCGCTTCACACACTTCTTACCGGCGGTATGTCACATTATTTTGGCAGTTGCGAAAAAGACGTGACACATGCATCCTGGTACGCAGGATCCACAATAAAATTCACACTTTTTTCAAGCAAGTGACAGCACTTGTATTGAATTGTTTTAATTTCTGTGTGAATTTAATTCTGCAATTTTCTTTTGATTCAACACAAATTATACGTGTTTGTGTAGTTTTCATCTAAAACACATCTAAGAATCAATTTCATTGAAACAGCCGAGCATGATTTGAAGGATAATTAATTCTACTTCTAAATAAGAAAGTAATGTGTTGGTCAATCCCACCCCAGAAGGAACATGGTATAGGGTTCTTGTAGGAGTCTAAGAAGTCGGAAAGTATAGAAGGGAGGCAATTCACTTCATGGGAGGGATTTCTCTCACACTGATATTAAGCAAGCAATCAAATGTGCTAATAATTCCAGAGCTGATGAGCCCGATGGACTGGCAAATATAACACTGAAAGCTGACCCTATTCTATGGGCCAATATATTATAGAACATGAACGCGGAATGCTGAAAGAGCCTCGAAATTTGGAACACAGGATCTATCCCCGAGAAATGTTGGGAGAATCATATCTCGCAAAAAAACAAACGTGATATACGAAGGCAGTGAACATTTACAACCTTTAGCCCAGCATTGAAAAAGGCCTAGGTGGCCGAAACACGTGTTAGCACATATGGGCAACTAATGTAATATTAAGGCTCAAGCATAAAAAACTTTCTGCGCTGATTTCGGCTTTTGAATTCATTATTTGAATGTCTGGTGCAATTGAAGAGCACCAATTTGTATTAACACGTCAACCAGGAGGTAAAGGTGTGACTTCCAGTACTCAGAAGTGGCGACAGACTTATTTATACAGTTTCTGTATGGAAGGACTTATTAGCGTAGGGAGACAACCAGTACATCTAACATTTTGTTGATTTGCAATATATTATACATCCTAGTTAGCATATTTTACTTAGCGCCCATATACCAGAGTCTTGGCACCTTTCTTATTTGACCCCTTTACAGGTAGAGCATCACATTGTTTTGGGCACCAATGGCAAGAGTGGCCCACAGTTGCAAATTGCATTTAATTCCTTTTGTGACCGACTGTTTGAGTTGTGCCCAAGGAGGAGGTTTTTGATAAAATGTGATGCAAATTGTGAATTTTAAAGAATATTTATTCAGTAACAATGGTCAAAACTGCTAGCCGCATGGTGAAGTAAATTATCCAAAAAGTGGTCCGCTTTGACCATAAAAACTGGCCCACACTAGCATTTTGTGTTTTTGGTTTGGGCATTTCCCTATTGCAATATAGGCCAGTCCGAGCCCGTCCGATAAACAAGCAATGGCAATGCTGTAGTTTTGGTGTTTACTGTTGTTCTTTGCATTTTTCATTCATAGGTACCAAGGTGCAAGGAGGAGAGTGCAGAGTTTTAAAGGAGGATGTGATTAGGTGTGCAGCTGTGCAATGCAATGAGAAGGGGAATAGAGCAACGGAGGAAGCCATTGATAGAGGGTGCCGATGATAAGCAAGTGCAAATATGAGCGAGAAAGGGTGAGAGAGTATAAGAAAAAGTGAGAGTGAGAGGAAGGATGAGAGAAAAAGAAATGACTCAAAGCAAAGGTGAGAGTTGAAGAAGAGGGAATTCAGGGATATCTTCAAGAGGGCCAGATAGAGAAGTAAAGTGCACGCGGGGAGAGAGAGACTGAGTGATAGCGCATGCGCAGAGATATGAGCCCAGGTCGCACAAACAAACCTGGCTTAAGATGTGTGGGAGTCTCTTTCAACATGATGGTTGTAGGCCATCCTTGCTTAGAGAGGAAATCAGTCTGAGGCACATACATTATAAAGGAGACAAAGAAACACAGCGGGAGGGAAGTTGATACCCGCAGATTATTGCAAGATGGCCAGCAGGGAGCTGAAACACTAAGGGGCCGATTCATGGAACAAACGTGCGCCGAAAATCTTCACGCAAGCAGGCGCAAGCAGGCGCAAGCGGAAAAAAACAGGCGCACGCGCACGCGTGCGATTCATGGAAGTCCCTGCGCGTGTACACCCCGGGATGTGCGCCAAAGCCGTGCATGGCGCACAAGTCACTGCAACATCCCGAAAGGCGTGCGCGACGCGCACAGTGAAAGCGCACAACCTCGGTGCATACACGAGAAAGTGGGCGGGACACGGGGCGTAACGCGCGGAATGGGGAACAACGCGCGAAGATAAGGGCGTAACTGGGGATGTACTGCAGGGAAGCAGACGGAACGCCCACACGCACTCGAACCACACGTATTCATGGAATCGAATAGGGCAAAGCCACGCACAGCCAAAGACACGCACAAGCCGAAACACTTCCGCCACACGAAGGCAGGCGGTAGCGTCCCTGCGCATTACAAAAGTGGCAACATACAGTAATTGGGCCTGTGCGAGTGGGCTACGTGTATTTCAGGGGTTCGCGTGAACTTTTTCACGCGATCGGGCCTGGGGGAGCGGGCTACGTGTATTTCAGGGGTTCGCGTGAAGTTTTTCACGCGATCGGGCCTGGGGGAGCGGGCTACGTGTATATCAGGGGTTCGCGTGAAGTTTCTCACGCGATCGGGCCTGGGGGAGCGGGCTACGTGTATTTCAGGGGTTCGCGTGAAGTTTTTCACGCGATCGGGCCTGGGGGAGCGGGCTACGTGTATATCAGGGGTTCGCGTGAAGTTTTTCACGCGATCGGGCCTGGGGGAGCGGGCTACGTGTATTTCAGGGGTTCGCGTGAAGTTTCTCACGCGATCGGGCCTGGGGGAGCGGGCTACGTGTATATCGGGGGTTCGCGTGAAGTTTCTCACGCGATCGGGCCTGGGGGAGCGGGCTACGTGTATTTCAGGGGTTCGCGTGAAGTCTTTCACGCGATCGGGCCTGGGGGAGCGGGCTACGTGTATATCAGGGGTTCGCATGAAGTTTTTCACGCGATCGGGCCTGGGGGAGCGGGCTACGTGTATTGCGGGGGTGCGCGGGAAGCAACACACGCGATCGAGTGGGGTACGTGTATTTCGGGGGTGCGCGGGAAGTTACACACGCGATTGAGCGGGGTACGTGTATTTCGGTGGTGCGCGGGAAGTTACACACGCGATTGAGCGGGGTACGTGTATTTCTGGGGTGCGCGGGAAGTCACACACGCGATCTCATCAGGGTACGTGTATTTCAGGGTGCGGGGGAAGTATCCCACGCAACATCAGCAGGGTACGTGTATTCCAGGGGTGCGCAGGAAGTTCCACACGCAATTCCATCAGGGTACGTGTATTACAGGGGTGCGCGGGAATTTCCACACGCCATATCATCAGGGTACGTGTATGACAGGGGTGCGCGGGAAGTCACACAGGTGATCTCATCAGGGTACGTGTATTTTGGGGTGCGGGGGAAGTATCCCACGCAACATCAGCAGGGTACGTGTATTCCAGGGGTGCGCAGGAAGTTCCACACGCAATTCCATCAGGGTACGTGTATTACAGTGGTGCGCGGGAAGTTCCACACGCGATATCATCAGGGTACGTGTATTACAGGGGTGCGCGGGGAGCAGCACACGTGAATTGCACGTGTGGGTCCTCCCAGGTGTTCCCTCTACACCCTCCACGGCCCCTGCAGGTGGCTCACACCACAGGGGCCTACCCAGCACATGTCATGCAGGCACCCCATCCACCATGGCCATGCCCACCAGCCAACCCACATGTCAACTTGCACTACTGCCCACCAACGCATGTCCCCCTGCACCCACAGCCACCAGGGGCAGCCTCCACCAGGCCCCCACCCATGTCTCCCACCACCCCCACCCCCCAGTCACCAGGGGCAGCCTCCACCAGGCCCCCACCCATGTCTCCCACCACCCCCACCCCCCAGTCACCAGGGGCAGCCTCCACCAGGCCCCCTCCCATGTCTCCCACCACCCCCACCCCCCAGCCACCAGGGGCACCCACCACCAGGCCCCCACCCATGTCTCCCACCACCCCCACCCCCCAGCAGTGCAGGGGCAGCCTCCACCAGGCCCCCACCCATGTCTCACACCACCCCCACCCCCCAGCACTGTGGGGCACCTGCCAGCAGGCCCCCACCCATGTCAAACTCATGTTCCCCACCACCCCCACCCCCCAGCACTGTGGGGCACCTGCCACCAGGCCCCCACCCATGTCTCCCACCACCCCCACCCCCCCAGTCACCAGGGGCAGCCTCCACCAGGCCCCCACCCATGTCTCCCACCACCCCCACCCCCAGTCACCAGGGGCAGCCTCCACCAGGCCCCCACCCATGTCTCCCACCACCCCCACCCCCCAGTCACCAGGGGCAGCCTCCACCAGGCCCCCACCTATGTCTCCCACCAACCCCAGTCACCAGGGGCAGCCTCCACCAGGCCCCCACCCATGTCTCCCACCACCCCCACCCCCCAGTCACCAGGGGCAGCCTCCACCAGGCCCCCACCCATGTCTCCCACCACCCCCACCCCCCAGTCGTGCAGGGGCAGCCTCCACCAGGCCCCCACCCATGTCTCCCACCACCCCCACCCCCCAGTCACCAGGGGCAGCCTCCACCAGTCCCCCACCCATGTCTCCCACCACCCCCACCCCCCAGCCACCAGGGGCAGCCTCCACCAGGCCCCCACCCATGTCTCCCAGCACCCCCACCCCCAGCCACCAGGGGCAGCCTCCACCAGGCCCCCACCCATGTCTCCCACCACCCCCACCCCCCAGCCACCAGGGCCAGCCTCCACCAGGCCCCCACCCATGTCTCCCACCACCCCCACCCCCCAGCCACCAGGGGCAGCCTCCACCAGGCCCCCACCCATGTCTCCCACCACCCCCACCCCCCAGCAGTGCAGGAGCAGCCTCTACCAGGCCCCCACCCATGTCTCCCACCCCCCCACCCCCCAGCCACCAGGGGCACCCACCACCAGGCCCCCACCCATGTGTCCCACCACCCCCACCCCCCAGCAGTGCAGGGGCAGCCTCCACCAGGCCCCCACCCATGTCTCACACCACCCCCACCCCCCAGCACTGTAGGGCACCTGCCAGCAGGCCCCCAGCCATGTCCAACTCATGTTCCCCACCACCCCCACCCCCCAGCACTGTGGGGCACCTGCCAGCAGGCCCCCACCCATGTCTCCCACCACCCCCACCCCCCAGCCACCAGGGGCAGCCTCCACCAGGCCCCCACCCATGTCTCCCACCACCCCCACCCCCCAGCACTGTGGGGCACCTGCCAGCAGGCCCCCACCCATGTCCAACTAATGTTCCCCACCACCCCCACCCCCCAGCCACCAGGGGCAGCCTCCACCAGGCCCCCACCCATGTCTCCCACCACCCCCACCCCCCAGCAGTGCAGGAGCAGCCTCTACCAGGCCCCCACCCATGTCTCCCACCACCCTCACCCCCCAGCCACCAGGGGCACCCACCACCAGGCCCCCACCCATGTCTCCCACCACCCACACCCCCCAGCAGTGCAGGGCCAGCCTCCACCAGGCCCCCACCCATGTCTCACACCACCCCCACCCCCCAGAAGTGCAGGAGCAGCCTCTACCAGGCCCCCACCCATGTCTCCCACCACCCCCACCCCCCAGCCACAAGGGGCACTCACCACCAGGCTCCCACCCATGTCTCCCACCACCCCCACCCCCCAGCAGTGCAGGGGCAGCCTCCACCAGGCCCCCACCCATGTCTCCCACCTCCCCCAGTCACCAGGGGCAGCCTCCACCAGGCCCCCACCCATGTATCCCACCACCCCCACCCCCCAGTCACCAGGGGCAGCCTCCACCAGGCCCCCACCTATGTCTCCAACCACCCCCACCCCCCAGCAGTGCAGGGGCAGCCTCCACCAGGCCCCCACCCATGTCTCCCACCACCTCCACCCCCCAGTCACCAGGGGCAGCCTCCACCAGGCTCCCACCCATGTCTCCCACCACCCCCACCCCCAGTCACCAGGGGCAGCCTCCACCAGGCCCCCACCCATTTCTCCCACCACCCCCACCCCCAGTCACCAGGGGCAGCGTCCACCAGGCCCCCACCCATGTCTCCCACCACCCCCACCCCCCAGCAGTGCAGGGGCAGCCTCCACCAGGCCCCCACCCATGTCTCCCACCACCCCCACCCCCCAGTCACCAGGGGCAGCCTCCACCAGGCCCCCACCCATGTCTCCCACCACCCCCACCCCCCAGTCACCAGGGGCAGCCTCCACCAGGCCCCCACCCATGTCTCCCACCACCCCCACCCCCCAGTCACCAGGGGCAGCCTCCACCAGGTCCCCACCCATGTCTCCCACCAACCCCACCCCCCAGCAGTGCAGGGGCAGCCTCCACCAGGCCCCCACCCATGTCTCCCACCACCCCCAACCCCAAGCAGTGCAGGGGCAGCCTCCACCAGGCCCCCACCCATGTCTCCCAGCACCCCCACTCCCCAGCACTGCGGGGCACCTGCCAGCAGGCCCCCACCCATGTCCAACTCATGTTCCCCACCACCCCCACCCCCCAGCACCGTGGGGCACCTGCCAGCAGGCCCCCACCCATGTCCAACTCATGTTCCCCACCACCCCCACAACCCAGCACTGTGGGGCACCTGCCAGCAGGCCCCCACCCATGTGCAACTCATGTTCCCCAGCCAACATGTCATCACAATCTAGATCCCTGGTCCCTATGGTCAGCCTCCAAATGCAAAACACCCACCCAAGTATTTCATCCACCCACTCATAATTTGCAATTACATCACAGAACACCAATTGCAAGTTCCGAAACAAACACATTTCCCTCACATACACCAAATGGGTGTCAGTGAATCTCAAAACACATCATCATGAAATGCATGAAACCAATGAGATACCACACATTGAAGTTCACCAAAAAAAATATGTATTAAAGGAAACATAAATAGAATAAAAAATGAAGAAACAGAAATGTGAATGTACAAAAATGAAAAGAAGCATGTCCGTTAAAAAAAGCAAAACCAAAAATAAAATTCCAAAGTAATGTTGTCCAAAGTCAATGTCCACAAAACAAAATCCAATGGGAAATAAAAAAGAAAGCCATTGCTCCATGGTTAAAAAGTAAAAAAAAAATACAATCCAACTGCGAACTATGTACATGGGAACAAGCCAGGGTACATTATCCCAACAAAATAAAGGAAACCTATCTAACTACACTAACTAATACAATAAACTATATACAAAAATGTGGCCAATGTCCGAAAGGTCCAAATAAAATAAAAACAAAAATGAAACCTAATACTACCTACATAACTATGTACAAGGGCAGCGGGCTAGTTTCACGGCTCACTTGTGGATGTCCCGGGCCAGGGCATCATCGAACTCCTCCTCAATGTCCCGGAGGCGGTCCTCCTCCATGGCCCCGAGGGTCCGCAGGGCCGTCGACGTCTACACCTCCAAACCCCTGCGGATTTCCTCGAGGTACTCGGCCCGCCTCAGGGCCCTCCGCATGGAGTTCTCCGCCCTGACCATTGTGAGCCGTGCCTCTTCCGCCTGCTGCCGCTCCGCATTTATGGCGTGGCCCAACCGCTGCCACACGGAAGACACTCTCTGTCCTGGGTCCTCCTGCCCTCCGGCCGATGCCTGCCCCTCCGATGTTGAAGGCCCCGAGCCTTCATGGCTCCCACCACATTGTTGCTGCTGCTGTGCCTCTGCCCGTGCACTGCCTCCTGCTGCCTGCACATCCTCTGCCGGCTGGGGTGCAGTCGTAGATGTGGCCACCGCTGCTGGACGTCCGACTCCCGACTGTGGCAGGGATGCCTCCTCCACCAGCCTGGCTGCACCGTCAGAGGCAGCTCCACAGGGCACCCAGGTGACTGATGGGTGGGAAGATGGCACAGAGGACGACTGGCGCGTAGGGGGTGCAGTTGAGGAGGGGGTCGGAGCAAGCCCCATCAGACGGAGGAATCCGGCCTGGATGACCTGTCACAGCAGGCTGACGTGGTCAACGAGCCATTCGAGATGACGTGCAGTCTCTTCATGAAAAGACTGCAGGTCACCTCGCATGGCCCGTTGACGCAACGCCACACCAGCCAGGACAGGCTCAACCCGGACCTGGATAGCCACGTCCGCAGGCAGAGGAAGGCCAGTTGACGTGAGCTCATCCCCTGCCTGAAAACGGGTCTGGATGTAGGCATCCCTGCTGGTGCAAGATGATGCAGGGACAGGATCAGGGACAGGATTGCACACAGGCACCTCCGAGGCGGCCTGTGCTGCCTCCTGTCCCTGGTCCTGCACTGCACCACTAGCACCAGTGGGATCCCCACCTCCAGACCCCGTCTCTGGTGCTTGCACGGCCTCCTCCTCCACCAAACCCCCCACCAACCTGGATGACTCCGTGCCATCTTCCCCTGTTGGGCCCTGTGGGGTCCCAGCTGCCCCTTCTGCTGCCGAGGAGTCCCAACTCCAGCCTCTGCCTCTTGGACCTCCCCCCGGCAGCTGCGACCTGGGACACGGCACCGGACTCCTCACTCCCCGACGAGATGACAACATGGGAGGGGAGCCGGGTCTTGCGTCTCCGGCTGGCGGTGGGATCCCCGCCGCTGTGCTCCACAGCACCTTCTCCGCCCTCTTCATCAGTTGACGCTGCAGAAAGGGAGAAACAAAACACAGGCATCAGGGCACTGTACAATGGACACATACACACATGACAGTTGTACATGAGTGGCATTGGCAAACCTCAGACATGTCATCTCAATCCCCAACACACGTCATTACAACTCGCACACATGAGCCATACCACAGCCATATCGCAACTGCCACCACCATCCATACACATACAACAGCATGAGCAGCCAAAGGTGAGCCAGACATCACATGCAACACAGGAAGTGCACCACACATGTACACACACCACCACACTTGCATGCATGTGTACACCTCTGCCAAGTGTCGCACTGTTCAGACGGGCATCCATGTCACATCTGCCAATCAGGCTTCCACATACCGCTGTCACATGCATCCATGTTGCATCACTGTTGCACTCTTGTCAAATACACACACATGCACATGTACACAGTGCTGATACATGCAGCCGAAAACAACATACATGCGTGACATCACGGACATGTCTACTTACATACACATTCATCCAAACGTGTGCCCACACAACTGCATTTGGCATGCGATCCTACACACACAAGCACCATCCATGTCTCACACATGACAGCCCTCGCATGTGTCAGCCCTACGGCCCTGTACACCCCCACCCATACTAGACCCCATACAAACAGATGTGCAACCTGCACACTACTGAATAATCACCACACGCACTGCTCACAATCAGGATGCATGTACACTCACCGCTCGACTCCAGACGGGTCTGCTTCTCAAGGACCTGGACGTGGAGCGCTGGGGATATGTGTTCCAGGACCCTCATCTGTTCTTCCGACAAGTGGCCCCGGCGCCCCTTGGCATCCGCTTCCTTCAAGAGGCGCCGGGCCTTGTTCAGGGTCCTGGACCTAAAGTCCTCCCAGCGCTTCTTGACATGTTGTAAGTCGCGGACTGCCACCCCCTCAGCGTCGATGGCAGTCACGATGTCAGTCCAGATCCGAGTCCGTCCTTCCTCGTCGGCGCGGGAACTTCCGAAGAGGGCATCATACTGCCCCAGGACTTGCTCCACCAGGACACCAACTTCGGTGGCACTGAAGCTGGTGCCCCTCTGCCTCTCTGGCCGGGGGTTGTCAGTGGTCCCAGATGTTGTTTGCCCCGACATGACAACCCCAGAGGCAGGAGTGGGTGGGCAACTGGGTCCTGGGGCTGGGCTGTGGAGCGATGGAATCCCAGTCGGGAGTCTTCGGTTCCAGCAGGGGTGGTCACAGCAACAGCACCCCTGGCTGATGTGCAGGCAGCAAATGGCAGGGCACGTGGGCAGCAGGCAGTCAGGCAGCAGCAGATGGCAGGTGGGAGCGTGCTCGGGGCTCTGGGGGGCAGTAGTTCGGCCTACTGGGCAGGAGCGTGGTCTTCCGTGTGCTTACGCGTGGCCAGCTTGATACGGAGTGATTTGGCACGTGAAAAATCTGCACGTCAGCGTGTAATTCGAGGAAAGGCCCTTAGCGCGTAAGCGCGTCTGCACGCATACGCATTTTCATTGGACAGAAGGCCCCTCAAGCGCAAGCGCCCCTGTGACGTGATGCGTACAGACATGCATGGGCATTTCAGCACGCGTGAAAAACTGCACGTCCGCGTGTAATACGAGGAAAGGGCCCATGCGCGTAAGCGCGCGTGGAAAACTGCACGTCCGTGTGTAATACGAGGAAAGGCCCTTAGCGCGTATGCACGGCAGCACGCATATGCGATTTCATTGGACCAAAGGCCCTTAGCGCGTGAGCGCGTCTGTGACGTGACGCGCGCAGGTGTTTCCCTCATTGCACGTGATGACAGAACACACGTGGATTTCCACCAATCGCGTGTGAAAGTTCCCGGCACCCCGGAACACACGTACCCAGGCTAATCACGTGTGGAACTTCCCGCGCACCCTAAAACACACGTACCCAGGCCAGTTGCGTGTACACTCACTCCCCTCCGATCACACGCGATGACACTCGGACCGTATCCGAATAAGGGAAACCCGCGCACGGCAAAAGACGTGCACAGGCGTCAACGCGTCTGCCACACGAAGGCAGGCGGAAGCGTCCCCGCGCACAGCATAAAAGTGCGCGCAAACAACAAACGCGTATATACAGCTACGATGAATGCCCCATTTGTCGCTGCACTGATCGTGGGACACCGCAGGAGGAGGAGAATAGCCAGGGCATGCATTTTCGCACCACGGACAAGCCTTTTTGGGATGCCTGACGACCAGGTCTATGGCAGGTATAGGTTTCCACCCCATATCATCCTAGACCTGGTCAGGGAGTGGGAAGATGACCTCACATCCCCCACCCTTTGCTCCCAAGCATTGAGCCCCTTGGAGAAGCTGCTCAATGTCCTGCATTTTTTGGCCACTGGGTCATTTCAGCGGACCACTGCCATAGTGGGGGGGGGTCTCACAGGCCACGCAGTCACGCTGCCTACACCAGGTACTGGCAATCATGACAGCGCGCCCCTCAGTCCGCAGGCACATATACATGACCAGAACACCCGCAGAAAGGCAGGCCGTTGTCCTGGATTTTTTCAGGGTGGCACACTTCCCCAAAGTGCTCGGTGCCATTGATTGCACCCATGTGGCCCTACGTCCACCTAGGGCCATTGAGCACATCTACCGAAACCGCAAGCACTGGCATTCCATCAATGTACAGGTGGTATGTGATGCAAAGGGAATCATCACCTCTGTCTATGCAAACTACCCTGGCTCCACCCATGACAGTTTCATATACAGAATGTCCGCCCTGAGCCGGGCCCTGGAAGCTGGGCAGCATGGCGACACATGGCTCCTAGGTCAGTACAAATGCCCTTGCACATGCATGCAAGTCACACACAGACAAATATCCAAACCCTAATAATCTCAACTATTATCACCTCCCCAGGGGACAGTGCCTACCCTCTGAGCAACCACATGATGACGCCAATCCAGAACCCCACCACACCACCCCAGGTAAGATACAACGCCGCCCATATTGCAACCAGGGGCATAGTGGAGCGCACATTGGGAGTGCTCAAGTCACGTTTCCGCTCCCTTGACCGCTCTGGTGGGCAACTACTCTATGCACCACCAGTAGTGTGCAGGATCATTATGGCAGCATGTGTCCTGCACAATTTTGCAACACGGCAGGGCGTCCCGGTGGACATGGTGGTGCCCCCACATCCCCAACCACAGGCACAGGCGCTGCCCATGGGAGGGGACAGGGCACTTGGCGAGGAAGCCCGGACCCAGCTTGTGGCCACATTTTTCACCTAAACTCCCACCCCTGCGGAGTGCACACAGGCCTGGCACATACCAGGTGACAATCGATGATGACAAAGAGACAGTCAACTGTCACAACCCTACCACCCTGAGAAAGTTGCCATGGAAGTGCCACATCGTCTGCATCCCTAGCTACCTAAACACAAGCTATCCTGTGTGACCAAAAGGCACACATATGACATATGACATGATATGGGCCATACACAAGTATTCCAAGGCGCAATGAGGCAGGGAGGGGGGAACAAGGGAACACAGAGAACGGTACTACTAGGCCAGGTGTCATTGAGATTGTGCAAGTGCAGGGGTAGGGGGAATGGGAAAAGTGCAAGGGGAAGGGTGGGGGGGAGTCCAGTACAGGGGAAGTAGCCCAAAAAAATAATACATAGGTCGCCTGGTGGCAACTACAAAGGTAAGTGCAGACAAGTGCTGGGAAGGGAGGGCTGTAGGGATAGAGAGACAGTACTGCAGTGCAGGGGTTGCCAGGGAGGCAGTGCAAGTGGAGAGTGGCTGGGCCAGGGACCAAGGTCGGTGAGAGTGGCCCAGTTGCAGCTCCTGTGCAGTTCCAGTGGAGAATTCTGCAAGGGAGAGGCAGACAGTAAGCAGAAGCAAAGAGGAAGGTCTTGAGGTGCTTCCAGAACTGGAGATGATTCCCCTCAAGTTCAAGTCAGGCCGGAAGTCTGTTCCAGGGGGAGGGCCCTGCTACGGAGAGAAATCTACCCCCAGCTAGTTGCTCTGAGAAGCGGATGACCCGGACATGCAAGGTGTGCATCACACACACCTGCAAAACAGGCCATGGCCATTACTGTCATGTCACTCAAACCCTCCCAAACATCAACATGACATGGCACGCAATACCCATACATCAATGCAGTAACGATAAGGTACACATTGCCATGTCCTAAATGCACAGTGGCATCGGACACTGCTGCCTGACCCAGAATCAGATGAAATGACAGACCAACAAAATCTCCCACCCAAAATAAGTCATTTCCAAATGCATTACAACAGTCATAAACGTAACATCCCAATGAATGCCTGTCTACATGCACATTATGCATTGCAAAATCAACACTGCAGCTCATGTGTGCAGTGTCCTACTCCTGCATCACACTGCTCAGCGCACAGCACAGTGAACAGCCATTGTGTGTGATGCACACCCTGAGCATCACATCTAAGTGACAGACCACGTCAAACATCAAATTAGGCATGTACTGGATCCATGATCGGTCGGGACATAGTGGGCACCAGAAGGCAAACAGTGTACACGTGGATATGCAAGGGTGGGAGTACATGTAGTGCATCAGAGTGCAAGTGTGTGGTTCTGCAAGGACATGCACTCCACATATGCATGTGCACTCAAGTGACCATCAGTGTTCCCTACACATCACATGTGAGCATCCACCATGTGTACACCCCAGCATGTCAAACCACAACTATTCCCTCGCACCTGAAAGGAAAGCACAACACATGAACAGGCATTGATCAGCAGAACACAACATGTACATAGGATACCACCATTACTATGTCAGAGTTCCCATCACACTGCAGGGTAAGGCAACTATCAACAACAACCCCCCCCCTCACAAATGACCATGACCCACTGAACAACTGCACCTGGGTCATGGAGCCTCCACACCTCAATTCCACCTGGCCACAGGATCACCTTTACCCTTTGTCACCATCTCCCACCTTGTGTGTAAAAAGATGCCTGAACCCTCAGAATCCACACTCATTTCCAAAATCACAAAATCCAAGGCATAAAAACGAACCCGAACACCCTCCAGTACATGACTTGACGTAGCAGTACCTCACAAAGGCCAAGTACTACCACAATGATGCAACAACCAAGGTAGCACAGCAAAACAATGTCACTACAGGATGTGAGACATGTGTGGTACATGACATAGGATGATGCACCATGAATGGATGTGTACTGTCACAGATCCCCTGTACAGGCGCGGGAGTGTCACAAAACAACCACCCCCACCATGTCCCGGGTGCCTGCAAGGTCAAACTCACACAGGCCCCTGAGACCCTGGTGGGGAATGAGGTTCAGGGATATGCAGTCGGGACAGGTGTTGACACACTGGATGACTGGAATGAGTGGCAGGAGAGGGGAGGAGGAATGACACATGAAACTAGGGAATGCACGAAAATGTACAACCTGCATGAACACATACACAATCCAAACAAACTTGGACATCATTGTCATGGCCTTCTGTAGTCCAGGCTCAGGAGTGATACGAACCAACCAGCCCCTCTAGGGTTTTGGCGCCTGCAAGTTCAGGGCTTACACAGGCATCCGCAACCCCATTGGGGAAAGAGGGTCAGGGAACGTTGCTTGGATAGGCACGGGAAGCAGGAACACCGGGTAGAGGGTACAGGTTTCAAAATTGCATAGGATCACGGGTGATTAGGTAGAAAAAAACATACCAAATTGAACCACACATACATCCATGCATCAGTACACTCCCCAGCAAGCCTATGCAGCGCAGTTAGTAAGAATAAACAACAAGACACTTAGCTCTGGTTTTGAGTGCTGGCCTCCTGCCTGCACACTCTCAGGTCCGGTTACAAGAGCACTGCAATGCTGCAAAGAGAGCCACAGTCAACAACCTGTACGTGCCAATTACACAAAAACACAACACCAAACATGCCCCATAGCAACAAACTACTCTACAAACAGACAATCTGTGGTTGATGCTTCGTACCCATATATAACATCACCCCTGTGACGGGTCATACACAGTCAATGTAGTAAGGCAGCCGCTGGTGGGTGCGTGGCAAATGGAACACCAATGTGTCACAATTCACACAACATGCAATGTTTCCTGGGTAAGCAGACAGACCCATATAGCAAGCCATGACTACAGAGCAAGTTGCGTACCACCATGACCGAAACAAAGTTGGCGGTGCATTTCTCATGAAGTACGTGGAAAAGACATGCACTGCACCCGAGTATGTCCCTTGCTGTATGTCCCTGTGAGCTGCCCCTTTCCATGTCTCGGAAGGCTACATGGTTGATACAAGTGGCTCAATGGACCTTGGTGTACCGGAGGGTATGTGCCACTGCCCCTGCATGTGTCCCAGACAACCCTACTATCAACAGCCATCAGTCCACAAACACATCTGAGCTGCATTGTGTGCTTCAACACCAATATTCGTCTAAGCTCACCCTCAGTGCTGTGACTAAGCCTGCATGTGCAACTCGCCTGGTGCAAGCTTTGCTGTGTCGTGGCCCCCCTGTGATGCTCACCTTGCATGGAGTTCCTTGGAACATGTCAGCAGTTCTAGGATGTGGGTCTGCAATCACTGTGCCTCTGCTTGTGCACACATGTGCATGTGGGCACCAACAAACGGGTCCAGAATTCCGTCATCCAATGGGCCATGTCTGCTGGCAAAGGTGCTCTGGAGGCACATCCCCCTGCAGAAAGGGCATGAAACACATGATTAATGCTTCAAAGTCATCTGTGTGTGTCTCATCAGGCATCTCATTACTTGACCACGTCAGAGAGTCACATCACAAATCACACCATCAGTCCGTCTTTCACATCCAAAGTGTGGAACACTATCTACAGCAGGAATTGCAACAAGCACGTGTACAGGAAAGATATGAAACATACTACACAATGCATAGCAATCAATGTACACATTAATCATGACACACCCCATCTAGCAAAAGCTGAACAGTGGACAATGACACCTAAATCATCCCCACTAGGGGTGTCAACACAAGTCACACAGCACCAGACATGCCACAGATATGACAGTCCAAAGCCCTTGTGTAAAATGCTGTAACACCGAACCATCCTTGCGAGCCCATGGATAAGGGAGGCAGGAGTGGCATATGTGAGTCAAGGAACCCAAGCAGCAAACACATACACAAGACAACCATGAAGGGCCCAGCTGGAACAGACAGTGGATGCCTTCAAAAGCCACAAAGCACTGCACCGTCACATGAAAGCACAATAGACTAGTAATTTTAAACTAAATCAACTATTAACTAATTACACTAACTATGGAAAACCTACATTACCTATTTAAACTAACTATCAAACAGAAACTTAACTAACTAAACTAAAAGAAAAATAAAAAATGGCCACATACGACCCGGGGGGAGGGGAGGCACCTAGGAGAGGGGGGTACAGGGTGCTGCTCAACATCCACATGCGATGATGCTGAGCCAAAAAAAAATCCTCCATGGGCTCAACGCCTGCACAGCACGACCTATGTGGGAGATAGATGGTCGTTCGAGTCTTGCTCATCCTGGAAAGGAGGACGTGGCACAGTAGCCTGACCACGCCTAGCCGCTGCTTGCCCCTCGTCGGCAGCAAGTCTGCCGGACGGGTGAGCCTGGTTCTGTGTGGCGATGTGACGTAGGTCTGCATGCAGAACCTCCCCTGATACACGTGCTTCCTCTTGCAAGGTAGCACGTGTAACACGGAGTTCCTCCTGCAAGGCCAGGCTGGACAACTGCTGCACCTCCCGGCAAGCCTGTAGCTCAGCCGAGATGGTACGCTCAAGCTGTGCAAACCTCTCTTCTGCCTGCTGCCTCTGGGACATTATAAGGACACCCAGAGTGGATCTGAGGGAAGCATACTCCTCCCTCAGGGCATCCATGTGCGCCTCTGTGTGAGCAGCAATTGCTTGACGCAGAGACGACATTTCAGCCTGGCGTGCCCTGTCTGAGGCCGCCATGTCCAGCCTGAGCGAGCGGGCCGTGGACCGTGCCGCCTGCTGCTGGAGAAGCACCTGCCTAGCAGTGGGGAGCACAGATTGGGCCACACGCTCCATGCTCTCAGCGATGTTCTCCATTGCTGCCCCCTGCCGTTCGGAATTGGCAGTCATGTCTTGCTCCCACTCAGTATACAGCGGTTGCGCACGGCGATCGCGTTGCCGGGCTTGACCCCTGCGGGACCCGAGGACCGGGGGTCTTCGCTGTGTTGGCACCGCCTGCGGCTGCACGACTACATGCCCCTGTCGACATGATGTCCCAGGCACATCAGTGACTGGTGTGGAGGGTGACCCTGCGTCCCGATCCACCACGGGCGGAGGAACCAAGACTGTCTGATCCCTCAGTGCAGGTGTCGCAGACAGAGGAGTGTCCACATCAGAATCACTCACCCCTGACACATGGACTTGATGCTCATCCAACTCAACATGGACGTCAGAGTCGTCATCAAGGCTGGACTCATAGGCAGCCAGAGACAAGATGGACTGCAGCACTTGGGGGTTTTCGTGGCCTACCACCCCACGACCCCCACTAGTGCCGGGTTGATGTGGTGTTACCAACCCTGTGTCTGGCATGACAACACCATCCTCTGCCTCCATTCCGTCATCACCTGAAAAAGGTCAATACACATGTCAGAAGCACACGACACACACACACACCGACAGCAAAGGCATCCGGCAGACATGTGACACACAACATATGACCTGGCATGCATGCTGGGTATACTTTGAATAGCTTCTGTGATCAGACCTGTTGAAAGGTGGCAGTTTCCATGGAAGTGGGTCTATGCAGTGCAGAAAATGTGTACGCCACTCACTACCTACATGTACAAGCACTACATGGTGTGTGCCAGGAAATGTGAAGGCAGTGCAATGTCAAATTCAGACATCACCTGCATTGTGCATTCAATGTGTACCATGTCTAGAAGCCAAACACCCCTCCACCCCAGTACCAAAGCAGGGTTGCCTAGCATGGTATCAAAAGGCTGACCATACACCTGTGTATTGACAGGCAGTGTTGACTAGCATCAGCAGCTTAATGTGATTCAAATTACAACACTGCAAATGATGCTGGGACAGTAGGCAGGACACATGATGGAAACTCCGGAGGCCGCCCACGTGTGAAGAAGACACAACAAGAGTTGGACAGAGTTTTTGGCCATTGAACAGGCTGAGACCTGTGAGCCACACAGATTGTCAGAGCCTAAACATGTGTGCAACGCAGGACTGAGCCACAGTTGACATGGGAAGGCTGATGAGATGGCAGGCAATGTATGTAACCAAGGACTTATATTACAGTGATCATCCAGTCAAGGACACATAGGGGCATGCGTGCAATGCACATGGAGCATGAATGGGCACTCATGTCCCTGCGGGACATCTGACCCATGCACAGTACAAGTGAGATACCCTGCATCGAGTACTAAGGCTGTACCACACGGCATATGTCTGGCAGATTCTACGCTGGAAGTTAGCATCTACACAGGACACATGAACAAGAAAGTACACATTGGCAAGATTGAAGCAGACCAGTGCAAAGGTGGAACTGGGGTGCAGAGTGGCGGAGGAGGGGCAAGGGAGCATTCCTATATGGAGTCCCGCATGCAGGCAGAGGAGACATGCATGACTGTAGCATTGCATTACTTACACATCAGAACCATGTACACGTCACATGTAGCAGCAATCATGCACAACACATCCCACAAGTGAAACACACACGTCCTCGACAAACACGCATCAACACTCACTGGACTGGGCATCAAAGTCCAGCTTCTCTCCCACTCCTTCAACCAATTCAGGTGGTATGAACTCCGCAACGAGAGCCTCATGCGGAGTGAGTTCTTCCTCCTCTGGTGCAGGCCCACCGCCAGACACCAGAGTCAAGTTGTAATTTGAGGCACGCTTGGCCTTAGTGCTGCGCTTGATGTCATTCCAACGCTTTTTGCACTCCTGCGCCGTGCGCACCTCATGGCCGAATGAACTGACATGTTCCGCAACATGCTTCCAGTGGGTGTCACGTTGGGCAGCCGTGGTCTGACTATTGGCACCCACTAGCATGTCACGGCTGTGGCCCTGCACGTAGTCCACGAGGAAGTCCAGTTCCTGCTTACAGAAAGGCTTCTTCCTCGACGTGCAGTGTCGTGGCTGTGTGTGGGGTCCCAGCCTGTGCTGCAGGTGCAACCTTCCTCCTCTTGGACTGTGGCGCAGACCCTGGCTGGCTAATCCCGCCCTGACCAGTATGGCCAGTGGGATCGGTGGATTGAGCCAAGGGAGTGGCAGGTGGAGGGATGACCAAAGGCCTGACAGTGGCAGCTGGGTGCCCACTAATGGACCCTGCGCAGCAACATCAGCTGTGGCAGGGTCATTGACCGCAATGGTCCTGGTTGGCAGACTCACAACCGGGGTGCTGTTGGGTGCATCTGCCCCTGCACTTGCCAACACCCGGCCGTTCGGGGCAGCAGATGACATGACTGCCCCAGGGACACGTGTCTTGGTCTGAGCAGCCCGGCCTGCCCCTATGGTTTCCCCCCTGGCCTGTTGGAGATCTACCAAGGGCTCTTCAAGTGCCAACACAGCCTGCGCTGGCAGACCCTGAGCCTGGGTGGCGGTGTCCACAGCTGCACCTTCAGCTACCACTACCCTTGGGCCCGTGGCAGTCGATGGAACGGACTGCCGGGTCATATAGGTGCCAGTGCCAGATGCAGGAGCTGCATCCCCCGGAACCACAGGGGGTGGTGGCATGGCTGCACCGACACATGGCACAACATTGTGCTCAAGTGGCGCACCCCTGCCTCTTCCCCCTCTGTGGCTGCCCTGGACACCCTGGAGTCCCCCTACTCCCTGGTCATCACGGCCACGTCCCCGACCACGCCCGCCACGAGGAGTACGTCCAGCTGAGGCGCCCCTCACCATTGGTGGCCTCCCAACCATGGCACAGATGTAGTAGTGCTGGCACAGATGGAGTGGTGCCAATGGGAGGTGTGCACCACAATTGACCTGGGCAATTGGGGTGAAGGGGGTGGGGAGCAAGATGTTAACAGCCCCCCTGCACCTGCAAGGCTGTATGTGACCCCGGTGATGTGGTGACGGGTCACGCAACGCTCAGGCACCCCAAAACTGCAGTAAAACCGTGCACGCAACCCTGCAGCCTACGTGCGTGGATTCAACCTCCCGCAGTACGCGGTGGCACCCAGTAACACGAATAATGCGTACGCGTGGGACACGCAGGCTACTATGACATCGAAAATGGGTGCGATACACAGGGGCACCCGCAGTGGGAAAAAGAGCGTGTGCGACTCACCGTCTGACTAGCGCGATGCAGAAAAACACGCGTAGCCAATACCCCCGCCAAAAGAAGAGATACATCCTTGATAGCTGTGAAGTTGTGATGGCGCGAAACAACAGGAAGCAGCAACACACGTCGGTCTCCACGAAAGGCACGTACAGCGAACTGCTGGGCCCGCTCACCTTAAACCCGTGCTGAGGGAAACGCACGCGCGCGTCACGTCACTTACGCGCACGGGCCCTTTCCTCGTATTACATGCGGATGTGCAGTTTTTCACGCACGCTCACGCGCTAAGGGCCTTTGGTCCAATGAAATCGCATATGCGTGCTGCCGTGCATACGCGCTAAGGGCCTTTCCTCGTATTACACGCGGACGTGCAGTTTTCCACGTGCGCTTACGCGCATGGGCCCTTTCCTCGTACACGCGGACGTGCAGTTTTTCACGCGCGCTGAAATGCCCATGCACGTCTGTACGCGTCACGTCACAGGGGCGCTTGCGCTTGAGGGGCCTTCTGTCCAATGAAAATGCGTATGCATGCAGACGCGCTTACGCGCTAAGGGCCTTTCTTCGAATTACACGCTGACGTGCAGATTTTTCACGTGCCAAATCACTCCGTATCAAGCTGGCCACGCGTAAGCACACGGAAGACCACACTCCTGCCCAGAAGGCCGAACTACTGCCCCCCAGAGCCCCGAGCACGCTCCCACCTGCCATCTGCTGCTGCCTGACTGCCTGCTGCCCACGTGCCCTGCCATTTGCTGCCTGCACATCAGCCAGGGGTGCTGTTGCTGTGACCACCCCTGCTGGAACCGAAGACTCCCGACTGGGATTCCATCGCTCCACAGCCCAGCCCCAGGACACAGTTGCCCACCCACTCCTGCCTCTGGGGTTGTCATGTCGGGGCAAACACCATCTGGGACCGCTGACAACCCCCGGCCAGAGAGGCAGAGGGGCACCAGCTTCAGTGCCACCGAAGTTGGTGTCCTGGTGGAGCAAGTCCTGGGGCAGTATGATGCCCTCTTCGGAAGTTCCCGCGCCGACAAGGAAGGACAGACTCGGATCTGGACTGACATCGTGACTGCCATCAACGCGGAGGGGGTGGCAGTCCGCGACTTACAACATGTCAAGAAGCGCTGGGAGGACTTCAGGTCCAAGACCACTTGTCGGAGAACAGATGAGGGTCCTGGAACGCATATCCCCAGCGCTCCACGTCCAGGTCCTTGAGAAGCAGACCCGTCTGGAGTCGAGCCGTGAGTGTACATGCATCCTGATTGTGAGCAGTGCGTGTGGTGATTATTCAGTAGTGTGCAGGTTGCACATCTGTTTGTATGGGGTCGAGTATGGGTGGGGGTGTACAGGGCCGTGGGGCTGACACATGCGAGGGCTGTAATGTGTGAGACATGGATGGTGCTTGTGTATGTACGCTTGCATGCCAAATGCAGTTGTGTGGGCACACATGTTTGGATGAATGTGTATTTAAGTAGACATGTCCGTGATGTCACGCATGTATGTTGTTTTCGGCTGCATGTATCAGCACTGTGTACATGTGCATGTGTGTGTATTTGACAAGGGTGCAACAGTGATGCAACATGGATGCATGTGACAGCGGTATGTGGAAGCCTGATTGGCAGATGTGACATGGATGCCCGTCTGAACAGTGCGACACTTGGCAGAGGTGTACACATGCATGCAAGTGTGGTGGTGTGTGTACATGTGTGGTGCACTTCCTGTGTTGCATGTGATGTCTGGCTCACCTTTGGCTGCTCATGCTTTTGTACGTGTATGGATGGTGGTGGCAGTTGCGATATGGCTGTGGTATGGCTCATGTGTGCGAGTTGTAATGACATGTGTGTTGGGGATTGTGATGACATGTCTGAGGTTTGCCAATGCCACTCATGTACAACTGTCATGTGTGTATGTGTCCATTGTACAGTGCCCTGATGCCTGTGTTTTGTTTCTCCCTGTCTGCAGCGTCAACTGATGAAGAGGGCGGAGAAGGTGCTGTGGAGCACAGCGGCGGGGATCCCACCGCCAGCCGGAGACGCAAGGCCCGGCTCCCCTCCCATGTTGTCATCTCGTCGGGGAGTGAGGAGTCCGGTGCCGCGTCCCAGGCCGCAGCTGCCGGGGGGAGGTCCAAGAGGCGGAGGTTGGTGTTGGACTCCTCGGCAGCAGAAGGGGCAGCTGGGACCCCACAGGGCCCAACAGGGGAAGATGGCACGGAGTCATCCAGGTTGGTGGGGGGTTTGGTGGAGGAGGAGGCCATGCAAGCACCAGAGATGGGGTCTGGAGGTGGGGATCCCACTGGTGCTAGTGGTGCAGTGCAGGACCAGGGACAGGAGGCAGCACAGGCCGCCGCGGAGGTGCCTGTGTGCAATCCTGTCCCTGATCCTGTCACTGCATCATCTTGCACCAGCAGGGATGCCTACGTCCAGACTCGTTTTCAGGCAGGGGATGAGCTCACGTCAACTGGCCTTCCTCTGCCTGCGGACGTGGCTATCCAGGTCCGGGTTGAGCCTGTCCTGGCTGGTGTGGCGTTGCGTCAACGGGCCATGCGAGGTGACCTGCAGTCTTTTCATGAAGAGACTGCAAGTCATCTCGAATGGCTCGTTGACCACGTCAGCCTGCTGGGACAGGTCACCCAGGCCGGATTCCTCCGTCTGATGGGGCTTGCTCCGACCCCCTCCTCAACTGGACCCCCTACGCGCCAGTCGTCCTCTGTACCATCTTCCCACCCATCAGTCACTTGGGTGCCCTGTGGAGCTGCCTCTGACGGTGCGGCCAGGCTGGTGGAGGAGGCATCCCTGCCAGAGTCGGGAGTCGGACGTCCAGCAGGGGTGGCCACATCAACGACTGCACCCCAGCCGGCGGAGGATGTGCAGGCAGCAGGATGCAGTGCACGGGCAGAGGCACAGCAGCAGCAGCAACATGGTGGGAGCCATGAAGGCTCGGGGCCTTCAACATCGGAGGGGCAGGCATCGGCCGGAGGGCAGGAGGACCCAGGACAGAGAGTGTCTTCCGTGTGGCAGCGGTTGGGCCACGCCATAGAAGCGGATCGGCAGCGGGCGGAAGAGGCACGGCTCACAATGGTCAGGGCGGAGAACTCCATGCGGAGGGCCCTGAGGCGGGCCGAGTGCCTCGAAGCAATCCGCAGGGGTTTGGAGGTGGAGACGTCGACGGCCCTGCAGACCCTCGGGGCCATGGAGGAGGACCGCCTCCGGGACATTGAGGAGGAGTTCGATGATGCCCTGGCCCGGGACATCCACAAGTGAGCCTTGAAACTAGCCCGCTGCCCTTGTACATAGTTATGTAGGTAGTGTTAGGTTTCATTTTTGTTTTTGTTTTATTTGGACCTTTCGGACATTGGCCACATTTTTGTATATAGTTTATTTTATTAGTTAGTGTAGTTAGATAGGTTTCCTTTATTTTGTTGGGATAATGGACCCTCGCTTGTTCCCATGTACATAGTTCGCAGTTGGATTGTATTTTTTTTTTACTTTTTAACCATGGAGCAATGGCTTTCTTTTTTATTTCCCATTGGATTTTGTTTTGTGGACATTGGCCCTCATTACAACTCAGGCGTTAAGGGTTAACGCCACCGTTAACCCTTAACGCCTGATTCCCACCTTAACGCCTGCTTTTTGCAGGCGTTAAGTTCCATGGTGCTAAGGCACCTTGGTGCTAATTACGGCACCGTAATTTACGGTGCCGTAATTAGCGCCTTCCCCACTCCCATTATGCCCTATGGGGCAAAAATGGGAATGGGGAAGGGAAAATGGGAAATGGGGATTTACCGCCCCACTCACCTTGTAATGGGGCGGTAAATCCGCCATCCACCATGGTGTAAACGTAGTTTACACCATGGTGGTAATGTTGGTGCACTTAGCACCTCAGTTGTAATGAGGGCCATTGACTTTGGACAACATTACTTTGGAATTTTATTTTTGGTTTTGCTTTTTTTAACGGACATGCTTCTTTTCATTTTTGTACATTCACGTTTCTGTTTCTTCATTTTTTATTCTATTTATGTTTCCTTTAATACATATTTTTTTTGGTGAACTTCAATGTGTGGTATCTCATTGGTTTCATGCATTTCATGATATGTGTTTTGAGATTCACTGACACCCATTTGTTGTATGTGAGGGAAATGTGTTTGTTTCGGAACTTGCAATTGGTGTTCTGTGATGTAATTGCAAATTATGAGTGGGTGGATGAAATACTCGGGTGGGTGTTTTGCATTTGGAGGCTGACCATAGGGACCAGGGATCTAGATTGTGATGACATGTTGGCTGGGCAACATGAGTTGCACATGGGTGGGGGCCTGCTGGCAGGTGCCCCACAGTGCTGGGGGGTGGGGGTGCTGGGAAACATGGGTGGGGGCCTGGTGGCAGGTGCCCCACAGTGCTGGGGGGTGGGGGGTGGGGAACATGAGTTGGACATGGGTGGGGGCCTGGTGGCAGGTGCCCCACAGTGCTGGGGGGTGGGGGTGGTGGGGAACATGAGTTGGACATGGGTGGGGGCCTGCTGGCAGGTGCCCCACAGTGCTGGGGGGTGGGGGTGCTGGGGAACATGAGTTGGACATGGGTGGGGGCCTGCTGGCAGGTGCCCCACAGTGCTGGGGGGTGGGGGTGCTGGGAGACATGGGTGGGGGCCTGGTGGAGGCTGCCCCTGGTGACTGGGGGGGGTGGGGGTGGTGGGAGACATGGGTGGGAGCCTGGTGGAGGCTGCCCCTGGTGACTGGGGGGTGGTGGGAGACATGGGTGGGGGCCTGGTGGAGGCTGCCCCTGGTGGCTGGGGGGTGGGGGTGGTGGGAGACATGGGTGGGGGCCTGGTGGTGAGTGCCCCTGCACTGCTGGGGGGTCGGGGTGGTGGGAGACATGGGTGGGGGCCTGGTGGAGGCTGCCCCTGGTGACTGGGGGGTGGGGGTGTTGGGAGACATGGGTGGGGGCCTGGTGGCAGGTGCCCCACAGTGCTGGGGGTGGGGGTGGTGGGGAACATGAGTTGGACATGGGTGGGGGCCTGCTGGCAGGTGCCCCTGCACTGCTGGGGGGTGGGGGTGGTGGGAGACATGGGTGGGGGCCTGGTGGAGGCTGCCCCTGGTGACTGGGGGGTGGGGGTGGTGGGAGACATGGGTGGGGGCCTGGTGGAGGCTGCCCCTGGTGACTGGGGGGTGGGGGTGGTGGGAGACATGGGTGGGGGCCTGGTGGCAGGTGCCCCACAGTGCTGGGGGGTGGGGGTGGTGGGGATCATGAGTTGGACATGGGTGGGGGCCTGCTGGCAGGTGCCCCTGCACTGCTGGGGGGTGGGGGGTGGGAGACATGGGTGGGGGCCTGGTGGAGGCAGCCCCTGGTGACTGGGGGGGTGGGGGTGGTGGGAGACATGGGTGGGGGCCTGGTGGATGCTGCCCATGTTGACTGTGGGGGTGGGGGTGGTGGGAGACATGGGTGTGGACCTGGTGGTGGGTGCCCCTGCACTGCTGGGGGGTGGGGGTGGTGGGAGACATGGGTGGGGGCCTGGTGGCAGGTGCCCCACAGTGCTGGGGGATGGGGGGTGGGGAACATGAGTTGGACATGGGTGGGGGCCTGCTGGCAGTTGCCCCACAGTGCTGGGGGGTGGGGTTGCTGGGAGACCTGGGTGGGGGCCTGGTGGAGGCTGCCCCTGGTGGTTGTGGGTGGGGGTGGTGGGAGACATGGGTGGGGGCCTGGTGGTGGGTGCCCCTGCACTGCTGGGGGGTGGGGGTGCTGGGAGACATGGGTGGTGGCCTGGTGGAGGCTGCCCCTGGTGGCTGGGGGGTGGGGGTGCTGGGAGACATGGGTGGGGGCCTGATGAAGGCTGCTCCTGGTGGCTGGGGGTGGGGGTGGTGGGAGACATGGGTGGGGGCCTGGTGGTGGGTGCCCCTGCACTGCTGGGGGGTGGGGGTGGTGGGAGACATGGGTGGGGGCCTGTGGAGCGTGCCCCTGGTGGCTGGGGGTGCAGGGGGACATGCGTTGGTGGGCAGTAGTGCAAGTTGACATGTGGGTTGGCTGGGGGGCATGGCCATGGTGGATGGGGTGCCTGCAGGACATGTGCAGGGTAGGCCCCTCTGGTGTGAGCCACCTGCAGGGGCCGTGGAGGGTGTAGAGGGAACACCTGGGAGGACCCACACGTGAAATTCATGTGTGGTGCTCCCCGCGCACTCCTGAAATACACGTACCCTGCTGAAATCGCGTGTGGAACTTCACGCGCACCCCTGAAATACACATACCCTGCGGAAATCGCGTGTGTAACTTCCCCTGCACCCTGAAATACACGTACCCTGCTGATATCGCGTGTGGAACTTCACGCGCACCCCAAAATACACGTACCCTGATGGAATCGCGTGTGGAACTTCCCACGCACCCCTGGAATACACGTACCCTGCTGATTTCGCGTCTGAGACTTCCCCCGCACCCCGATATACACGTACCCTGATGGAATCGCGTGTGGAACTTCCCGCGCACCCCTGAGATACGCGTACCCTGCTCGCACGTGCCCAATCGCGTGTGGTAATTCCCGCGCACCCCTGAAATACACGTACCCTGATGGAATCGCGTGTGGAACTTCCCGCGCACCCCTGGAATACACGTACCCTGCTGTAATCGCGTGTGTAACTTCCCCTGCACCCTGAAATACACGTACCCTGCTGATATCGCGTGTGGAACTTCACGCGCACCCCTGAAATACACGTACCCTGCAGAAATCGCGTGTGTAACTTCCCATGCACCCTGAAATACACGTACCCTGCTGATATCGCGTGTGGAACTTCATGCGCACCCCGAAATACACGTACCCTGATGGAATCGCGTGTGGAACTTCCCACGCACCCCTGGAATACACGTACCCTGCTGTAATCGCGTGTGTAACTTCCCCTGCACCCTGAAATACACGTACCCTGCTGATTTCGCGTGTGAGACTTCCCCCGCACCTCGATATACACGTACCCTGATGGAATCGCGTGTGGAACTTCCCGTGCACCCTTAGATACGCGTACCCTGCTCGCACGGGCCCAATCGCGTGTGGTAATTCCTGCGCACCCCTGAAATACACGTACCCTTATGGAATCGCGTGTGGAACTTCCCGCGCACCCCTGGAATACACGTACCCTGCTGTAATCGCGTGTGTAACTTCCCCTGCACCCTGAAATACACGTACCCTGCTGATATCGCGTGTGGAACTTCACGCGCACCCCTGAAATACACGTACCCTGCGGAAATCGCGTGTATAACTTCCCATGCACCCTGAAATACACGTACCCTGCTGATATTGCGTGTGGAACTTCACGCGCACCCCGAAATACACGTACCCTGATGGAATCACGTGAGGTACTTCCCGCGCACCCCAGTGATACACGTAGCCCGCTTGCTGTGCTGGTACAGGGTTAGCGCAGCCCTTTGCGCTGGATTGGGTATATTGATGGCTTTTCCCTGCGCGAGAGGCGTTCTTGGGGGCGTAACTGGCGCTGCTGCAGGGTCGCTGCGCCACTGTGCGCCACGGCTGGTTTTGGTGGCTGGAATCCATGAATACGCTGTGCGCGGAATTGAATTTTGCGCACGCGGCTGGCGCAGGGATTCGCACGCACACACTGTGCGCCAGCCGCGTGCGCCACTTGTGCGCTGGATTCTATGAATTACCCCCTAAATGACCACTGGAAAGCTATAACTCCTTCTTTGTCAACTTCTTTGTCAGGGTTAAAAGGCAACAAGGTGATAGCACATCCGTATACCCCAAGGGGAGCGACAGCCAAGAGGGCTCCAGCCAACTGAGCTTGTAAGGAGAGTGCTGCAAAGGGCACATTTTAAGCCACAGAACAAAAGGAATATATTGCTGTATTCTAAGACTTTTAACTGGCAAATGGGGGCAGCAGTCTGGGCCCATCTGAGGCCCATTTCAAGTTAAAGTGTTGAAAGGCCCTGATGCTATCCTGGCACACATATAACTACAGCAGCCGCGTTAACATACTCATCTTTTAATGAAACTAACTTCTGATTGAACAGATAGCTAAAGTGTGCGAACCTGGGAAAATAAGGTGCTCTTAACGTGCGTGCTACCGATTTCAATTAACGTGTATAACGGTTGTTTTGACCATCAATGAAAATTTAAACAATACATTTGTGCCACTTATTTTATTATTAACCGTTGCAACATTTAAATGTACCCACATTGCAATACATTCAGAGATCCTGAATAGCAAGCTGTCATTCCTGCGTTATTTGTTTGAGATTCCAATGCCAGCTAATCTTTTGCCCTGATTCGGGGCGTATCGAGGGCAGCCCTGTTATTGAACAGGTGGCCCATTTACTTTGCCTGCAGGTCTACCTTTGTGTGCCCGGCTGTAAGTTGAGCGTGAGGTAGCCCGGTCGGTTTTGACCCAGACCACGCTTTTCGCTGTGAAAGCACTGGTAGTCGGTGATACAGCCCAGGCTGGCACAAATTCTTATCAGCTAAGCACGTTGCTTCACTTGGAGAAGTGTTACGATTGATTACGTTATTGTAAACTTCTGTATCGCACCCAGTAAACAGGGGCCAAGTCCTAAAAATAAAAGTGGGGGGGACTCATCAACATACACAATGGGATGTGACGTCGCCAGAAATTATCATATCAAGATGAAATATGCACATTTCATTAAATTGGCTTTGCATAACCCACCAAATTGCACAGGACGAATAGCATTTGCCTTTCATAAAATAAGCACACACACAATACCAAGAGAGGGTATATTCTTCTAATAGTGTTTTTGAAAACGTTAAAAGGTGTGCATGTTTTAAACTCCTAGAATCAATACAAATGTTTTCCCTGGAATACGTAGGACCGAAATTGGACATTTCGTAGGACCGAAATTGGACATTTAATCCTTAGTTGTTTTTGATTGGGTTATATAGTGCGGCAGTGAAGTGTCCGGCCTGCAAACCTGACAACTGTGGTTCGATCCCAAAGGTCGGCTTTAATTCATAAAGTCAAAGAAGACATTCAATGTTTATCATTTTAGCTGAGGAGACCGAGTTCACTCTCTGAAAAAAGTGAGTGGCCTCTGTCTACCCATGAGTACCCTCGATTTGAGGCCTGCCAGTAAGAGAGTTGCCCCTGGGCGATACGAGCTTGCTGTACTAGCGTATGCGTGTGGTGGGCAAAGACATTTGCTTCCCAGTGGCATTGTGCTCCCACCCCTTTGCTAGTGCAGTCCAACCATAGTATGCACCGTTAAAAATGATGCGTACCCACAACCACTTTCTAGACCACCCCTGATCAATATTTAACCCCTGCATTTAAACCAATTAGTTCAATTATTAAGAGCCGCACTTCTTTTTTTTTTTTTTTACTTTTATTTTTGTCAGCACAGGCATACAGCAAACACATACATCAGAGTGAGCAATACATTCAGCATTCACATGGAGGAACACAGTCATTGGAAAATCGGTTTTACAACAGTTGGGGGAAGAGCCACACTTTTTAAACACCAGTCTCTCAATTACCAACTCAGTCCTACTGGGGCAGCTTTCCCTGGTGCCTTGTCAGGGAGGGGAACCGCACCCGCCAAGAACTCAGTGGTACTCATGCTTGGGCCACCTCTAGCCTCCTAGAGGAAGGTGTTACCTTGGCCTCCATTGCACACCTTTAATTGAGAATGGGGGCTTCTAACAGTTTCTGTCCCCCTCAACTACCTGTATTAGGTTATACACAGGGCATCAACCAGAGAAAAACGACCACCCTGGTGGGCATAAGTGCCCCCCCAAAATGGGCTTCTTGACATCGAGGCTCCAGGCTTGTGTAGTGACTGCTCGTTGTAGCTTTTCTCCCCACTCCATGAATGCACAAGAGGGAAACGTTTTACTACCCAGCCGAACCAGGCAAATACCCCCGATGTCCATTTAAAGCATATTTACTTCAATTCTACAAAGCGGACGCCTCTGCCATGCAAGGGATCAGTAAAAAAGGTTGTCATTGGAAAACACTGATTTCATTTTCAAGCGCACAGTTTATCGTGTGCGCTTGTTTCATACATAGCTGAAATAGCCTTTCAGTTTTGTTGCGCTACAATGTGGCTCGTTTTTCTTTTTTTCGATCTCGAAATGATGAAACGGCCTAATCAACGCTTTCGAGACCCACTGCGCCTTCCTCAGTTTAAGCAGCTCTGTGGCTGGAGCGTTAACCAGCTAAGCTACTTAAACTGCCTAACTGCCCTGCTTGGACGTAACATGGTCATACTAGATTTAGACTGGCGTACCCGCAGACTGGAAACCCTTGTTTTAGTCGTGCCATAGCCCCTATCACCACAAACTCCTGCACCCGTTGTTCTGGGAGAAAAGGTACGTTTCCTCCCTATTCAGTGTGCATTAAGGGTTCAGAGCCGGTGAGTAGGCTGTCCCCAACTCACGCCAAATTGTAGCCAAAGGAGTATATGCCCGCTCCCTTGCAGCCCTGCCCGCTGTACTTGCATTGACCCAAGCTTGCTGCTTGAGCTTGTTGGGAAGAACTCCCAGGTATGCCAGAGGGCTACTGGAAGTCCTCGGACTTGGAGAACCCAACTCCCTCCTTCCCAGATACACAGAGGACTCAATCAACAGCAAGTTCAAACTGTGGTTTATTTCAGGCAAAACCAACTGGGATCAGCAGAGGAGCAAAGAGAATCCAGGCACATCACACTCTATCTCGGCTTGCAGGCCGGTTTTAATGCGATATTTCGGCAGCATGATGTCACATCATGGGACCTCCTCCAGAAAACCTATCGAGCCACACAAGAGTGGACACTATACATGTTATTCTACTGGCACTCGCATGTCAGGTGGCTAGCCTGGTCCATCCCCGAGTTACTATCTATACAAATGTTTCAGTGTGGTGGGCTTACCATTGGTTCTTGCCCGTTGCTACCCACCCCATGGGTACTAAACTGTGATTGGCTAGAGCTGACGTCCCCAGAACCTTTTCAAGGTAATAAGAATAGCTATGTGTCTGCATTGTAACTTGTGTGTACTACATTAGTCTACGAGAGAGCTCTCCTGCTCGTTGCAACACTTGTCTCACATTATGGCAGTTTGTTTGTGGCGGTTTTATGTCTGGTAGCCTGAGACCGCCTCTCTTTCTCACTGCTGACCACTGTCCATTGTCTGCTTTTGCCACGTCACATGTTCAGAAACCATGAATTTGAGCTCTGCAGCTCTGAATTGTGAAGAAATGTTTGCATTTACTGCAGCTGGTGCCTTTGTTGTCTCTGGATTGGAATGTCATCCGTATCTCATGGCCTTGGCTGCGGGTCCTGTCTCGCACGTCTTGCTACCTGTTCAGCCTGAATCAGTTCAGCTCGCCTCTTGCTGAGAGGCTTGTGGCCTGCTGTAATTTTCCCAAACCATTATAATGTGGTTTCTACAGTCTCCATGCTATATTACATTTTCCATAGGTTAGTCACACTTGGTTCTGTCTGGTACCCTAGCTGCTCCTGCAGTTCCATAGGGTTATTTGTGTGTACGCATCTGCAAGCTTTTCTCAGGATCTCCTGCTTTGCGGTTTCTGCTTTGCTGCATTTGGCTAATGGCAAAAATAATAAAAACAATAACAGTATGTATATGTGTCTGTCCTCTAACTTTAGAACTGTACGCTCGTGTTCTTCATGTATTCGAGTTTGTCTTCCGATGTGCGGATGGCACACGTGCTTCATGTCTAACGCTGCTATGTCCTGCTGTCTCTTATGATGCCAGCAACATGGCTTCTTGGTGCTTTAGTCAAGACTGTCAATGGAGGAGTCTTTGATCATGGCATGTGACTCTTCATCCACGCTGGGGTCGATCTGTACCACTCCTGTTCTGTAGGGCTGGTTTAGGGGGTATGGTTGACAGAGGGGGTATCTCTCAACATACTTGTTAATCATGGGACCACTGGGAATCAGTCCAAAATAGAATGGGTGATTGCTGTGTTTCCTGGCCTTCTTCGTGTCATGAATTTCGTAGGAGGGCGAGGGGGTGGTAGGCTTCTCCATGCCTCTTCAGTCCCTCTTCTGGTCGACCTGTCGACCACATCCTTATATGACAGTCATTTTGCTCTGGGCTGCCATATCTTTGTTATTCCTCTGAGGTGCACATAGTAGTTTGTGTGCATGTAACAGCACAATCCTTTGGGGTTGCACCAAACTCACTTCCCTTCATAGTACTAGATTGAATGAGTTGTCCAGCTTCATCGATTCAGTTGGTAATAGTTGGCATTGTGCAATTCTTTCTCTGAGCTTGTCCCTTTCTGCAACAATCTCGTCCTTAGTTCCTACTAAGTTGAAATCCATCAGGATCTGCATTCTGATAGCCGCTTCTGCTGTTTTCTTGCATTTGGAGATGCAGAATTTCATCCCACACATTGATGTTGCTGCCAGTACGAGTGCTCCCATTATCACCTTACGTCCATCTGACAGCCATGATGGCATCCAGGACCATATGTAAGCTATCCAGCTTTGGTTCTTCCTGTCCCCTTTGCTTCATCTTCCATCTTGCCATGCATCTGTGCCAGTTGTGCCACTGCATGATATAGGGTCCTGTTATCTTTGTAATGGGCAGGTATGAATGTTCAACAGGAACACCTGATTTTTTGCACAAACCCCTCCTTCCATGGCAGTGAGGAGGTCCAGGACGTACACATTTTGGAGCACCACCAACCTTATCACGCTGAGCTATTCCTTTATCATGTTGAATCCATTCACAGTTGAATTGATCGTTACCATCTGCTCCCAGCGAGTGATCTGTAACTACTTGGCATTTGTGTACATCTCCACAGAGGGTATTATCGATGCAGAGAACATTTGCGTCCTGCTGAACAGCCTACGTTCTTCCGGGATATCGTCTAGTGCTGCTTCTGATGCCCCTGAGAAGTAATTTCCTACTCTCTTTACTCTGCTCAATCCTGCTTGCTTTTCTGCCTTCACTGTCTTGGCTGTTGGTGCCACCTTGACCAACCTCTTTTTTCTTTTGTTTTGGTTAATTTTGGGGAACTCACCGAGCTTTGCATCCTTTCGTGGCACAGCCAACAAAGGCATGTTGATGTGTATTGATTGATTGATTTGATATTTTATTTCTATCGCGCTCGTATACAAGTGTTTCAGAGCGCGACAAGGCAAGGGAGGGGAACAGGGGAGAATAAAACAGCGATCTTACTAGGCCCAGTGACATTGAGAACGCGCAAGTGCATGGGAGAGGGGGGAGGGGAAAAGTGCATGGAAGGGGGGAGAGGTGGAAAGTGCGAAGCAGAGAAGAAGCAGATAAATAACAATAAATAAATAAATAATAAAGGCAACAAACAGTGGTAATGCAGCCAGCAATTTGCAAGTTCTAGGTTTAAGGCAGCAGACATGGTAGGTCTGATAAGTGCAGGAAGAAAAAGGGGGGGCTGTATGGGTACAGATACAGACCCCAGTGCAAGGGGTGGCCCAGAGGCAGTGCGGGAGGGTGGCAGGATGAGCAGGTACCTGGGCCCAAAAGATAGAGGGTGGCCAGGTGCACGGTGCCAAGAAAGAACAGATCAGCAGGGGAGAGGGGGAGCAAAGGCAGAAGAAAAGAGGAAGGTCTTGAGGTGCTTCCGGAACCATAGATGGTTCTCCTCAAGTTTTAGAGTGGCAGAGAGGCTGTTCCAGAGGGAGGCCCCAGCCGAAGACAGAGATCTACCCCCAGCTCGTTTCTTAGAAAAACGACTGACCCTGAGTGAGTTGGAGGTAGAGGAGCGAAGAGCTCGAGAGGGGAGGTATTTGCGGAGGGATAGCTGTAGGTATTTTGGACCCAGGCCCCAGAAAGCCTTGTGGACAATGCAGAGGGTTTTGAATTTAATCCTTGCATCCACTGGGAGCCAGTGGAGAGATTTCAGAGCTGGAGAGATACGATCCCAGGGCTTGAGGACAAGGACAAGTCTTGCAGTCCTGTTCTGGATTAGTTGCAGAGGGCGGAGAGTAGAGGCAGGTAGATTTAGAAAGAGGCTGTTACAATAGTCCAAGCTAGAGAGAACCAGAGCTTGAGATACCATGAGCTTCTGGGGAAGGAGAGGAAAGGCAGAGTACCTCTGAGGAGGTGCAGTCAGAAATTTGACTTTTTAGAGACCTCAGAGATGTGGGCGGAGAAGGAAAGGGAGGAGTCAAAGATGACCCAATGTACCAGTGTACCAATGAGCAAACTCCGCCTCAATCAGGTGGCAGCTTTTCGTATGCTTTCTCTCCACAAGCCCAATATTGATCCATCAGTACTGGCGTTCATGCCATCATAGCCACAAGTTGTTCAATGTTTTTGCATCCAACGTTCTCGCCATCTTCAACTTCACCATTGTTCTGGTAGCACAGTGCCGGTGTCTTCAGAGGAATGATCGGCATCGGACCTGCTTCATTTTCTACCCATGTCAGTAACTTTGCACTCACTTACTATTTCTTCAGGCACTTGTAATTTTCTTCCTGTACTTTATTCACTGATGACTGTGCTAGTGTCAGTGCCATGCTCCCCACCACTCCATCCTTCCATCCATTGTTTGTGTATCAAGGTGATAGTCTTCATGTCTCCCTTCTCAGGCCCGTCAGTTATGTACTGTAACCCTTCATCTAATTGCCAATAATTGTTCATCATGTCCAATGTTGTTATATCTTCATATGGCAATGTTCCCTTGGACATCCATCTCAACGGTTGTATACAAATTGTTAGAATGTCAATTGTTTGAATAACAATTGACCTTCTGCACAATTGACCAAATTTAAACGGTCAATTAGGATATATATGCGGGGGGAAACCCCCCGTAACCCCCCACCCAATCCAACCCCCACCCCAACCCCCCTCCCAATCCTCTTATATTATTCTTACACCAACCCAACCCATAATATATATTAAAATGACCATACGGTCAATTGTGCAGAAGGTCAATTAGGACCCCTATTATTCGATCAATTGTGTCATTCGACCAATTGTAAATGAACAATTCGGGTAATACCACATCAACGTGGCTGTCTTCCAATGGAATCTTCCTCGAGTTTGCACCATTGAGAGATACGTCAGGCATTGTACTCTTGCTGTGGTATTTCAGTTGCTGTGAACATTCTGGTGGCACCCATTGCATAGGGGATTAAAGAGCAGACATAACAGCTCTCTCCGGTGGTTTCCTGCCTACTTTTGTCATGTGTTTGTACCACTTGCTATTAGACACTCGAGAAGTGTCAGTGAGATACAGGTCTACCCCCTTCATGTCTGTGTCAACACTGCGCTTACCTCTCCTTACCTCATCAGCAGTGTTCTCTCGTCCACCTGACATGGTCGTTCTGCCTGTTTGGGTCTGGGGAATGTTAGTATAGGGCACAGCGGTAGCAGTAACAACAGCATATATTTGCCAGAATACAAATCCCATCAACCCACTGGGAAATAATAGACACAACATAATGATAATGTTCTTTATTGTTTCCCTCATTTCCACTTACGCCGCTTGATCTTTGCAGCTCAGTGATACAGTTGGCCACCTGAAATGCGTGAAGAAATGCATTATCGTGTTAGTATTGTAAGTGCTCTTAAGCCCCGCAAACCAAATAATCACTTATTCAAAAAGCAAACACCTCCTCCCACACCTTTTCATTGATGGGTCCCTTAACGTGGCAAGTACTGGGGGTTCACCGTACTTAAGTTGTGGGTATATATGGGCCAAATATTCCATAAATGCAAGATAGTATAATCCAGTTAGGTTTCCTTACAGCATGGACAAACTTGTTCGAGAAGGTATCTGGGTGACAGGTAGAAGGCAGCATGGATATAAACAAACAGTACAATTTCCTCGGCTTTCACATAGACCCTGTGTGTGCAAAAGAGAAAAATAACAAACAGACAGTGGGCCTCATTACAAGTCTGGTGGTAACCCTGCCGGTGCTGCCGGTGGTTTGCTGCCGGACCTGCAATATTTACCGGTGCCTGGCTTGCCGGAAACACTGGGGGATTGTGATTCCGGGAAGTCAGGCGCTGGTAAATGTTAATCCCCATTCCCATTTGAGTCTGATAGGACTCAATGGGAATGGGGACCACGGAAGCACTATCACTTTTGTAATGAGCCCAGTGTACCCTTAATCGTTGTCTCCAAGTGGTCCAGTCGCCACTTCAGCTGCTTGGGAGCGTGTGATCATGGGATTCCCTGGTCTCTCTAGTTGTGTAAGTTCAGAACCCACTTGTAGCTCTCCTAGGTGCTGAACGTTGGCCTTGTCAGTCACGGCAACTGTGTTGCCAGGTGAGGTCACTGCTTTGTTGGGCTTGATCTTACAAGTGGTTACCATCTTACCGCCTAACTTGACAGCAAGGTCTGCGACCTGTTCGACCAAGTGTGGATCTGTGAACAGAGGCGCATTCCAGCACCTGATAAAATTATGCAAGAGGACAATGTCCCCAACCTTCACAGTGTTTTTGAGCTCATAGTCTTGTGGTGCGTTGCCGCAGTCAAATTCTTCGCTGTCTTCTGGGCCCACCTGGATCCGCTGTATCTGAGATAAAAGAAGCGCTAGTCACCAGAGAAGTGATGTATTCATACATTTCCTGTCCTAACACATCTGC